>NW_024581135.1:7550468-7629750 GCF_017639235.1 Corvus kubaryi
CGCCGGGTTGTGCCTGCTGGTTGTTCTTGGCTGTGCTGGGGGGGGCGCCCCCCGCCCGTCCTCCTCTTTCTCCTCCTCCTCCTCCTCCTCCGCCGCGCCACTTCCAGGGGAGGCTGGTGTCATGCGGCTGGCGCCGAGGGAGGGGTGCCCGGGGCCGCAGCAGCAGTGAGAGGCGCCGCGCCGAGCCCCTGCGATGACAGCCATGAAGGAGCAGCCGGCGCACCCGGGCGGCAGGGGGAACCCGCCGCCGCCGCAGCCCGACCAGGTGCGAGCCGCGGCGGGAGGCGCCGGCGAGGGGCTGGGGATGGACGGGGCGGGGGGCGGCCGCCGTCCCGGAGAAGTTGTGTGGAGCTGGGGAAAAGTATGCGGGAGGGGGACGGGGGACACGGGCGCCCTCGGGGCGGTTCGGTCGGGGAGAAGAAGGAACCCCGCAGAGCTGTGTCGGGGATGCGCTGGGGGCCGCCCGGAGGGGACTCAGCCTCGTCGGGATCCCCATCGGGGCTGGATCCCAGCCCCGGCCCCGGTGGCAGCGGGTCCCGCTGTACTTTGCGCTCCGCTTCCCCGCGAGTTGCGCCGGGGGAGACGCACGGGCGGGGGGATGCTGCCCTGGCCGCGGGGAGCAGCCGTGGCACCGCGGGAGCGGCCGGGGCTGCCGGCGGTGCGGGGCGCTCCTCATCGCCGCCCGCTCCGCGCGGGGCGGGCAGGGAGCGGCCGCGGAGGCCGGGGAGGGTTCCCGGGGGGATTTTGGCAGCGGCCGGGCGGCAGTCACGTCCCTTGGCCCGACGGTGCCGCCCCGTGGGCTGGCGGGGCTGAGGCTGGCGGGGTGCTGATGCCTCTCGGTAGCGGTGTTTCTCGGTACCGGCTAGCTGTCGAGTATCGGGCGGCGTCCGCATATGAGAGATGGTACCGGGGAGCAGCCGAACTTGGATGTCATGGTCACAAAATCGAAGTTTCCATCACCAGATCGCTGTGCCTGATGTTCCCGGGCGACAGCACTAAGGCGTCGGGAGGGATGGGACTGGCCCCCGGGGACCCTTCGGCGCCCGGGGCGGGGAGGGGGTCGTGCCGGAGCCGCAGCCGCGCACCTGCCCTCGGCACCCGGCGGGAGAGGCCCCCGGGCAGCGCTCGGCTCTCCCTCGCCCCCAAACACCTTAAAATATGCGAACTCCAATGGAGGGGTTTTTTTGCACATGTCCGTGCGGTCCGCTTTTGGTTCGGAACTCCGGCACGCTGAATGGGCTCACAGGACGTGGGGAACTGCATTTCACGTTTTCATTCTCCGCTACATCCATACGCGGAGCTTAATTTTCCGTCGATACGCTCGTATTGGGTGAAAAACAGCAGCAGTGGAAGCTGCTGGGCTCAGATCTGCTTTAGAAAGCCCGAGTCCGTGTACCCAGTCCTGCAAGCACACCCACATTCAGCTCTGAGGGGTCCGTCCAGTATCAGTGAACTCATTCATTTAAATAAATTTAAAGATGCATGCTTTCTGCTCGGAAATGTATGTACTATGGTACATTTTCATGTAATGCTGGTAAAATAATACATTTGATCTTTCTTGAATAAATTAATTGCATAAGTTACGTGATCTGACATAGATGGGTAACTTCCATCAGTGCTTAAATTCTATGCAAATAGAATTTATGGAAAAGTGAGGATCATTTTAAATGGACTCAGAGGTTCATAGAGCTCATAAATTTCAAGGACATTGTTTTTCTTTAGAGGGATACTGCTATTAGATGTAATAAAAAGTACTTGAACTTAACCAATCTCTATTTCTTTATATTCAGTTCAGAGATGTTGAATTGGCAATTATTGGAGGTGGAAGTCTTTTCAAAGCAGGATTAATATTGTATGAGAAAAATTACCAGTTTGGCTGCTTTTTTAGGTTGTAAGGAGAAACAGCAGTAAGATATCAATGTAAAGCACACTAAATATTAAGAGTTTGTCCTAAATATAGAAGTATGATTGCCTTCGTGCTGTGGAATTCTCAGCCTCTGTCAGTGGTGGATGTGGCAGTCACTGGTTTGTCTGTGGGCCTGGCTGAATGAAGCGTAGATGTGAAGTCCTGTATATTTGGATTGGGTTTTTCAGACCAAATTTGCTTGTCTTGATTAAAGTTGATGTTGAATCAGCTTTGGTTGCCTGTTGTCTTAGGTGCCAGGGAGATAATGCAGTATGGCATGCAAAATGCTGCTTTTAGTGAATAGCAAGTCTTTCTGTGGGTTTGAATGCCCATGATAAGGATGGAGGCCTGAATCCTGCAGTGAGCTCCATGCAGAATGAGGCCAGGGTTGTGGATGTCCATTCATGCACCTCTGCAGCAGCCAAGATCCATGGGACACGCTCAGCCCTGGCCAGGGCTTGACCAGAGGCTGTGTCTGATTTCAGGTTTGTTCTGGAAACCATTGTTAGTGCAGCAGCGTGGTGTGGCTGTGATCCCAACAGAAGAATATAATTGTTTCAAAGCTTTTTGTTGGCTTGTCATGGTTGAAGTTGCAGAGTGAGCATGCAGATGCTGTGGTGAGCATGGGGAGAAGAAGAGGGGTTCATATGTTCAATCCACTTTTCCATACTCCACAGCACTCTCATGGGCTTGCTCATATGGAAAATGCATCCTTCTTAGGGTCTTTAATAAATCCATCTCTGTCTGTGTACTCATGTTTCACATTTCATGTTGCTGGTGCGCTTGTGTGAACTTAAGTGTGATACTTGGAGTTTAGTATCTATTCATAACAAGAAGGTGTCTTTTCTGAGAAGGGTTTCCTGAGGCAGCAGGGCCAGCAAATCTTCTCTGGTAGAGAAGTAGGAAGTCCTAGAAAGAACAAGGAATTGCACCAAGATCTTCTAAGTTTAAATCTCTTTCCTGATTCCAAAGTCTGGTTCTACAGATACCTCTGAGAGCAGTCATACCAAAGGTGAAGCATTTCTGGTAAATGTATAGGCTTGTGACCCAAACTGGGATTTCAAATTACAGCAGGCTAATGCTGGAACTCTTCAGTTTAAAGAAAAGCTTGAGTTGGCTGACTGAGGCACCCGCAGCCATCACCTTATAAATAATTGGATACAACTTCATATCCAACACTTGATCTGATAGTACCTTTACACCAAGGCTCCCCTGGGACAAGGCATCCAATAACAACTTCCATTAACAGTGCTATTGATGTTTTGGTATTCGATTTGATAAATTAGCCAGATTTATTCTCACCTCACTGCTGACTGATGAGTCATATTTATTGCAAAAATTACAGTTTTATGTTCAGGTGGTAGATCTGTAGAAAGGAAAATAGCTGTAAATTACTTGTGTTTCTGGAATGCTCTATCCAAGTGCTCAGACTTCTGTCACTTGAGCGCTGTGTCAGGAGTGAACGTGGCTCCCTCAGTTCCCTTTAGAGGATGAAAATGAGTGGTTGTCATCTTGTAGCTCTTAAGAACTGTCCTGGGGTCTTGGACAAGGTTGTTTAGTGATCTTTTTCAGAAGGCAAAACCATTTGGTTCAAATATGTCAGTGGACACAGCATATTTGAAAAATCTAATGTACCTGAATGACTTGCTGGTTGATGAATGTTGCTGTCTTTGCAGATGACAAACTAAAATAATTCCTCTAGGTATTACCTTTGTGAGGCTTCAGTCTGTTTACAAAAAGCCAGATGATCTACACCACCTGGTGCTATTCACTGTTCTTTGTGTGTGCAGAGGACAGACCTTTGAAATTTATAATCATTTTCTCCTGAGCCTCTTTTGCTCTCCGAACCTGATGCCTTTTTAAAATTGATTTTAAAACAGAAAAAAAAGTGGATTTTTTTTTTTTTTTACTGTATATAATTTTAGAATCTACTACATTATTCTTCTTGAAACAGGTAAAGGACAAATCAAATCAGACATTGTGCTGTACTAACTAGGGACATTTTTTGGTAAGCATTTAAATTACATGTTTAGTAAACAAACAAGGACAACTGGCTACTGTTTGCTTGACTGTCATGATTTAAGGAGTTGAATTTTTCTGTCTCAGGACCAGTTCCTGTGGTCACCAGACAAGTGGCACATTCTAAAAGTACATCTGAACAAAAGACAATTATCTGTGTTTTATTTTTTCGGTGGCTAAAGCCAAAATAATTTCTATTTTTATGTCTTCATTGTTTTGCTTCTTTTTCCCAAAACCAGACTCTAATCTTGTAGTGGGAAAGATATTGATGGATAGCTGTGTCTGTCCAGAGCAATATTCACCTTAATGAGGTTTTGTCAAGGTGAAAGGGCTCTCCCTTGCCCCACTCAGGTAATTTCGAGCTTGATGGGTCAGGCAGAAACTTGAACTCTTAATCACATACACACAACAGTTCCAGTGATTTGAAAGACTTAGGTGGTCAGGTCCATGTCCCCCCACTCCTGCTTGTGTTCAGAGCTGGCTTCAGGCTGAAATAAGAAATCCAGTTCTAGTACATATTCCCAAGTGACTTTGCATTTTCCCTGCTTACCAGCCTAGTGGAACTTTTACCTTGCTTTGCTGTGGTGCTCTACCCGAACTTACTGGATTGCAAGGTTCAACACAATGTCACAAACAGTAGGAAAGAAAAGCCAATAGAAGTGGTGAAATAAGGTTGTATTATTATGCCCAGAATATTTCATAAAGAGCTATCATTTGAATCTTAACTTTTAAATTCTATTTCTTTCACTGTATAGAGGCCATACTATATCTCTACTGAATCCAGCAAGGGGGATTACAGGCTTGCAATATCTGTTGACTGTGTGACCAGTGGCACGAGAAGCTTATAAGAAAATGTGTTACCTGTGGTGGTTTGTAATATTGTTCAGGATTCAGATTCTAGAGGAAGGCACAGGATGTGTCATCTTTCCAATAGTACACGTGGTCTTTATTTGTTTTCTCCTTGCTGGGTGACTGTTTCGATGTAGTTCAGCTGTGTACCTGGTTGTGGTGATTGGCACAAAAAGCCTGAAGCTTGTCTTCCATCTTCACTGCAGTTCTTGTCTTCTGCTCTGAGATCCATAGGGCAGGGGTGAGCAGGATCTTGTTTTTGGTGAGATGCTCCTGATGTTAATTGAGGAGCATCTTTGTCTGTGACATCTGGTGACTGCTCTGAGGGCATGCACGATCTCGGGGAGCTTGAGCCGTATATGTTTTGCACATGAGGGTATTTCTCTGTACATCTCAAATTCGCAAGTGATGAGTGTCAGATGAGTGTCAGAAATTCACTTTCCTAATGCAGAAAACTTTACCAAGACCCTTCCAGTGCTTTATCCACCCTCTGCCCTGGGGCACAACCACAAAGAGGTGTCTGCTGGTGGACACAAGGCAAGGTGATCACGCTGATGCTCTCTTGTTCTTGGTACCCTCCCCTCATGGTTCCTGTGCCTTTTTGCCATGTGCCTTGCTTGCAAAGCAGCGTGTGGGAACCTAGGCAGCATCACCCAGCACCTGACTTCCAGCATTCAGAGCCCTCCGCTTGCAGGTGGATTAAAGGGATTACTTAATGCAGTAAATCAGAAACTGTGAAACAGGGCAATCTTTTTGGCTCTTGTGTGTTAGAAAGAATTGCAGGCATGCTGCAGGTTACTTAGTAGCCTCAGATATTTGAATATACATATTGTATTAGCTATTTTATTATGTATTAGTCAGTGTTTTATTCCCAGCATCTTCCAACTGAAAGTATTGCTTCAGGTAAGCTGTTTTGATAATTAACAAGAGGGAGGAACTCTTTAAGCAGAGATGTTGTTTGATGTTATTCTCAAATTTGAAAGCTATCATTTTATCACTTTTTAATAACTTGGGGGCATTTGGAGAATACATGCATGTGTTAGTGACACACAAATATGACCACTGACTCTCTTCCCATGGTGGTGGTAAAGAATGTAATAAATGATCCCTAGAGGGATATCGTAGTTTTTCTTGTTGTTGTGTTTTGCTGTGAGTTTTTTTGAAACTAACAGAGCTTTGAAATTTGTCTGACCTATGGAAGGACTTGTAGGTGTACAAGTTTGTATTTCACGTATTTTACTTCCTTTAACATTGCATCCAAAGGCACAGGTCATCTCACCTGCTGCCACACCTGCCTGTGTCCTGCCACCAGGTACCTGTAACTTGTTGACACCATCTTTGTAAGTCTTACGGGACCTGTGTCATATTTCAAGTCGATGCATTAGTCACAGAATCTTGGATATCTCAAACTCTGTCCCTTTCCACTTTAATCATACACTTATATGCTTCACTCATCTGCATCGAATGATGTTCATTAATATATGATAGTAAAAAGCACAATGCTGGTGGTGACTGATGATGATAAATTACTGTATTTATTCATTAGGAAGGACATTGGATGACCTACAGATCCAAGGCTGAAGCTAAAAGACCTTTTCTAATCTTTCTTAACACTGCTGGTAACAGCCACGTAACTTACTACGTGTTATTTATGTAGAGAATCTGTAAATAGTTTTGACTGATTCGAAGATAAAATAGATAAAACCCCTCTGGCGTTTGGAGGATATTGCCTAAGAAAATCAATTAGAGAGTATTAAACAATGTGATAATTTAAGGAAAATAATGATTCTTTAAAAGCTTTTGGGGGCATATTTTAGACTGCCTAGGGCAATATTTGCAATTTACATTCCTTTGGGGAGGAAAGAAAAGCATTTTGTAGCTTTCCAAATAACAAACCAGGCCAATATTGAAGTTTTATTTTTGAGAATGTGGAGAGAATTCCGAATGCCAGTGGGAAAACTGTTAAACTTGCTTGAAGTGCTGGGCAAGTGCAAGAACGTAAATCAAACACTGCCAGTGCGAGTGATCATTCATCCCCCGTGTTTGTTCTCTCTGCTCCTGGCAGTGCAGAGACTGCTGACCTCCTTTCCCCCTTTCCCATCCTCAGGCTTCAGAGCCCAGTTAAATCAAAGCCTTTAGGATATATTGGGGGAGTCTTTCAGAGCAAGGGTTTGAGTCTAAGTACACTTAATTAGCAGTGGTGGTGTGCGGCAGTTTTGAGTCTTTAGGAAGAGCTGTTTAAATCAGTGGTCTAATAACAATTCTAAATAAACACATAATGGCTCTAAAAGTTGGGTGGCCTGAGTAAGGGCAGTTCAAGAAGGTTCCCTTGGCTTGCAGTACGTTTCTTTTGGGAAAAGCCATGGTAGTGTTTTAGTTTGGATCAAAAATGTACCAGTGAACAAATCCTGACTGACCCTGATGAATTTTGTCTTGCACCCCAGAGCAGTTTCAGACTGTGAGCTGGATTCCTTTAGGATGAAATTAAAGAAGCTGATGCTGGGGTGCACCAGCTCTTGATGGGTATTGGGTTCCTGGGATCAGACTGGAGCTGGTCCATGTAACCTCCAGAAACACAAAAGCTGTGCAAATCAGGTCCTTAATACGTGGCTTCCCTGTCCAGTGCTGCTGCTCTCTCTTTGCTACGCAGCTTTAACAAACATAGAAGATGGTGAATACATGCATATATTTAAAAGCAGCTGTATGATTTTGGTTTGTTTTTTTCACTTGGCTTAGGCCTGGTACAACTACATTGCATGACTTTGTCTTTTTCATTGCAACACTGGGTCTCTTACATGTTTGTAGGTATTTGTTTGCTGTTTTTCAAACATACCAGTGGTTTTTTTCACCCTGGTCAAGAGAGAGATACATTGACATGAATGAATGAGTTGCAGGTCGTGGAGAGGTCTCAGTTTCACAAGAGATGCTTATGAGGACCACTCAGAATCTGAAATAGACAGGAGGAAACAAAACGAGTCTAAGTCTTTCTGGAGGTTTATAGATCATACGATCTTCTGTAGCTGAGATTTTTTTCCTAGCTCTACATAGGTGGATGTATCTGGAAGAGTTGCACTAACGTGAAAGAGGATGGAGATTACAAAATTGGAGAGTAAAAGCCCTTGTTCTGTTCTTGGCTGATTGCAAAATTTCTGTGTGACTTGGGTGGGTCCTTGAAGGCTACAATTTCAGAAATAATGGCAGAATTTGAGGTGTGTTGTTTTGGGAATTTGAGATGTCAGAGTTGCCTGTGATGGATCTCCAGTGCACGTTTGGGGAAAGCTGACTGCCTTTTTAAAATGTTACTGAGCAATGCCACAGAGAGGTAGCTCACTTATGGTGGTCTGTTAGTAAGACAGTGGCTTGTGGTCAACACGAGTCTGACTCTCTGATATTTGTGTACTTCTGTGAGAAAAACACTAAGATTTAGGAGTGTCCTCACAATCCAGAGGAGTCTCAGGAAGTTGGTGTTACTGGTAGTTGGCAAAGAGTCTGGATTTCTGCCCTCAAGGCAGAAACCTGAGATGATATGAAATATAGTAATCACAGTGGTTGTCATTTAGGGTGCAGTTACTGCTACCAAAGTGTTGCACTTCCATATATATCTGTGTTTGCTGTGCCAGTGGAGGAGCCTCACAGGTGTCTGGGGTAACACATGTGCTCTTCCTGCTGAGGGGTTATGGCACTTTGTTAATACTCACCCTCGAGACCATCTATGCAGCCTAGAAATTCCAGGTGGAAGATTTTGTATTTATTTCAATGTATGTTGTTTCTGTGAATGGAGTCTCACATTAGAAAATTTGTGTAGTGCTGAAAAAAAGACTGTATTAGAAAATCAGTTTAATCTGATTTTCTTGTACCATCCATTCTCCATCCATTATTCCAGGAAAATAGTAAATAAAGAGCATACTTACGAATGTTGGGTATGAACCAGTATAGCTTTCAATGATTATCCCTGAAGTGGTTAATAGTGCTAAAGGCTGTATTTTATCTGCATAATTCCGTGATTTTGGGTAGAATTAGTATTCCCTGTTTATCTAACCCCAGCAGATAAGGGCTGAAAATCCCTTCTCTGTTTCTGCTGCCAGCACAATCCTGTGTGACTTAGCTGAGCAGGAAGGACTCTTAACCACTCACCTATTTCTCAATGATCTGTGGATGCTGAAGACCCAGCTCTGAGTGTTGCTTTCATACCACTGTGAGTCTTTCCATCATTTCTAGGAATTTGCACTTACACTGGTAATAAGGAGGAGAGGAGCAGCACACAAAAATTGTCAGCAAATTGCAAAATACCTGAGAAAAACAGGGTGGGTTTTTTTGCCTGTCTGTGTTGTGCTTAGTGTGCTCAAGTAGAGTATGGAGTAATGAGCCATAGTCACATTTACATGGAAACCACTTCCCCTAATGAGGGGAATGGCATTATCTATTTTACTGTAGTGGATTTCCATTAAAAGCAGGACTTCAGCACATCCACCATCTAAAATGTGGGCTGGCACGAGCTTGGTGGAAACAAGGTACATAAATAGGAGGGATGGGATGGATGAGATGGAAATCTCTGGCTGTGACCAGCTAAGGGAGAAAACAGACACAGTGTAAGAAATTCCTTCCAGGTGCTGCTGTGTGTTGCAATTGAGTGCCTGATCTTGCACAAATCATAATGAGAAACAACAGGTACATAAAATGAAAAGAAAAGCAGAAAGGAAAGTGAAATAAGGAGCGTATTTCTTAAGGCAGGCAATTTAACCCTTGGAACAGAATTGCTGAGGTAAATTTTGAACTCTGCGCCTTTTGATGTCTTTAAATGAGAAATGGTTTCCAGAAAGATGCCCAAGCAAAAATTTTTGGACCTTGGAAAAAGGTAGTATTCCAGGGAAATGTAATGGCTTGCAGTCTACAGGAGATGGAGTGATGGGGGTGCCTTGGTGAATCAGTGAATTACTGGTAGTTTTACTATTGTTGATAGTTGATACAAATGAACTCCTATGAGGGAATAAAAACGACCTTTATTGCAATCATCTCTCTTTTTTTTCCCTTTCTGCTGCCTGACAATGATAGAAAGTTCCTCCTCTTCTTTTTATGTGCTACTGTAAATCTTTGTTGTAGCAGGAAAGGAATAATACGTTATCTTATATCTGAGTTAAAGAGAACTTTTCCTGAAGAGCTGCAGACTGAAGAATGGAATTCTACTGATTTCCATGCAGCACTTGGCAAAACTTAATATATATTTACTTCGGGATCTAAAAGCTGCAGCTGGAAAGCATTTCAAAGGCTGCCCTTTGGCTGGGTGTGGTCAGCATTCATCCGTGAGCTGGTGTTAACTCTCGTGCCAGGACCTTGATCTGGCTGTCAGAATTCTGAAAACTTTTTTCTTTTTTTTTTTCTTTGTTTTTATTTTCCTCCTTGAAAGAGCAAGAATTTTAATTATACAGCATCTCCTTTGCTACAAATTTTTTGAGGAAAGTAGTTATTTTCTTTTTTAATTTTTTTTCCTTTCTTTTTATTGCACAGACTGTTGCAGTGAAAGTAACTTGATGTGTGTCTTCCTTGTGAATGTGTAATATGGTGGTTTGGTTAAAGCAGGCACGAAAACACATTAACACGTGTTTGGTGGCTTTAGCAGGTCCATGTTGGGCTGTGCAGATGACTGATGTCCACTCAGCTCCAGTGGAGTGACTCTATCTGTTTGGTGGATCACTTGTTCTGTACCTCAGGGAGGTGTTTTTCTCCCAACAAGTCTTGTTTTACATCTGGTGTATTGGGACTTGCTCTTGAGACCTGGCCAAATCTAAAACATTGTTTTCCTGCATTGCATCTTTCTTCCTGACCCTGCACATAATAGGTAGACAAAGTCTGTATTTAAAAGTATTTGTAGAAGCAATGTTTAGTCACTGAAAATGAGTTAACTGGTTCTGCAAAAGCTCTTGGATTTAGCTGACAGACCACTGGGAGGCTTTTGCCCTTAAGGAGTTTCTTGAGGTTCTTGGTATGGATAAAGCTGTACTTTAAATTATTCAGGTGTTTTTCAAAGTAATTAAGGCTTCTAGCATGTAATGTTTTATGTATGCAGGTTAAAAATGAAGGTTGATTAAATCACGACGAAGGGAAGTTTATTCACAAACGACAGACAGTAATGTCTCTTTTGTGACTGGTAGAATGCTGTTGAGCCCACTTCATTACACTGAATATTGAACCATTATATTAGTGCCATTTTTTCTAAGTGATGGTATTGTTAAAAAGCAGACAGTAGAATTTGATGCAGTACAGCCCTGGCTGTGCTAAATAGTGCAGAATACTTCTTTTTTCTGTCAAGTATCTGATTTATAGACAATTTTTCAGCTTGTGTTTTTGAAATGGCCAGGTGAGCTATACAAAACTCAGCAAGACCAGGAGGCAGGCCAAAGTAATGATTTTCTTGTTGAAAAGTAATAGACATGCCAGTATAGCATGTAATAACAGCAGGTTTTACAGAGTGCTGCAGAACAGTAGGAGTGTGAAACACACATGTGACATAAATTATCTGTGCATGCATTTCTGCAGAGTTTTGGCTACAGTAACTCATTCATACTTTCTTTTTTTTTTTTTTCATTCTTTTTTCCAGTCACTGAGAGTTTCAATGCATGAACTCCTTCAGCCCTTTAAAAACATCACCCAATTTCTCTCTTCTGGATTGAGTACCTTATCCTTTGGATACCTGTACTTGCTGTACAGGAACCAGTGACTGGTCTTTGAAATCTAACAACAAATCAGACCTCAGTGTTGCAGGTTCCAGTGCTGTCTCTTGTCATCCTCGTTCCTATCAGGAAAAAGAAAACAAAGAAACACCTACGACACAAATTTAGAATATCCCCCATGTGCTGTGTCAGTGTGAAATAGCTCATCTGTCCAAGTATTTCTTAATTATTCTAAGTCTGCTTTTTTAAGGGCTACTCCCGTAGTAACACTGGGGTTTTTTACTCTTCTGAGAGTGTTCCTTGGTCATTGTGAAGATCTGGAGGTATATTTTGAAGTGCACCAGCAGAGATGGTGTGTTGCCTTCAGTTCAGTGCAGTAAAGCTGCAGCATTGTTTTGTCCTGAGAAAACTCAGGCTGGCTTCAGTTCCTCTGATACCTCATTATTCTGATTTATAGTTGTCCATAATTTTTGTCCATACTTTTTGGATATTTTATATGAGCACACACAAAGGCACAGCTGCATTGTCTGCATGTCTCGTGTTTCCATTCCTGTACTCATCAGCCCATGTCATGCATTGTAACAGCTCGTCCCTCTGAGTCCTCCAGTTTCTCTCTTTCATGGTATCCAGGGAGGTCTGGGGCCTCCCCTAATAATTTCTGTAAAAAATAAAGAAACCAAACTTGCTCAGAATTATCTGTGCAAAGCTTAGAATAGGCAGTGTAGTTTAGAAGAACCCTGATTGTTGGAGAGAGACATTTCAAGTGTGTAAATCCTTTAAATTTCATGAACATTTGAGGCAAATCCATGAAATAAACTGGTGAGCTCTGTGAGATATCTTAAGGGACCCTTCATCAGTTTCCACTGGTCCTGGAGAAAACATAGGAGTAGGTGTTTCTTAATCAGCAAGGGTTTCACATTTTTGTTCCACTGAGATGGAAACTTCCAGGTGATATTATTAGGTTTTTTTCCACATGGGAAAAGATTCTCCTTTTGTTTTTGTTCTGCCTTGAATGAAGTTTTTGTTTTTAATTTTAATCAGGCTTCTTATTTTAATCCCATCAGAGAAAGAGAATGTTCCTATGGAGATAATGTTTTCGTATTATGAGTAAGTCTCCTGCAACTTGACCTTGATGAACCACTGACACTGCAATGCCCTTTCTGTTTTTTGTTTGCTTTTTGTTTTGTGCTCTATTTCGTTGTTGTTCTTGTCTCTGTGACTCTTTTTGCTACCAGAAAAATTCCTTACCTGTTATCATATGAGCTCTTTTCACGCATTTTACGGATTAAGTTTTTAGTAATACTTATGAAAAATACATCTACTTTCTGAGCGTGCTACAGTCCTCTGAGACTTGGAGGTGTCTGTGCCTTACCTTCAAGTGTTTGAAAACAGCTCTCAGTTATCAAGATTTAATATCATTTGGGAAAAATCAGAAGTTAGTTGGCTTTTAAGATACTGCCCAAAGGCAATGCATTCAGCATGCAGCCTTCTCTGATGTTGGTGAAGCATGAAATTTGAGAGTCTCCAGAAGTTCACCTCAAGTATAAAACTTCTAAGTAAAAACAGGATTTGGAGGGTGCCAGCAGGTTAATCTGGGTGAGGGTGAGTTGTTTTCACCAAGAAAAGCCTGTTTCTTTATGGATCTCTGAACCAGGGCTCCTGGTACAGAGGCCCTCAGCTCTGAATCTGTCAGAATCACAGAAATATCCCATATTTTCTGGTGTACAGGGTTGTAGGACCTTTCATTATTTCTCTTCAAAGCAGCTACTGGTTTTTCGAGGGTTCAATTCTTCAGCTACATGACACCAAAGATTCTGTGTTTCTGTGGTTTTGTACTTCAGCAGTTGCAGTTCAATTCTAAGCGTTTCGAAAGTTTTATTTATATTGTGACAGGGCTTCAATCGTCATCCAAGATTGAATTGCAGTTGGAGCATCGAGGGAAACAAAAGCATTTTCTGAAGTCTGAATAGATAGGATAAGTATCAAGTGGATAAAAATTAATACTGTTATCTCCATTTTCCATTTTTCTGTTTCAGTTTTTCTAAAATAGCTGTGAATTGATGTGATTTGCAGTTTGCATTGGCTGTCTGGAATGGGGAGAGTGTCTTTCCGTACAGAGGAGAAGGGAGTGAAGAGGATTTCATTCTCTTGAAGTGATTTGATTTAAAAAAAATCACTACATAAACAGAATATTTGCAAACAATCCCATCAAACTGGAAAAAGAGGCAGCAAGTTTGTGTATTAGGAAAGGAAGTAGCTGAGGGTCTCCACGTGGTTTGACTGGAAACATTTAACTAGAACTTCAGGATTATTTTCATGGTGACCTTTCTTGCTCAAGGACTTTTGGTGAATATTAATAGTTCTATGCATATAAGGAATTAATTTAATTGAATATCTTCAGTATGCCATATAGAGATAACTTTAACCTGCTGCAGTCTGTGTTATAATTATTTGTGTATACTGACTCAGAGAGTTCATTCTGAATCCACTGCTGGTATCTTGACCCCCCAGATAAGTCCCTGCTCTTTGGACCATGCCAGCTGCTGAGATACTGTGGTCCTACTTTGCTGTAAGGCCCCAAAACCTTCGGAGTCAGACCCTGAGCATGGAGCAGTGAAAGTGGAGGCTGCAAAAAGCCTCTGGAAACAGTAATTGGAAGATGAACCAGTTGGTACTTCTGAAAAGGATTGTGAGTGCATTCATCCCATTTCAAGTCTCTGACCTTTTTTCCTCCTTTTTGGGTCCATGCCCAAAGACTCTTTCAGAAACTTGCAAAGAGTCTAATTCTGGAAGAAACATAATGGTTTATTTTGGGTTTCATTATTTTGCCACTGACCAAGAGTAGCTTTTTGTGCCTGGATTTATGATTTATGGACATGTATAAAAGCTATTGTCTGTGCTTCCCCTATGGATTATTCATTTTTTTCTTTCAAAATACACTCACATCCCTGGAAGTTATCCTAGTGCTTGCAGTCGAATGTGGAAGTTTGGAGGCATCAAATCACTTGTGATACGAAACCAAACTGTAGTTGAATGTAACGATACCTGCTTCCCAGGAGGGTTTACACTTTGGGTAGTGAACATTTGTGATGCAGTTTGAAATGATACAATGGTAGGTGCTTTGAAAATGTTCCCCAGAACACTAGAAGGGCTCATAAACATGTAGCTGTTACGTTGCGAGTTACTTAAGTTTTCATCCTGGGATATGTGTTGTGTAAATTCAGTTGGAGATTTTATCGATATTTTCTTGGATATTAATGAAACTACAGGTAGCCCTGCTGCTCAGGGAGTAGCTGTGTTCTAATTCACTGTGCTATGGCTTTGAAGAAACCAGCCTTACAGGAGTTTCTCCATTCTTACAAGATGTGGAATTCATGAAGCTGGATCTGATCCATATTAACTTTTGCTTCCAAGCAGTACAGCTTAGGGCAAATAACCCTTTCCTCTAAGCAACATCCCTTGTCCTCCACAGTATAAGCCAGTCTTGGTAGGAGTAACAGAACAGTGACTAAAAAACTTTAATCCAGTCATCCCCAATCCTTGAACATTAGGATAAACCACTCAATCCCATTTTCCTTTTCAGAAATGTTACATAATAAAGCCACCAGTTGTCTGGATGTAATCTGCCTCTAGCTCCTGTGCTGCTGGTCAGAGTGAAGGGCTCCTGTACTGGATTGGATCATGATACACCCATGAAATAAATATAAGGAAAATATTGCAACAGTTTGTGGTAGTTTTATATTATTGTAATAACAGATTTTAGACAAAGTGTTGATAGTTTAAAACCTGGGAAGAGGGGTATGGCATGGGTGGGCCACCCACTGTGCACCACGGCACAGGACCAGTGCCCACTGAAAGTGTGCCAGGTCCTGTGAACTTGGGGTTGGACTAGTACCCTGTGTTACAATCTCACCTCTGACACCAACTAATGTTAAGCTCTGCTGGAATAATGTTAGGATCCCACTCCTGAAATAATGTTAGGGTACAAATTAAAGTATGAACTAGGCCATATGCTAAAGTCAATGGTACAGATCTTATTTAACAGCAAGGAGTGAGAGAGAGAGATGGAGAGAGAGAGAGAGAGAGAGAAATTGAGACAGAGAGGGGTAGAAATAATAAGAGACAGGGGGGAGAAAGAGAAAGAGAGACAGATTATAGTCAGCACCATGTGTCCCTGCAGTCCAGCTGGCCCTTCTTCTGGTCTTCTTGGTGGTGAGGGTCCCCAAGTGTTCTTCCAGAGGCACCACTTTTATACAGCCCAAGTCCCGGGTGTCCAGAGGCATTCTCACAACTCAGGATGGCATATGGGTGTGTAAGCAGTTTCTTCCTTTCCCAAAGTTTGCCATGGTGGGAGTTTTTGTCAAAAATGGGTTACCCAGATCTCCTTCACCAGGCCTTGCATCTTCCTGTTGTTGGGTCTGTGCTTTTCCCACAGTCTGCACAGGAATCTTGTCCAGTGTGCTGGTTCCATACCTTTCATGGTGATTTGCCACCCTTTGGAGCTGTAGATGCTGATGTGTGTGTGGTTTCATCTCTCCTGGCCACTGGCAAACCTGGGAAGAAAATCACAGACTGAGCTTGCAAACACTTTGCTCTGGAGTGTGACTGATCAACAACATTCAGAAATGCCAAACGCTCACAACATCCAGCCTGAGGTACTTGGGGTTCTGAAAACCAATTTAAGGCAGAAATGATTACAAACCAGTAGACAGTAACCAATTTTCATGCCACTGTGACAAAGCCTTTTCAAATAATTGCATGAAAATACAACTTTGAAACATGTATTTTCTGTATTTCTAGTGCTATTTATCAGATATGCATCAAGTTGTTAAAATTAATCTCCATTTGCTAATTTCTTTGAAGCAAAGCACTACGACTCTGACTGCATCGTTATTAATCCCTCGATTTTACCAACATGTGGACATCAGAAGGGATGCTGTTTTACTTTGATTGGGCTTTTATGCAGAGAAAACAGCACATGCTCTGTCCATCTGCTTCATTAAATGGTAAACACAATTCAATTTTGTAACATTTTAGTGCATGGGCATTAAATATTTTGTGGACCTTGAGTAGCTGTCTGGCTGTTGTATTTTTAAAGCTGTCTTCTGTTCTAGGTTTCTGGGTTGCCTTCTGTGCTTTTTTCTTTTATTTATTTATTTATTTTTATTTTTTTTAAATTTGAAAGTCCTCTTACCTGACTTTAAGCTTTAGATGAAGTTCTTAAATCAGCGGGGAGGATGAGACAAATTTGACGTATTTCAGCAGAACAATTCAGGCCATCAGTCTTTTGTGGTTAATTATAGAGGGAAGCCTGGGTGACTTTGCTCTTAAATTAGATGCTTGCAACGATGGTGAAATGAGTCTGGATCTTAGCCTGGTGAAATGATTTCAGATCCCAGTACAGGCAGGTTAAATCTCCAATGCAAAAATTTTTTTTTTTCTTCATTGCTATTAAAAATGCATTCTCAGAGTCAATTTTTATGAACATTTCCTCTGCATAAAACATAGCAATGTATGAGCTGGATTTTCTTCAGATGTTTGTGTGCTTTTCCTTTTGAAATGGAGAGCAAACAGAATTAGGAGGAACTAGGCAAGACCATCCCAGCCAGTGAAGAAAGGGGGCTTGGTCTGCAGTGCCTTTGAGCCATTGCTGTGATGGTGTGAGGCTGCTGAATCACAATCACAGGGTCTGCTTCAGGGCTCATTTGTACCCGAACAGTGCTGGCATGATTCTGGGGATTTATTAGAGTTATGTCATGATTTCAGAGTTGTCTCAGGCTGCTGGCTCCCAGGAGAGGAAGTGGCATTGTGTCAGAGTGTTCTGGTGGCACAAAATATAAACCTTAGACAAAGGTGATTGACAAAGATTAATGTTTTGTAATTGGGAACATTAGAGGAAGCTAAAGACCTTTTTACTGTGTATTTTTTTAAAGCAAACAGCAAGCTGTTCAGAGAAGGATAGTGTAGATCAGCATAAAACCTCACTTTTCTGTGTAATGAGAGCATTAGTTAGAGTTCAGTAAAAATTACTCTTTGCTTTGAGTTGTTTACTGGCCCTGTTCATGACAGCCTACCGATACCTGTGAGGCTTGAGCTGAGGACCTGAGTGTGCTTTGAGATCCGCACTTAAATATAGCACAGATATTACATTTTTCACTTCTGAGATGTTTTTCCCCCTGCAATTTTAAGGAATAATATTTTCCTTATGTAGCATCGCCCAAGCTGTTAACAGGCTTGTTTTATGCTTTTGCTGTCACATGAAGAGAGGGGAAATAACCATCATAGCAACTGTGTGGCTTTAGAAGGGAAAGACAAAAGTGTTACCTTTCTCCTGAAAACATCAGCTATAGGACAGGTGGGTTTTTTTTCCAAGTGTTCTCATCAAGTTGCAGTAAAAAGGTTTTCTCCATTCCATTTGAGTGCCTTGTGTTAGGGTTCAAAACCAGTTTTATCCCTGGATGGCTGAAGTCAGGAAAACTTCTGTACAGACCATGGCACAGCTAACTCCAACAAGGAAGGAGAGAGGATTAAAATCCTGCTCATCAGAGTAGAGAGCCGACCCCACTGCCCTGAGCTCTTACACTGTGAATGGCTTCACTTGTTGGCATCAGGGTGAGAGCTCTGTGTTGACTGGAGCTGTTCAGACCTCGCAGGCTTCGTTGTGCTGGGCTGCCTCTGGTTTGGCTCTGCAGCCCAGGAATGTCGCTGCAGCCCTGAAAAGAAGGAGGTGACAGAGGTGAATTATTTTGGACCTGTGATCAAACAGCATTTTCAATGAGAAAGAACAGCAAAGAGAACAGGCTGTATTGCAGAGTCCTCCTGACTTCCCCCTGCCTTCCACACTGTCTCCCTGCGTTTTGCTGTGCTGGAAGACAGTGTGTGCCGTGCTTCCCTGGTGCTCTGGCACAGGCAGGTGGCTGTCAGGGCACTGCTGCCAGCCACTCCAGGGGCTGTCCCACATCCCTGTCCCACATCCTGCACATGATAAAGATTTGTTTGGAGAAGTAGGGAAGGGTAAGGGTGACTGTTTCTGCTACATGAAGGTCTATGGACCAAGCAGGGACCCCATGGGATAAAATGTGGCAGGAAACATAACTTAGATACTGTTGACAGCAGTAAGGGGTTAAGGAGAGATTTCTTCTTCCCAGCAATGTTTTTTTTTTGTTGTTTCTTTTTTTTCATTTGTGGTGTAAGCGCATCTTCAAGACGCAATCTCTGTGTTTTTTCCACAAAAGACCAAAAATAAGATTTATATCATATAAATGTGTGATTGCTTTAAAAGGTTTCTATTATTAATAACCATTTGAGAGCACAAGGTTCTCTAATGAAGAGCAATAATAATCATGTAAAGTCTTTCTGTATAATAATGTTGCTGGGACTTTTTTGAAAAATATCTCACAGACAACTCTAGATGTCTGCTTGGTAAAACCAAAAGTCATTTCAGCACAATAGTGCTTTCATCATTATGAGAGATAAAAGAGATTCTGATGGAAGACATTTGTGAAAGGTATGTTTCTAAAACCTTTCTCAGCAGTGGAGCCCTGCAGGATGCTCTCAGCTGGTACAACATGTCGTAGAGCTTCAGGCCAAAGCTGTGTTCAAGTGGGTATTGTTTCACCAGCCACCCTTTCTAAGGTCCTAGCTAGGGGCTGCTTGCCACCTGTCTGTCTGCTGGATTAGTGTGCTAAGAAGATGAAAGGCTCCAGCTATTATGTTTTGGAAATAAAAAGTTCACAAGTGTCTCATGTTTCAGCTATTTTTTGTTTGCCTGTGGAATCCATCTTCTCCATGCACCAGTTTTGGTTTCCCCAGTATCTTTTTTTATTTTCTTCTTTTTGAAGGTGGACAGCAGCAGATCCTTCACTCACAAACGGCTCTCAGGAGTTACAGCTGCCGTAGGACAGGCTTGGCTGATGTCCCATCAGGTTGTATGTAGCCTTCCTCATCAAGACAAGAGCCCTAAGACACAGATAGCATCCCACTGGAAATCAGGACATTTTAGGATTCATTTTTGCATCCATGGCCCTCGTCATCTTTCTCTTCTTTTTGCTGTCTGCTCATTGCTGCCACAGCGCTGCTGTGCCAGGGCAGGTGCTGGTGTTATTATCTTCTCCCATGTGTTTTAGGGAGTTGAGATGCCCTTTTAATGAGATGGGAAGCTCTAGACTGCTGGATGTGGTTTGGATGTGGTGCAGATCACGTGTCCCTCTACATTCTGCACATCAGACCCTTGTCAGGATGTGCTCCTGGCAGCTGTGGCACCCTGTCCATGGCCAAGATCCCCAGGGCTTCTGTCAACTGCAGCATTTTCAAAAGTTGCATGAACACCTAAAGGCAGACAGGGATCCTATATGTACCCATTTGTATAATGCTCTGTCAAGGAGTGACTGAGAAGGAGGGTAGCAGGGCATGGTCTTTGGAAGTGCCTTTGTGCACTGCTGGAAATAGACTGGGAGTGGTTTTGCCCAACTTCCCTGGGTGCAGATGTTTCCAGCAGGCCCTGATGCTCAGGAAAATCTGCTGGGTTTGTGCTGCAGCCATCCTGGGGCTGTGAGCTGGCTGTGGGCAGGCTGTGGGGTGAGAGTCTGAGACCCTGGGCAAGCCCAGCTGCTCAGTTCTGGGGTGAGCTGTGGCCTCGATTTGTGGGTTGAGGATGGAGCTGGATGTCTCAAGAGGAGTGCAAGGACAGACCCCCGGAAACGCAGCCCCTCCCCTGGCTAAGCACAGCCCCCCTCAGGAAACATGAGCAGCCATCTAGGAAATGGCATTTTAAGAAACTGTAAAATCAGCAGATGGAAATAATCAAATTGTGCCTTATGTATTTCTTTTGTCACTGACTCCTGTATTAAGCTGTTCAGTTATTAAAAGAAGGAAACCCCCTTGAGATCTCTCCTGCCTTCAGAAGTGCTGGGCAGGGTGTATCTGGATCCACAGGGTGCTGGTTGCCTGGAAGGTCCTGGTGCCATAACACAGCAATCTATATTCACATGCTGTGCTTTCATCCCAAGATCACAGAAGAAACAGGATCATTACTGTATATTAAAGAATTAATTGTGTGGCTTAGTTTATTGGCAAAGCTGTGCACTGAGAGTAGAGAGCTTTACCTTGCAGGTAGCAGAGGTGTGTGACCTAAGCCATGGAGTTCATTTCTGCAGTTGATCCTGCATCCTGTCCAAACTTCCTTCACCTCTGGAATCTCATCTTTGCCCACAGCAGGGTTCAGAGCCGTGCCCCCAGAAAAGAGCCCCGTGGTGGATATCACACCCATGGGATTTTCCAGGGGAGGAAGGTGTTCATTTTCCCCAGTAGTAGGCAGCGCCTTTTGGTCGTGATCTGAGGTGGGAAGTGAGGAGCAGGGCTCTATCCCTCTGTGTCTCTTTGGAGGTGTTTGCTACAAAGCCATAGGGTGGATCTGTTCCTAAACTTCCATCCCACTCTGACTCCTGGCCTGTGGAGGGGTGAGAGGTTCTTCTTGTACTGTGCCTCCTCGGATTAATGCTCCTGTGAAAGAGGTGTGCTCCTGCACCGTGCTGGCAGTAGCAGACTCTTTTCCCCAAAGGCTTGTCAAAGCTTCCTCAGCTATCCCAGCAATACTTTTATCTTCTATGCACAAGCAGTATTTAAAGGGAACAAATGGCCTGTGTGATCATGCCGGTGTTCATTTTTTAATGCATTTAATTCCTGATGCTGACACTTCATTTTTCAAAGCGGGATTAGAACTGCTGAGGATAAACAGTGCCAACATTACATACAGCAGGAGTGGGGACCTGTGTAAAGCTCAGCCAGGCTTTCTTATTGACAAAGCCTAATTAAAAATGGATAGAGTTAAAGATTATTTTTGTTGATAGTCAGATGTCCTGGAATGAACTGTCCTGTGCAGCTGTTCTTTTTGTGGTAACACAAAGGGATTTAAACCATGAGTTGATTCTAGTGTCTGTGGACATGGGCTGAACATGCCATTTCCATGAGCAACACCTCTAAACCCTTCAGCACAGCCTCCTTCTCTCTGTGTATTCTATTTAAGAGTCCTAAAATAGTTTCCTGGAGCACTTCCTCAAAGCAGGCAGATTGAGCATCAAAGGATTGTCCAAAGCCCTGGGGTGGATGTATTTATTAAGGCTGATTAACACAATGAATGTGCTGCATGCCAATTCAGGGTTCCCTATAAATATTGGACCTCCAAGAGTTTGTAGCATAATTTTGGAGAAGTGGTTCAGAAGCAGTGTTACAGCCATTGCTTTGCATTTATTTTTGGCCTTTTTTTTTTTTTTCAGTCGACTGTGATTACCATGAAATTGCTTTTAAATTTTAGTTTTTATTCAGTGTTTAAACGAACATCATGCTTATAATAGTAAGAGGTGTACAGGCTGTCTTTCAGAATTAAAAGCAATTTTTTTGCTTGTTTGTTTTGGGGAGGGATGAGTAGTGACTTAGGGGCAGCTTTGTGGTATAGTGTGTTTTGCTTTAGGTTTACTGACGAATGGTGTTTTCTTCAACCAGCAGGCTGGCAGGGAATTGCAAACAGTGACCTCATTTATCCTACTGGAGCTCACTCTTCTTGACATTTTCATCAGCCAGTGGGAAGACGTTTGCTGTTCAACTGCTGCCAGCAGAGCTGGTGCTTATTTTTGTCTCGGCAGACTTGGTGAATATTCTGAACATTGTGTCAGTTTGGACAGTGTTATGCTCGTCCTACGTGGTGCCACGTTTTGGGCTGAGATAGGAGCAGCAGCAGGTCCACAGTGACAGAGGCAGGCTGGTTCAGTGATGTATTTCGTTACAGGTTTATGCAGCATGTGCTGTAAGGTTGTTTATAGGGTTGTTTATAAGGCTGTATATCATTTGAACCTCACTAGCTGGAAACCATTTGCAAAAATAATGCAGTGTACTACTGATACTTTTCCTTTTTCGTTAAGAGATGCAGGAAATCTACACATATGTAATGTTGTTGTCTTGATCTTTAGGAAAGAAGTTACTGAACCTACTGCAGATTCATAAATTTTCTTACCTTTTGTCAACTTTTAGCATGGAACTTAGAGGAAAGTTTTGCAAAATTAAAGTTTAATAGATGAACCAATAGTGAAATTCTGAAAGAAAAACACTTACTCCTGTTTTCCCAGAAACAATGGGAACTCTGAACAGTTACCTAGAGTCTCTTACTCCAGATTAGTTGTTTTCATTTTGTAAAATCATTCTTAGACTTCTCCTCCAACACATTATTTGTGCAAAGTGCAATGCACAATGCAGCCTAACTGGGTGTTGTGTTGCATAGTGGGTACTCAAGTCTTTCTTTTCTTCTTGTAACCTGGCATTTGCAATGCAGACATAATCCCTGCAGTGTTTGTTGTGGTAGTGCAGGGCAGAAGTGTCCTGGCAGATGCAGGATTGTAGACTGCCAGCTTTCTTTTGTACATGTCCTGGCAGTGATTTTGATGTGTGTCTTATTTAATGGAAAGTCTCAGAATATTTTTAAAAATTAAGTAGTGCTGTAAGAGTTCATATAAATAATATTTACTTAATATGCTGTAGTTTAAATGAAATAATACCCATAAATAATAATAATAATGAATAATAGTTATAATAAATAATTTCAGCAAGTATTCAAACTTCTAAAAGTCATTGTTAATAAATGTAATCCCTTTTCTGCCCCATTTTGCACCAAGTTCCAGCAGGTTATATAGAGGCAGGTGTGATGCTGATTGGGTACCTGCAGCTTGTTTAGAGTTTGGAAGAGTTTTCCTTTGGAAGCTATTTAGGTCTCTGCCAGGAACATCTCTAGTTCAGCTCAGAAACAATGCAGAGGATGCACTGCACAAAATAAATAATTAAAAATGTATAAGACAGAAGAATTTGTAGCTTCGTGTCATATAGTTGGCAAATCTGATTAGATTTTTGCAGCTGTTGAGGTTAAAGAAAGGCAGGCTACAAATGGTTTTTTTGAGTAAGTGAAATCTCATTGAGTTTTCTATCAAGTTTTCTCAATCATGTGATTAATTAATAGTAAATACTTTTGGAAATTGCTGCTATTATGCAGATTACCTTTCCTGACTTCAGATTCTTCTGGAATAGGTTGAACTCTAATATTTGCTCTGCAGCGTTCAACTGAGAGCAAACACATCCGTCTCAAAGACAGGGCTGGCTAGCTTGCTGTGGTAGCATAATGAACTCATCCTGAATACTCATTTATTCAGTATCTCTGTCCATATCACTGTATCAGTGTTTAATCCTTAACAAAGCTGCTTGTTGCTGTTCTTATTTCCTGATTCTAGGACATGATGCAAACAGCATAAAGTTCCCATACCACCATTGCACTGGACTTGCAAAATCATTTGTTTTGCTGTCTTGAAAACAGTACTTTCATATAACTAAGCTATTTTGGTGATATTTTTTGTCATCTGCCTCAGGAAATGATAGTGGCATCTTTGACATATGAATTATATTTCATGTTCCATTCCTATGAAAAAACCTATCATTATTTTCTAATTTTAGCTGCAGCTTGTCCATAGCCACTGCAAGATGATTTTTATGAACAGTGCTCTAAATATCCATAGTTACATATTGTTTATTTTCAGGATATTGAAATATCTTAAATATCAGACTGCAAATAGAGATATGTGTTGGTATTTAAAATGCATGTAAATACTTTTTAATGGATAAATAAAGACATATAACAGTGAAATACATAAGGCTTGCAGTACCATCCCTTCCCAGCATTCACATGTGTCTCCAATACTCCAGAAACACCATGGAGATGGGTTTTCAGCCCTTGTTGTGTATCTCTCCTTGGTGCTGTTTGCTGTTAAAACAGGTTTTTAACAAGACAGCATAGCTTTCCTTTATTTTGGGCATCTTCAACCAGAAAAGTCCCACACAAGTAAATAAATGTGTTTTAAGGCACCAAAGATGCCCTGTGGGACTCAGACCTGTGTCCAGGGATGCAGCCAGCAGAGCTGTGTGGGCAAAGCCTTTCTCTGCAGGATTTTTTATGGACTAGGGAGATTGGTATGGTCAATAATTTAATATGCATTTTAAACACTTAGAGTGATTTAGTGCATTACATAAGTGGAAGAGGGAAAAGCTATATCTATTTTTTCCAGTTCATTGTTCATGATGATAAAATGAGTTTTATTAACTTCACAGTTGGTGCTACTCTGTTGATGCTTTTATTTTTTACTGTGTTTTGTTTTAATCCATTAAAAAAATTGACAAACCCAGATTATACTGGTTTGAGGTTTTTTTGTGGTTTGGACTTTTTTTTCTTTTTTTCTTTTTTTAATTTTTTCCCCCTTTCTAGTCTTGTGTTTCTTATTAGAAAGCTGCAATTCTTCATAAAACTGGCAGGTACAATTTTGGCTGAGTATTCAAACCTGAATACTACATAATACGCGTGCAGGAATAATGTAGACACTGAAAAATGGGGGAAGGTTCTTCATCAGGGGCTGGAGAATCATGTATTCTCAGTTAGTTTGAAGGCTGGGAATGCCATATAAATCACACTTTTTTTTTCAGTAAAGAATGCAATACTAGAACAGTAGAGAAGGGAAAAGGTAAACATTCATTCCAGAATGTAATTACTGAATTAATTACAGAAAATATGGACAAATAACAGAGCTGAAGAAAACAGTTTGAGAGACATCTTTGTCACTTACCTTTGTCTATGAAGTGTTGCATATCTGCAGAGGAGTAAGGCAGGGCTTTTGTCTTTCTGTGTGCTCTGGAGGCTGAACTGGAACAGGCACAGGTTGGTTGTGCTCGTTTGCCTGGTCTTTAAAGCATAGGACAATCTTTTATTTCCATTTTTCTTAGATTGTTGTTTTGCTCTGTGGAATCCACAGCAGATGACCCACAATTCATAAAGATCTGGAGGTGTTTGTTATTATTTATAAACACTGATAGTGTGGGTAGTAGAAAACCCTGAAAATAGGTAGGAACTGTAAAACCTGAATTGGAAACCAGAGTTTCCTATGTTTAAGAATTTGGATGACTATGGCATATTCATAGGAAAACTAACTTGGTTAGACAGTTCTTTAAGACAGGTTTAGGGATATTTGGTGGGCAAGAACAGCAACAATTTGACACAAGAGTGTATTAAATTATGGGGAAATGTAGAAAGTTATTAAAGGATGGGGAAAGAGCAGGGAGATACTGGAATAAGAAAATGAGTAAGGAGTGCAGACAGACATTACTGTCAGAGGGCTTTCTCGGTGTGTTATCTGCAAACAGTTCATTTTGGAAAGGAGAGGTCTTTGTGGTCCAAAGAACCACTGTAGAAACCATTAGAGGTGATTACCAGGGCAGCTTTGTAGGATGCTGCATAACAGATCATCACTTAAAATTACTAAAATGTGCTGAGTGTAAATGCTGCAAGTAACAGGTCAGCTTTGTGGTACCTGCATGGAAAGCATCACTGAATGAGCATTTAATAAGAGGCTTTGGAGTTGTATTCATGTCCTAAGCAAAGTTTGAATGCAGAAGGTTTCAAATGAAGCACTGAAGCTTAACCAGACTTTATTAGAAAACAAATCGAAACAAACCCAGCATTTTGAAAATAGATTATGGATATTGAGTCATGCTTGGTTCATTGTCGTGATGGACACCTATAACCCAGATCCAGGTTTACCACACAATTACAGTTATTTGTTCAAATGAGCGCGTATAAATCCTCAGCATGTTTGAAGATATACTGTAAGGCATTTTCTATTGTCCAAATTCCAGAAGGGTGCTTCATTTATCTTGAGAGATCAATAAAATTTAAGAGAGCATTTCAGGATGTGTGAAGAAGTCGATAAAGAATTGTCTGCTTCAAAAACTTTCTTTTTTAAAGTACTGTATGAGAAGAGCTTAGAGAAGTAAAGGTCTTTAGTCCTAGAAGGTTTCAGAGCTCAACCAAAGCAATAGCAGCTTTGAGGATCATCAAGGGCACAGCTTCAGAAGATGATTTATACAGAGTTCTACCTTAGGATTCAGTCCCCATCTTCTCTGCCTGAGGTTGTTGGTGTGTCTCACTATCAGCAAAGCCCTCATCGAGGAGGAGAGCCTTCTGTAATGATCCTTTCAGTAGGGCCCCTTCTGCCTTCTCTTTAAAATGTGCTTGTGTCAATGCACAAATCCTTGATGTGATGTAGAAGGTGCTGCTGGACCAGAACTCATCATTCTCTTGGAAGTCTATATTTGGGTGACTCCCATGCCTTACTCTGGTGAGGTACACAGTGCATCACTAAGAAAGCAGCGGGCTCAGTCTGGCTTTCATCTGCACTGGGAGCCTCTGTGATTTTGGCACTGGTGCTCCAGAGCTGTACCTGAAATCAGAATCTGGGGTAATGTGTTGTTTAAGAAGCTATAAAAAAATAGCCTAAACCTGGTTAATATTCCTGTGGAGATGCACACTGTAACACACAGCTTTCTGAAGCAGGACCAACCATAATCTTCAACTCTGTCTTTTTGTCTTTAGTTTCTGTCAAGAAGTGGCTGTTAACCCTGAAATAGGGTACTGATACGTGGTAAAAAGGGAATTATTTCCAGAAAATTCCAAGAACATTTCCAGATCCTGAAATGAGGAAAGAAAAAAAAGCATGTCTTGTATCTCATTTTTCTGCAGTCAGGAAATGAAGGAGACTGTTGCGAAAACTCATACTGTTCATAATCCTTCTCAAAAGTCATCTTCTTAATGTTTGGCAATATGTAAAATTTTAGGCATGTGTGTGGAATACTAACTGAGGCAGTTTTAAAATTAATGTTACCTCAAACATGTTTTGAATCAACTTCCTGTGAATTTAATTAATCATTACTTCTCTGGCAATTCAAATTTACATATTTTTAAGGCTGGCTCTGATCCATGTTGGCATCTGAAGTACGGAGATCAGAACTCCTCTGAGTAATAGAGTGAGGCATCAAACAAATACTGAAACTTGAAATGCCATGTGAATGGTTACCTTCTGCTTCATAATAAAACTCTGGATTTGACAGGCTGAAGAGATGGTGTGCAGCCACTGAAAAATATTTCATTTCAAAACATGCTGTGTACTCTAGCAAAGGCAGCCTCTTGGGCACCTGTTTGCCCTGCAAACCATGGCCATGGAGAGCACCCGGAAAGTTTCCTTGAAACTTGGCACTTCATAATGTTTGGAAAGCAATACATGACTGTTCTCCCCATATTATCTTATCTCTGTCACCAACAGTCCAAGAAAAATGTATCTTTTAGGTAAGAACTAATGGAGAAAAAGTGAATAAAAATATCTGTTCAGATAAATATGTCATGATAGATGTGAAGTGGATGAGTAATGGTACCTCTTGTTAAATTGAAATTAAGGAAATATTTATAAAAAGAGCTTTCTTAGTGGGAGAAAGGTTTGAGGGCTGAGTTTTATTGCACTGTCTTCAGTGATGTGCAAAAGAGCATGATGTGAGGTAGATAATTTTACTGGCTTAGCTGCAGAAGAAAATTTGTAGTTACGAATTGCCTCTTCCACTGCTGCCATCAAGAGCAGAAGGAAAAAAAAGAGAGTTTCCTTCATTATAAGCTTCTAGGGAAGATGAAGTATCATTCCTGCTAGACTGCTGAGTGCACACACAGGTTTGGGATCGGAAGTGGCGACACTGTCTGTGTAGAGACGATGGAAATTGCCCCATCTCTGGGTGAACATCAAAGGAAAGTTAGCTGCTGGTGTGGAGGTTTTGTGCAAGACTCCTTAGGAGATACAGCATTTGTGCACCTCAACCTCTTCTGTGAAAGCACAGGGTTCTCCTTTCCCATCCACTCATCTGGCTCCTTGTGGTGGGAGTGACTACAAGGGAGCAGAGTTCACCTCCTGTTTCTGTAGTTGCTGCTGTTCTGTTTGTTCTTGTTAGATAATGCTTTCTGTCAGGAAGTGCAGAAATAGGGAAGTTTCCAGGAGGAAAGTGTTGTTTACAAGGCATCCCACATCGATGAAGAGGCACTTGCTCTTGTTTCATCCAAGACTACACAGCTCTGTACAGGAGCCAGGAGAACAAGCCTCCAGGCTTTTCCTCCCCTGTGGTTGCAGCCCCTCTTCAAAGGCTTTCCTCAGGAACAAATTTTTGTAGTAACCTAGTTGAGTCTTCCCTCAAGCTGGACACTGACCTGTTACACATCCCTTTTTTTCCCCCTCACTTGTTCTTTCTGTTGTGCGGGTGGTTCACTGAAGCTCTCCATGCATAACATCATCTGCTGCTTATAAACCAACATCCCTTCCAAGCACCCAAACTGCTCTGTCTTTTGTGAAAGGTTACTGTGACACTTTTCACTTTGAGTCAAAACACAGAGCATTAGCAGATTTTCCCCTGAGCTCTAACTTGCTCTCCAAGCAGCTTTGACTCCTCAGTTAAATATTTCCTGAGCAATTTTTCCTGCCCCTGCTCTGAACCAGGCACAGAGAATGTTCCACGGTATCTGTGTGTAGGAGGATGCTCTGTCTGGAACAGAGAGAATGCCACAACTCCTGTTCTTCTGACTCTCATCTTCCTTCTTCCAAAAGTCCTTCACAGCTGTTTTGAGAATGCAGCCAGCCAATATCTGTGGGTTTGTGCTGGTGGGAGCTGAAGGTTTTGTTGTCTTTCAGCCGTGCCTCAGTTCAGCATAAAATGAGTTGGTGTAATTATGATATACTGTGTGCCCCACTCACTGTGCAAACAGTATGAGTTTCCTCCTGAGAATGAAAGTAACTTTGGCCACTACTTCTCTCTTTTATATTGTTTGAAAAGAATTCCATTTCCAGCGTTTTCAACTGTTGAAATAATTTTTTAATGATCTGTTATATTTTAATTTAAAGGTCATATTTGAAGACTGATGTCTATTTTTACGTGTATAGAATCTGCTTCTGGAGTGCCTTTATTCATTAAAATTAGAAAATTAAAGTAGAAAAAATAGACAAGGGAAATGAGGCATATTCTACTATTACTTTCATGTTTGGTTTTGAAGGTAAAACTGTCCAAATGATAATTAGGCTTTGCCCTCAAAATGGCCTTGCTACACTACATGCACTGATGGAAGCAACTCTGGGACTTCTTCCTTTCTGGAGTTAGAGAATTCCCGTCTGAGTAGGCACAGGGTCTCTCCAGCCACTCTGCTAAAAGAAGATTATCATTCCTAAAATCTGGATGCGTGGGAGATGGAAATTCATGTATGAGGAGTTAGAGGCATCACTTGGAAGACACAGACTCTAGAACTGATTTTGAATTGGAAAAATGTTTACTAAGAAAAACTGCTGTATACATTAAAACTCAGGATTCAAGCCTCTCAGCAAAATGTCATCTTTGCAGAACTCATTTTATGTTTCAATGCTTTTATGCACAATTTTAAGGTGTGGGGTTTTTTTGTTGTTGCTGTTTTTTTGAACTTACAATACATATTTTGCTTTGATATGCAAAATGTGTTTTATACATCCTTTAAATCACATTCACTGAATTACAGAATATACTGCCTTTGGTGGAAGAAATTATATATTTAGGTAACTTTCCACTGTCAGAAGACACTTTTTGTCTCTGAGATGGGTGGCTGTTCTTCACATGAGCCCATTTTCAGAACAAATCAGCATTTCTTCCTCACTTGGGCACACAGATCTTGCTGGCTGCTTTGGGGCCCTGTGTGAGAGGTTGTATCCCATTTCTTTGTCCATCCCTGCATCACTTCAGTTTTCTGTGCTGTGGCTTAATTACTGATTCCCAGATGTACAGAATGGCTGATCCTCTTTAAGGCTTCTAAGCTTTGTAAGTAAGGAATGATTCTAGGCAGGTAGACAGATTTTCTCTGATTGTACAGTGGGATAATAAACCCAGAAATTTCTGTGTTAGTCAAAACCAGTTTTGAACTGATGCTCACATTTACTTTTAGACTTTCTTTTTGGTTTTTGAAACAAAACAGTGTCCAGGTGATGTAAGATAGGTTTGAATGGTTCTGTGTGCAAATACTAAAGTGCAGGGCAATTAAAATGCAGTGCTTTTCATAGTACTTTACTTGATTAGGACTTGAGTGGGACTGTTGGTACTGATTTAAAATAAGTCATCTCCATTGAAATAAAGAGACTTACTTTAGGTGCTGTTAAAAGCATCACCCTGAGAAAGTGCTGGGGACTTCAAAGCAGATCTGAGATCCATCCATGGTTTTATATGATTCATTCAAAATGGGTGAACCCTTACAAAGTACCTACAATACAAATACAGTTACAGAGTATACACTTAAAATTAGTAATTCGCGTTAAAAAAAAAGGAGCTGATTGCCTATAAACATGAATTATTTTTATTCTCTTTTATAGTTACAAAATGATGCACCTCTGAAGTTTCTGTGAAGCTCTCATTTTTTGGGGGAGAATTTTTTTAATTCTTGAAACTCAAATTTGAAAATTTAATGTAGGAACAAGCATAATTTTTCTTCACTCTCAACTCAGAACTGGCATAATAATATAATTCTCCCTTCCATCTACCTCTTAAAAACAAACCTTAAATTTATAAAATCTTAAATATATAAAATCTCTAATCTTAGTGGATTAGAGCACAGTCCATACCTAAACCTGATACTCAAAATTATTTCAAATGAATGACTTGTCTTTGGGTATAATTTTTACCTTTGATTTGAACCTGTGGCATCTGCTCAAGGTCAATCTACAATTCATTTACATTTTTTAAAGCTCCTTGTTTTTAACATTTTGAAGTTTGGGTTGTTGCTGTGGGAAGGTGAAGGAGTATCATCGTTCCAGGTTAGTTGTGCTGTATTTTAGTTATGCAGATGTTCATTGTGGGTGAATAAAGTTTTAGTATAACCTTGTAAATGGTTCAAAGACACATAATGTGCTTCCTTCATTCAAAAATTACAATACTGGCTCAAAAGAACAGGTTGATAGCAAAGAGTTTGGTCTACAACAACAGCGAATTGTGAGGATTTCATTTGATTGGCAGTGCTGCTTGTTTTTGGCAAATCCTTTTCGATGCGATCTAATAAATGTTGCAGCATTAAACCCTGGAGATTAGCAGGTGTTTGGAGAGAATGGAAATTGTCTTTGCATTGTGCAGAGTTGCAGGAGGTGCTGAAGGCCCTGTGAGAGCTCTGGGTAATTCCCACAGGGAGCACTGTGGACACATCCCTAGTGACCAAACCCCAGGGGTCAGCCTGGCCTCTCTGCTGGAGTAGCTAAAACAATCTTTGCAGCTTCATAAGGCATTATAACCTTAAAGATCATTAAATGATGCATAGATCTTACTTTTTAAGGTTTTTTTTGCATAAAATGTACTTAACTTGACCATTAATTACCTTCACAACACAACAGTGATTGTAAATAGGGTAAAAAGTCTTGTTTAATACAGTCCTTTTCAAAGAAAGCTCTGTGTGCTTATATATGTTTAGAAATGTTAGAAGTTATTCTTATGGCCACAGACATTTGATAAAGCAGAGTGATTTGGCTTTACCTTTCCAGTTCTTAATGGGCACTGTAGTAAACTACTGATAGCTCTAGCCAGTAAAACTCTAATGCACAGAAAATGAGAATTGTGGAAGGGAAGAGAAGGAGTTACATGGTGTCTGTAAAATGTGGGGATGAGAGAGGCAGTGTAGAGCTTTTGAAGAAAAGGAGGTAAGTTAAACTCTCTTCTGTCAGTTTTAGGGGTAAGAAAACCAAGAGCAAGTGTAGAATAATGGGCTAAAGGGGAAGGGGAATGATATTTCAGCCACCTGCTATAGAAAATGTTCTCTGTGTATTATTCCAGTTTTACCACACAGAATAAGACAAATGACTTCCTGAAGGAATTGAGTGGTAGTGAGGAGTTTAGTAATTTAAAGAGAAGTCCTAAGACAGTAGTGGCAAATTCCAAAAGGCTTGAGTAGATACTCCTGAAGACTGAACTTGGCTGTTGTATTGCTAAGCAGCAAGACAGATGTATGAATCTAAGAATTATTAAAAACTACTGGTAGTAATTGCAACTCAGGTGGTCATTTTTAATGCCTCATTTGTGAAGAATTGAGTAGACCAGGGTGTGATGTTCCATAGACTTTCTTCTGGATGATTACTTCTGTGGCAAAGTGACAAAATTAAGAACCTTCTGAGGACTTAGGAAATTAGTCAAAAACCCCTTAAAACAGTTCCAAACTAATTTTATTCTATTGGTTTTAATCTGCTGAGATGGACAAGCACTCAGTGTTCAAACAAAAAACTTACACTACTCTGAAATTTACTACAAGGTGATTGCTGTTCTCAGCCTACTTAAAATTTTCTAAAATGCTATGATTTCATGAAGCTTTAGCCACCTACATTTGCCAGTCTTACAAAATTTCGAATTTCTGAGTGTATGTGTTTTGTCTTCTAAGATTTTTCTTCCCTGAATTTTCTGTTCTTTTGGTATAAGAAAACCATGATACCAGTTTGGATTTAGACGTGGATGGGAAAGCTGACAATTAAGATGGAAAACTTGTAAATAAGGATAAAAAAAAAGTTGAAGTGCACTGCATAGTCACATATTGCCTCTCATGATTTTTAGATAATCTTGATGTTTCTGTGATGGAAATTTTCCATACTCCATGTATTTTATTCTCCTTTGACCTTGGATCATCTCTGTCATCTGGTACATTAAACAGCAGTGAGGTTCAGAGCCTTGTAACTGACAAAGGACTTCATGAAGTTTTACCCATTCTGTGATTATCAGTCTAATTTGCAGGTATGAAAATTACTGTTGTAATCTCAGAAGACAGTGACCCATAAAAGGTGTATGATTGAAAATCAGAAATATAATTGAAAATGTGATCATTGTTTCTTTAAATACACATTTATGTGTTGGTGCCATCTGGCAGTACCTAGATCTGCCCTTGATTAGCTGCCATTGACTGGCTGGTCAGGTACAGGCATCAGGATGAATGTGGGTCATGAAGATACTCTCCTCTGAGATGAGTGTGGCCTCACTATCATTTAGTTTTTCATAAGAACGAAAGGAAGGGATCACAGGGGAGGTAGAGCTGTTCATGTTACTTGTGCTGTTTGAGCCAAGTGAATTTCCACTTTTCCTTATGCCCCTCCGCTCCTACCTGGCAAGGATTTCACAAACTATCTTCTACATTTCAACCACAATTAGTTGTCCTGATGATTTCTCCCACTCACCTGCCTAATTACCTGGTGAAGTCTGCAAAGCAACCCGGCTGCAGTCAGAGCACACCTAATTGCACCTTCAATTTGGAGGACTTGGGGAGATGTGCAGCCTGAGTGAGTGCTCCTGGAGGGAGCTGCCAAGGATTGTTCTTGGGCCCTTCCTCATAAAGTGGGGGTAGTTGAGGCATTGATTTAATTCTTCTCCTTCGTCCTGCAACAGTAGCTCCACTTGTAATCTGAATAATAGGTTTTTCTTTTCTTTGTAACTTTCACATTACCAGTAATTACTGAGTGGCTGGAAGAACTGGAATGGCTCTCATTTGTTTTTTAAACAGCTTGTGCCCTTTTCTTGCATGGTATGCTTAAATATTTGAAGTTGCAGCTTTAAAATAAATTATTGACAAAAGCACCATGGGTTTCTTTCGTTGCTCACTTGCAGGGTTACCTAAATATGCAACTAATCACCACAGGGAATGCATAAAAACCAGAAAATAAAACATTTTTACTGCAGTACCTTGCAGTGTGTTGGCTACTGATGTAGATATATTCAGGAAGGGGTGGTACACTTGGGGGTAGATGGTGATTGGTATATAGACAGCTTCTGGATAAACTGCAATTTTTGATTCCCAGTTTGGTAAGGGCACCCAGAAGAATTACTGTGTATATTTTTAGTAGCTTCTTGTTTCAGAAGCTGACATATACAATTACTGTTGTTGCAGTTGTACATTGCAAAACTTGTCATTATTCTCTTGGATGTTTTCAGATGTCTGCTATTTTTATTCACTTTTTCCATTCTTAAAAAACAATCCAACTTTCTGCTTGTAGTAAGAAGTAAACACTCCTCCTAACTGCACTGAATAAAATTACTCAGGTAGTAAAATTATCATGTCAAGATGTCCTACTTCAATTCTGTTGCAAAATCCTGTTTGGAGTACAAATTTTAAATAGAACAATGTATGCATGCTACCCTTCTAGGGGAAATAATGGAATAATTACTACCAACACTTTTTTCCTCGGTCAGAAGAATGTCTCCTACAAAATTGCCCCAGTTTGCTACATTCCAGCTATGGAACATAAACAACCATTTTGATATATTTTAATTAAGAACAATATCAACAATGTAGATATGCAGTTGTTATACTGGATTAGAAACTTCAAATTCTTTTCATGTAAGATATATTGCTTCATTTTCCCCTGCTGCATCATGCTGAAACATCCTGTAATTAAAGCATCATGTTGTTTTGCAGAATATTCTCTTGTAGACAGGTAATCTTTGTGAACTGATGAGATTAATACTTTTATCTCACTTTCAAATATGAAAGCCATGGTTTTTGCTTTCAAAGACTTCTGTAGAAGGCCCTAATAGAAATAGGACCCCATCATCAAATATGACTGATTGGATTTTAGAAGCTGAGCTTTTTACTGACATGAGTTTTCATAACAAAATAATAAAAAAAATCACTGTGTATTGTCCCCATTAACCCCCAAGCAAGTCTGGGTGAGCAGGCTGTGCACAGACAAATGCCTTGGGATCCTCTGTTGCTAAGAGTGTGATGGGGTTATTTGTGAGGTTTGTGATGAGCAGAAACACAGGGGACAGAGCTGAGGAAACACCAGATTTTTCAACCAGCTGGTCCATCAGACCAACTTGGGTCAGAGTCAGAGCCACTTCTGGTTTGTTGTGCTTTTGGGGTTTTGTTTTGGGTTATTTATTTTTTTATTTTCATATCTTCTGACAGGGTTGGTGTGGAAGTTGGGAAGGATGGAGTGCAGGCTCTGGGCTTTGTTTTCCCACTCAAGATGCTGCACAAGAGCTACTTTAGTAGCTGGTTTGTATTTTCAATACCTCATGCCCAGTAGAGAGCCACAGGGATTTGGCTGCACATCTCTTCCACATGCTGTGACTTGAGGAGTTGCATCCTCCAAGGGCCACTGTAGTCAGAAATCACGGGCACAGCTTGCAGCCAGCTGCTGGCTTTGTCACTTGGTGTGTGTCAGGTCAGCTTTAAGGATCTTTGCTAGTTTTAATATTACTCAGAATTTTGATCCTGTGGGAACAGCTAGAGCTGCCTAAAGTTGCAATCTCAGAAGCTGTAATATAGCTGCTTCCAGAAAATTTCATGAGTTGTTTATGCAAAGGAGACAAGGATGTAAAAGATAATTCAGTTACTCGGGAGGGAATAAGGAGCATACGGTGCTATGAGCTGTAGGAAACAGGAAGAAACCCCACAGGTATAAAATCAACACAAAATGTGAAGGAGGAAATTTTCCTGCAAAAGTCAGGTATTAACTACACCAACACTTCTGTTACTGTTCTTGTTTTGTAAATTAGCTAAAAACTAATTCTTGGCAAGTTTCCATCAGTTTGAAACTACATTTGTTAATTACTGCCACTTATCTGTGATAAAATCCATTCTTCTGTTCTGTGGGTGGTTTTGCTTTAGTTTGTTTTTTTTCCTGTTTTTGCTCTGAAAATGGTTTGTATTTTATCAACATTCAGAATCACCTGTGAACCCATTTTTGCATGGCATGAATCTGGGAAAATTCCTTTGGTAGCTTATTAATTAAGGTATTCAGTTTAGTTGGCCATATAGGTCTGGATTCTGACTTCTAGTAGCTTGTTTTTGAGTGCACACCGAATATATTTATTCATTCTTGTTAAAAACTAAACAAGTATTTAGAAAAAGAAAATGAAGGTTGATACTTTTAAAATTATTAATCTGGGGAATCATGCAGTATCACAAGAATCCATTTTATTTAAGGCCTGTAGTATAAGAGTATATAAGAAAGCCACAGTGTTATATAGCCTGTCTCATAGCCCAACATCTTCATTTGAGTCAAGTATTTGCCTCCAGACATTTCAGTAGGAGCTGTTGAAGGGGATCTGAAGGAATTATTTGGCTCTTATATGAAAGGTCAGAGCCAAGGAGAGATTTTGAGCTGAGTGTCTGTTTTGAGTACTGGATCTGTAGACAACAAATGACCTTCCTGTGCATTAATGGAAAATTCAGTGACAGGGCTGCTTGGAACTTTTCATCCACTTTAGTGTAACAGCTCTGCCAAAGGCAGGTACCTGCTTCTGCATTGGTAAGATCTTTGTCTTCTATCTCTGTTCATCTGAATTGTAATTATAACTCTTTTAACTTTTAAATGGCAAGAAACCAAAAAGAAATAGATATTAATTACTTGTTTTATAGAATTCATCCTTCCTGTATTTGTCGTTGAAATCAGACAGAAAGGAAATGCTGGAGAAAATGAAAGGTGCCATTCATTTCTTGCTCTAAGTCAAAACTCCTAGTTTGGATGGATTTCTGCCAAAATTTCCACGATACTCAGTGATATGCTCTCACCTTTATTAGACAAGTATTCAAGCATGCATGGAGTGCTTGACAACATCACTGCTTTTCATGGCACTATTATCCTCTGGCTAAGAGTATGAATGACTCCTAAAAATATTCTTTCGTACTGCCCAGCCTCCCTTTCAGTCATAGTTCTCTTCTGATACATTTGTTTAAAAAAGATATAATACCTGATTTTTTTGATTTCTGTTGTTTCTGCTCATCATTTCCATCCTCTAACAGCTATGCAGGGATGTGTTTCAAAAATACTTTTTTCTGGCAGTGATAACACTTGCATGGGTCATAAAGAAGTGAGTCTCTTACAGTATATTTAACTTTGGTTAAAAAACTGTACACTCCAGAGGGTGGTGTGGTTGTTTCAGCAGTTATTACTAATTCCATAGTTGTTTTACCTGTGCTCATCATCTGTTTTTTTTCCCCCAGAAAATGTAGTGAAACACAAGTGGTTATTACTTTGTGTACAGTGCAGAGATGCCCTTCTTTATTTAGCAAAAACAGCAAATTAGACACAAGAAATAAATCAACTATTGCTATTTCATACTGCATGAAAATGCAGTGCCTAATGCCCAGCCAGAAAAGGCTTTGGGCACCCTTCTCTAAGTTTCTCTAATTCAGTTTATTGCTTTTCTGTATTGTCCTTGCAGCCAAGCAAAACAAGGAGCTCTGTGTGAAGTAGGAGCTCCATGTGGAGAGACAAAGTGTCTGTTTCTGGGTCATCCTCTGGTTTTCCTCTCCATCCTGCTTTACTTCTGTGAACTCCAAAAGCACCAGATCCAGACACCTTCTATGCTTAATTCTGTGTTTCCCTTGCACAGCTGGACCTTCCCAGCTGTTGCTGCCATAGGAGCCTTCTCCAAGAGTCAGAAGGTCACAAGGGATCATTTATCCCTCCAATCAAATGTTCATTTGTGTTTCTCAGAATATCCAGGCTTTGCTGGAGCAGTCCTTAGTGTATTTATGCATTTCTTTGCTTTCCAGTAAAAACAGCATATGGAAAAGTTTGCCAGTAGGAGCACCTTGACTCTTACTGGGTGGCTCACATTTCCCACGGAAACATAATGGATAAAGGGTCTTTGAAGTGTTTTATTCAGATAGGTTTGGCCATTAGGTAAAATGAGTTTGTAGGGAAAAAAAAGCTGGATTTTACATTATGTGGAAGTATATTGAAAAAAATCAATGAATCTGGTAAAACAGCCAAGAAATTCCTGATTTTTTTTTTTCTCCTGGTACTAAATTTGCTTTTTAATTGAGTAGAATGTATGTAAGGAGATGATTTTGTGACCCATTGTCTTTCTAGAAAGGCTTTTTTATAAGCTCTCTGTGTGTGTATGAGTGTGGGAAAAATGTGATGGCCTTAGTGCTGTGAGGACTTACACTGTTTTTAATATAGTGATCTTTTGATCTTGGCTCTGCTGGGTCATTATATATATTAACTCTGTATAACTTAGCATAATGTATTAAATCTACAAATTTCCTGATCACCTCTCTGGTCTTTTTTGCCTAAAAAGTGAAGGAGAAAACCATATCTTTATTTCTGATCATAGACCTTTAGTATTCTACTGCTTTAAACAGAATTCCATTTTCTGGAAAAACAGGTGATTTAATGATGAAGCAGACTGGGAAAAACTAAATGATAAATTTCTAATTAGAGTCCAGTTATACCGAGTGAGTAATTTTGCTTACTACAGTTTTGTTGACAGATATTAACATAAAGAGTTGCTGGTTTCCCATTCTCATCTGAGCTTGGAAAACTGATGTAACTTTCTACTGCCTTAGATCCCTCTAAACACAGAGATTGTGTTTGTGTTCCGTTTTCTGGCACAGACACTCCTTGGTTTATTTACATTTTTATTTATTTATCAGAATGTTGCCTGGAATAATATTTATCTGTATATATATTCACTGATACGTGCATGTGTGTACACATGTATGTGCACAGAGTCTTATTAAGGCACATTTGGATTTAAATTATTTGTTTTATTTGCATGAAATTTATGTGTAAATCTGAAAACAAATAGAAAAATACTGATGTAAATTTGCAAAATAACCTTTACAAACATGTTCCATAGTTTGATAACTCCTGATTTAATCTCACTCATCTAAAAAAAAAGATTTCTGTCAAATCCATTCTCCAGGACTCTTAAATGGCATAAAATTAAGCATGTGTACAAATACCTGAAAAATGAGAAACTCTAAAATTTTGTTTTTAAAAACAATTTTTAAAAAGATTGTTTTTTTCTACTCTAACAGTGAACTCGAAAGTCATGCACCAGTGCAGTTTTTTACCATTAGAAATAGGGCCACTGTGTTAAATTTAAATGGTAAAATTACATGGCATAGACCTGAATATGACTTATGTGACATTGCTGCAGTTTGGTAACCTTTGCTGTTTATCCAACCTTCAGTGAACGGCAGTGCTGTGTTGTCAAACAGATCTGTTCAGTAATGCTGAAATTGTCTGTTATGGGACCTTGCCAATATACTGGGAAATAAAAATACGTGTTAAAGTTGGGGTTTTTTTTAAGCAATCAGGGAAAGTATAACTTTGTTTCTGAGCAATGAAAAGGAAAAATTCCAGCAAACAGCTTTGTTATATCTGTAGAAAGTTCTATAGGTATGCGACATGTATAGCCTGTACTCATTTTTTATGTCCTTTTTTCTTGAGATATGTTGTTTTACTTGGTTGGGGTATTTTTCTTTAACAGGATAAGAATGGGAGACGTATTTTACTATCTTGTGACATTTCATTAAAGTTAGGATCAATAGGAATATGTGAAAATACCTTTTTGGCCATAAATGGCTGTGCCAGTGTTTATACAGACTTCTTGTGTTACATCATAGTAACCTGAGTACAGTCATGTTTATGCCTGCTGCTTTGTCATATTTTTCTGTCCTTGGCCTCACTTGCTTTAGTGAAATACTTCTAAGAATTTTCTTTAATTATGGCAAATGAGCTGTTGATTTCCTGTAGATGCTGATGGTGCATGGCCTCTCTGGAAATGAGCTGCTTGCTTTATTTCCGTGTAATCTCGCAGGCAGTCTTCAAGATACAGAGATAGCTTTTTCTAATCAGACAAAAATCTCATTAGCTTCAAGATGAGACTGGTGTGAGGAAAAGAAGACGTAGCATGGTGTGAGTAATGGGGCTTTGGTCCGATGAGGACATGAGGAACATAACTTGAAGTCACAGCAGAGCTATCGGTGAGCCTCAGCCCCCCCAAAAGGGTGTGAGACTCCTCTGGACAACCTTCTGTCTGGAGGGGAGATTTGCAGGGGAGGTTGGAGTCATATTTGATAAAGCAGCTGTTCATTAGCTGTTATCCTTAGGAGGTCACAGAAATCCCCACAGGTGGCTTTCTGTGGCTTTCATTTCCCTCTGTACTTCTGAGTCTCAAGATGCTTACTCACGTCTTGTCAGAACTTTGTTATTCTCCTTAGCTCTGCCAGGTATTTCTGCTGGGAGGAAAGAGTACAGTATTTTTACTTCTGAAACTTTGTTAGAAACAAACGATAAAAGATTGTGAACGCAGGATGAAAAGGGATAACAACTCTGAAATCCTGGGGCTCAGTGAAGTTGCCTCAGATGCTGGCACTATAGCTCTTCACCAAAGTGCCTTGCATTCAGCTCAGCTCCCAAAAGCCTAAGGTGCTCCCTTGCCTGCTGCAGCTTGTCTGTACATTGTGACTGCTCTTTTTTTTCACTTGCAAACCAGTTCTGTCATCCATTGTTGCTTTATTCAAGTCTCCCTCTGCCGCAGCTACTCAACAGCGTTTATGGCAGTATTTTCCAAGGCCTGCATTTTCCATAGTTTCTTTAATGTTGTGCACTGTGATAGCTTGCTTCCCTCCCCCGCCCCTGTTGAGTGCTACTATGTTAGCTAAAAAAACAGCAGATGGCCACAAATTTTTGCCTGTGCAGGTGCCACACTCTTTAGATCAGTTGTGCTGACCCATCTTTGCTTTTGTATTTATTACATGCAGGAATAATGCCCAAAGGTTTAAACTCATCTGCTGTGATTAGACCTTTAACAAGAGTTTCAGCAGAATGCTTTAGAAGTTAAGCTTTTACTTGTTTGTCTAGTGTAATAGAAGCTCATTGTCTTGGAGTAAATGTTACAAGGTACACTGCAAAATGAGTGGGAAGATGTGGAATGTATTCTTAATGCTGGCCATAATACATTCAATAGATTCCGTAAATGTTTCTGGTCCTTTTTTTTTTGTGAGTAGCTGGAAGTAAGGGTGTTGACAAAGCTGTTCCAAAATACCCCAAAAAACCAAAATCCAGTTCATGAATGGACACTTGCAGGTCCAGGGAAAAGATCTCTGGAGCACAAAAGCACAAATGTTTTGCAAGGCTAATAACCAGTCCGAGTGATCAACACTTCTCAGAATGACTTATATGTGCACATTTATTTTAGCTTATTTGCACTGAGGAGGGGTGGGTTTGGGTTTGTTTACAGTTTGGCTTTGCAAAAGGAGAGCTTTGTTCTTCTACCAGTGCAGCCCAAAGAAATAAAAATATGAAGACAGATTGTTCCCATATCCAAACCCTGCACCTGTTCTGAGCAGGGTAATTGCTAACAAGCTGCTCTCTTTTTAAAATGCCCGTTATCCATAGAGCTGGCAGAATCCTGCATTCCTCTGAAAGTGGCATTTTACAATGACTCTGAAAAGAAGTGCCAATGTTTTCATGAATAAAGATATTGACCGGGGAAAGCAATTGTGTGATCATAATCATTGAGACAAGAACTGTAGCAACAGGATCTTATAACACAGTGGATTGTAAAGGGAACATGAGAGATGAAAATGATAGGTACTTATGCAAATGGATGAGAACTATCCTGTGCCACTTTGTGGATCTGTCTCTGAGTCTCTCTTGCTATCTAGGCCATGGGATTAGTCAAAAACAGCTGGAAAGGAATGGACACAATCACTTAATCACAAAATCAGAAGGCTTGCTGGGGTAATTTCCCTTCAAATAACACACTGCAAACCCAAGGCAGGTAGTACTTAATATCAGTTGCAAGCCCAGCTCTATAAAGAGCTTTGGAAAGACTGCAATCTTTCTATTATAAGTGTATTGAGTCTGTCTTTTAAAACACCTGAAATGTGACATGAAATTATTTGTCTTTTTTTTTCATTTATCACCTTTTCTTCATGTTTGGGGAATGCAAATGGCAAGAGTTTAATGAAGTGATATTGTTGTGATTACATCTAAGCTGCAGAGTGAGACTCATTCTCATTCCTACTGCAAAGCAAATTACATTTGCTTTTCCTACTCTAATGCACTTTGCCCCTGAAATTCTTACCCAAATAAAGGGGGGGGGGGCCCGCGGCTGTGATTCTTCTTAGTGCTTTTCTCTGTAGGCTTTTCCCTGGTGGCAGAACAGCATAAAACAAAGAAAAAACCAAAGCAGATGATTCATTCAAGGCTTCAAAAGATGCCATGCTGGCAGAAACTGCTACAGCCCCAAACTGCTACAGCCCCAAATCTGCTACAGCCCCAACCTACTACAGCCCAAAGGTCCTTTGTCTGTCCTTGGTGCCTCAGCACAAGACCAGGAAAGCACCAGACACTGCTGCAGCTCAGTGCTGGTGGGTTTTGTGTTCCAAATACCCACAGGCGAGGGGAAAACACCAATGTGCATCTGCAGACCTGGACTGTCAGGCACATCAGCCTGGTAAAGTTCACTGCAGACTGTAGAAATTGTGGCAGAATCCCTGCTTTCAGTTCGAGCTGCACCCAGCAGAAGCAGTTAAAACTGCTTGAATTCTTGTTCTTAATTTTTACAGAGAAATGAGTATTTTCTGCATTTGGCTCATCCCACCCTTTGTCAGCTGGGTCGATGCAGCATGGGCAGGAGCTCTATGAGAAAAAGCAGTTTAGTTAAATGCCAGCTCTCAGGGTTAGCTTGTCTCAAGTTTGGGTTTCACTTCTTCTCCCAAAGGGGATGCTGCGTTTTAACTAACTGATGTCTTCTGGAAAAGCCTGGCAGAGGCACACTGTAGTCCTCAGGCTTAAGCCAGTGCCCTTCCACATCCTTGCTTCCACCAGGCATTCTCCTACTGCTTCTGGCAATATTTCCATGGTGGAAATTGTACTGTGGTTTACACAAATAGTCTTCCAAGAGAACTGGAAAAATGCTGTTAAGATAATTCAAAAACCTGACTTATTAATGCAGCATGCTATGCCAGTATTTTCTGATGTTTTGTTCTCTAACAACAACCTTAGTTGTACACACTTGCTGGAAAAATTATGTCTTAAAGACTTTTTATCCTCATTGATTAACAATAGAACTGTTTGACTCAATAAGCTTTAGGAAGGAAGCTATGACTTTTTTCCTGGTTATGCTGCTTACAAGAAAGATTGTAAGTTTATTCAAGTAGAAATATGGAAATACTTGAAAGTTTTTTGCCTTTTCTTCTACTACATCTCTTAATTCTGAGTGATTCTTTTTCTCAAATCAATATCCCCAATACTACTTAAAATATGCACTTGCATTTCTGTGTCAATGGATAAAAAATATTTCTATATGAAATAAACCTAATGGAATTTAGTTTCATTTTGTTATTTCTCTTGTAACAGGAACTTGGGTCAGGTCTTCTTGTTACAGTCTTGTGTAATACAGCCATTATGGAGGAAATTTTGTAGTTTTTTGTTCTAAAGATGAAAAATCCTTGTCAGAATCTGTATTTCATTCAAAAATAGAGAACAAAAACTCAGAACTACTGAATTGAGGCTACAGCGTTCTACAACAGGGCTAGAGTGTTGGTGTATCAGGGAAAAGTGACTGATGTGGACTTGTGCAAGGCTTTTGACACTGTCCCACATGACACCCTTGTCTCTAAGCTGCAGAGGCATGGATTTGACTGATGGTGCACAGGATAAGGAATTGGCTGGATGTTGCACTCAGAGAGCTGTGGCCACTGGCTCAATGTCCAAGTGGAGACCAGTGACAAGTGGGATTCCTCAGGGGTTGGTACTGGGACTGGTGCTGTTTAACATCCGTGTCAGGGACATGGACAGTGGGATCGAGAGCACCCTCAGCAAGTTCCCAATGACACCAAGTGGTGGATGCCCTGGAGAGAAGGGATGCCATGCAGAGGGACCCTGACAGGCTGGAGAGACAGGCCTGTGATGTGAATTCATCAAGTTCAACAAGGCCAAGTGCAAGGTCCCGCACGTGGGTTGTGGCAATTCCAAGCACAAATAAAGGCTGGACGGAGAATGGATTGACAGCAGCCCTGAGGAGGACTTGGAGGTGCTGGTGAATGAAAAGCTCAACACGAGCCAGCAATGTGCACCTGCAGCCCAGAAATCCAACTGCATCCTGGGCTGCACCCAAAGCTCTGTGGGCAGCAGGACGAGGGAAGGGACTCTGCCTCTATACCCTGCTCTGGTGAGACCCCACCTGCAGAGCTGCATCCAGCTCTGGGGCATCCAGTGTAGGAAGGGTGTGGACCCTGTTGGAAGGAGTCCAGAAGAGGTCACAAAGATGCTCAGAGGGCTGGAACACCTCTCCTGCAGAGACAGGCTGAGAGAGTTGGGACCGTTCAGCCTGGAGTAGCGAAAGCTCTGGGAAAACCTTACAGCAACTTCCAGTACCTAAAGGGTTTACAAGGGAGCTGGAGAGGGGCTTTTTACAAGGGCTTGTAGTGACAGGACAAGGGAGAATGGCTTTAAACTGAAAGGCTTATATTAGACAGAAGAAAAAATTCTTCACTGCTAGGGTGTGGCACTGGAACAGGTTCCCAGGAGAAGCTGTGGATTTCCTGGCTGTGTTCAAGGCCAGGCTGCTTTGAGCAACTTGGTCTAGTGGAAGGAGGCAGGGGGAGTGGACTGAGCTGATCTTTAAAGTCCCTTCCAACCCAAACCATTTTATGATTCTGTGCCATAGAATGTGATATTCAAAACCATGTCTTGCTGCCACTTAAAAAATTCTCATGCCTGTAGTGAATCAGTTCATCATCAGCCTGTAAGCTGTGTGTGGAGATGGGGTATATATTTAGAAAACAGCCTAGAAAAGGAGAGAGAAAGATGCTTCAGCCTATTTGAATTATATTTGTTTTGCATATTTGCTGGATATATTTTTTCTGCATTTCCCTCTGAAATACCTTGTATTGCAGTGGCGAGTGGGATTTAGCATAGAGGGGTGCAGAAGTGTTGAAATAACTCACGCTTTCCTTGGACAGCCTTAACCTCTCCTCCGTCCCACACCCAGTCTCTGCACTTTGTTTTAGCCTTTCTTTTGGTTACAGCTGCAGGATTTGCTATATCACACATATGTCCCATATATCACACTTCTATCACACGTGTAGTACACGCTTTTGTAAGACCAGTCTTTTAGGGGTCTTTTCAATAGAGATTGAATGGAGACAATCACAGAGCAGAAACTCTGGCCTTTGACCTTTGGTTGTACACACTGAGGTCCCTGATGGTGAGTGCTTGTAGGCTCTTGGTAAATGTGGTCTTTAGCATTTGGCAGCAGTAGGCATTAACGTTGGTGTACAGTGTTTTTGTGCATGCAGTGCTTTGTTTTTCTCTTTGTAGCTATGTTTTAGTAAGGTATTAATCACAAATTACATTCAGAAATATGTATTATTTGAGGATTGTTTTTGGCAACAATGCAATTAAATGGTTTGTGAAAAAGCTCCTATAAATAATGAGAAAACTCGCAATTGTATTATTCTTTGCACAGCCATTTTCTGATTCATTAGAGTCAGATTGTAAAATCTATAATAACATTATAGGTAGTGTCATATATAAACCACCATATTCAAGAGTTGGTATTTTTTCAAACCACATTAATAGAAGAGCCTGTTTAGAAGATTAAATCCTTAAATCTCCATCTGTGTCTGCTTTGGTGTTATGTGCCAGTTAGCAGATAGTTATGGGGAAACTGTATGGTGTCAAAAGCTTCTCATTGTATGGCTCTCTGTGATGTTTCCTCTTGAAGGCCTCTGTCTTCTTATCACAATCAGAATTCACAGCTTCTGTCTTGCCAGTGATACACAGTCCAAACATCTATTTAACTGCCTTTTGCTTATGGCCATTTTGAAAAGCAGCGCGAGGCTAAAAATATTTTATTGTTGAAGAACTGCAGCTTACACTATTTTAAAACTTTCTAGGTTACAGTCCAAGAGTTGCACTGGTTAGCATCAAAAAAGTTAATTGGAGATGCCCTCGATAGTGCTATGAATTCACTTTATTATAGTAATTTTTCTAATATTTCATCACATATTCTTTGTGTACAGTAACTTCATAAATGTCTTACAAGAACGTTGTCACTCAAAATCAAAACATCATCATGACCTTTAATAAATTCTAATATAATAATTTGATGCAACACGTAATTTTTATACAAATATTAAAACCAAATATCTTAATGGGAGACAAGTCCTTCTTTTTATGCCAGTCTCCAAGTTTTCAGCTGGCTGGAAGATCCGTTCTTTCTCACTCTGGGTACCAATAAGCTTTGTATGCTCAGTACTTGATTCATCTCTTTGATATTCTCCTTGCAAAAATTTGCAGAAGAATTTAAAATGAAGCTTTATTTTTAGAAACTGAACAATATTCATGTCTGCAGAGAAGAACCTTGTGAATAAAGAGGACTTGGTACATTTTTTAAAGGCATTCATCAAGCTGTCCAGCTTCTGTCATTTTAAGTCAGTTCTTTGGAATAGGGTTTCACGATGCTCTGAGGGAAACTACAGTTTTCTCACCACCACCTGGTTCTGTGAGCTGCTAGTTCTTGTTTTAAATTGGATTCTGTCAGGTGTCATTTAAATAAGGCTACTACTGTGATGTTTAGAATAAATTTGTATTTTCTACACTGTGCTATTAACACTTAAAAACAATTCTTACTTAAGGGAAGATAATGGCTTGGATCCGAGTTCACATTCAGGACACAGAAGGTCTGTATTTTTGGGGAAAGGCTGTGGATCCTTGCCATGTCAGCATGGCCAGGGATGTCCAGAAAAGATGGAACCACACATTGCTCATATCCTAGGGATCACCAAAGGGGCTCAGGAAGCAGTCATGCAGGCCTTGAAGACCTGTGTCTAAGGCTAATCAGGCTGTGGTAATTAGTATTTCATGAGGTGGGAAAATGAGGGAAGCAGGCAAGCTTGAAAGTGGTTGGGAAGCAGGGACAGTGGGGTGGGGAAAGGAGGCAGGTGCCAGGAGTTCCTGCTTACACCATTTTTTTCCCCTGAGTGATGAAGACAGGAGCCCTGAACTGTAATGAAAAACCCCACGGGTGTCTAAGATGTGTTGTTGGTTGTGGTAATCAGGTTCTTCCACATGGGGATCCCGGGAAAGCTGCGGAGTTCCGTGTGGGAGGGACAGGCCACAAGTCCTGGGCTGAAGCTGCCCTTGGTCACTTCTGTGTGCTGTAGTTGAACATCATCCATTGCCTGCACTGGGTCAGTATCAACACCCAGGTGGAGAGTTCTGTGATAATAAAAGGGTTCAACTATTCTGACAGGACTGGGTGGGCTGGCACCTCTCAGGTGAGGGAGCTGCTCCTGTGATGACCAGCCATGAGTAGGGGCTGCTCTGAGGAGACAGACTGGCTGCTTTTCCACTCTGGTGAGGCTAAAAATCTCAAAAATGAGCAATCTCAGCAGAGTGGGCAGGATGATGGGTCCAGTGGGTAGAAGACATGTTGGGGTGGGGGGGGAGGTTCCTTGCTGGGAGCTGTGATGGGCTGAGGACTGCTGTAAGAATTCCCTGTGGGATTGCTTTGAGATTATGTTGTGCAAGTCCCCTTCTATTTCCTGGAAAAGAGGACCAGGGAGAGAAGCCGTCTTTTACAGGTAGAAATAAACAGGCAAGGGGTTAAAAAAACAACATTAAGAAGTTAAAGAAACTATTGCTGCTGTGGGTGATGTGTGATGCTGAGGTGGTGCATGTGAGACAAAAAGGCACAAGAACATTGCCACTTTCTGTTAAGACTTCTCCATTTCACACTCATTATAACCCAGAAATGCAAAATGAAATAATGTGTATGTGAAAAAATTATACCATACTTTTAGAAGCTTGTAAGACATAACAGGAGGTGTTTTTTGGGGGTTTTTGGGCAGTCTTACAATAGCATTTAATTTTGGGATACTAAAGGCACGTATAATTATGGGAGAGAAACATTTCTGCTTGCCAAATCTAGATAGAAAAAATATTGTTTTCTGTGAGAGAAGGTCAAGGTTGTAAGAAACAACTGCACTAGTTTTGTCATTGTGTTGTTAGATGTTTATGTGCTGTTTGGTCTCAAACTGTACCATGAACATGGGCAATGCATTGCTATTATTGAAAAAATGTAAATGGTGCCTGGCAGGAGTTAAACATGTAACCACAGAGGTTGTAGGCTTAAGTGCACTGGTAGTTACAGAAGCATTCATTTAACATTTGTTATAAGCTACTGTTGTTTTTTTATAACTAATAGGGGAGCAGTTTACAGTTGATCTACTGCGTAGACAAAAAGAGCTTGTAGCTTCAGATGGAATATTTGCAGCCTCAGGCAGTTTTTGCTAATGCTTTCTATTACAAATAAGTTTAATAGTGTGCATTAAAAAGGATGTGTATTTAAACCTTTATGGTCCATACCATGTTAGGTAGAATTACAGTAAATTGCTACATTTCATTTCTGTAATTATCTTACAAACTGCTAGTTGATATTGTCCTGAAGTTTATGTGCAGGACATTTTAACACCAGTTGTATTTTGGACAGCTTGCATAAGACCATTTCATTGTCTCTCAGGGGTCTAAAATCACATATATATATATTTAAAAAAAAGAAAGATATCTATTAAGAAAGCATGAGAGTCACACACCTTTGGATGACTCTGTGTACTGTGGAGAACGGAGGGATCATGATCACCTCCCGTGCTGTGGTTATGAGTGTGCACAGAGCAATTTTCCTATCGCTAATAGTTCTGGAAATGTATGTTTATGAAACGTGGTCTTTTCCTTTTATTTCATTTTTTTCCATTCCTGTAGGAACTTGGAAGTAACAGCCCTCCGCAGAGGAACTGGAAGGGAATTGCTATTGCGCTGCTGGTGATTCTAGTTGTTTGTTCACTCATCACTATGTCAGTCATTCTTTTAACCCCAGGTAACCTACTTCTTTATTTTATTTTATTAAAAGTGTATGATTTATAATGCAGTCATCAAAAGCAACAAATGTTAAAGTGTCTCTTGCCTTTAAGCATTTTTAACTTGTGGCTATTGTAAATTTGGTGCCCGTAGGGACTTGGGAGCTACTGGAGGCCTTGTGGAGCAGAAGTGTTTGGGGTTGGCAATAGGGCCTTGAGAGGGCTACCTCTCAAGTCCTTGTGAGCTTCAGCAGGTGTGACCTGACTTCAAGATTTTGTTGTTGGTTTTTGGTGTAATTTCAGATTCACAAATGAGCTAAGAGAAAATTGTATGCCATGGAAAACTGATTCTGAGAATGAAACTTCTCACTGAATCACAAGCATGCATCTTCCATATGTACATGCACAAGCTTCTTCCCTTTTCTTTCTTTCAGCAATAAAGAGGGGAAGGTAATGGTTCAGCCACACACAAAAAAAAAAAAAAGGGGGAGAGGGCAAGAAGTAGACAAAAAGAGCAAACACTGCACAAGTTTTAAAGAAAAAAAAATCTTTGAATCCTTTTGCCAGTTTTGAAGTTACAGTGTAAAGTACCTGATTTGCATGGCATGCCTAGATAGTAAATATTGGTCTGCAAATATTCTGCTGTTGAAGTGCTCAGTTTGTGTAAACCAGAAAGTTAATGAAGCTCTTTTTAGTTAAATAATGGTTCCAGACTGTTCGGCCACGGGATGAAATCCTCGCGGGAAGGTGGCTGAGTCTGTGCATGAGCAAGTACAGCAGCAGAGTGCTGCTGCTTTAAAGGAAGGTGGTGAGGCTGAATGGTAAAGGATCAAAAAGTTGTGCTTGTCAGAGGGGATGAGACAGCTGGAAAGGGCATGCAGGAACACTCTGGATAGTCTGCTTCCTCTGTTATGTATAAATATCTACTTCCTTATGTGTGGTGCTGTCCAAGATGACTGTTTGCTTATTTCCACTTAGATCATGTTGAGAAAAATAAAAGCAAAGTTGTGCTGCTGTAGTCTCAGTGTACAGGAGCTTCTTCAGAAAATAAAAAAAAAGAGATTTTGAGGACAAATGGTAGTGTATCCTGGAACACTTCAAGACAGAAGACTGTTTTTTGTTTCAAGGAGAGGTAGCTTTTTTTTGCAGAGCTGTAAAATATCAAGTGTTTGCTGGAATGTACAGCTATCAGTTGTGGCTCTTTTATCTATATAGAATTATTAATGATGTAAAAACATAAATTGAAGTCTTTGAAAGCACTCATGGAAAAAGAATAAACAACCTAGGGGAATGTTAACTTTCTAAAAAAAAATGTTAAAAAAGCTCAGTGAATTACAACATCTCTGAGGCTGTTTCAAAATCCAGAGATCTTCCTTGAAAACTTGTGTAAGCTGGGACCTACATTTCAGTTCAAGTCATGCGAGTGAAAACTAGTTCTGTCAGCTCAGATGCTCTAAGATATCCCATAGAGACTGCAAAGCTTGATATAAATAAAAACCTTTCTCCCAGAACGATCTAGGTCTGTAAAACTGGGCTTTCTTGTGAGTTGGAAATGCTTACCATGGAAAGCTTTGGAAGTACATTGTTGGATAGATATTTCCCCTGTTTTAGCCCTAATCAGTGCTGTTCTCCCTTTACTTTCATTATTAATTTGTTTGATTATTATTAATACAGTGTGGGCAGAAGGTATTTTGCTACTCTGTTGGTCTGCTGGCAGGTACTAAGCACTATAGCTGAAGCTATTTTATCATGAATATGTGTTGAGATCACTTTGGGATGTCCAGTATTTGAGGGGAGGAAAAAAGTTGGAGACCCCCTCACATGTGGCTATTGTGAGGTGCTCACTTGATGCTAATTTTTTATTACAAATATTTGGGTTTGAAAATGCTTCTCATAAAATATAATAGGTCTGAATGAAGATATTCAGTGCAAATGTCCTTTGTTACCTTGGGATGTTTCAGTGTTCATTTCTAGGACTATTTTGAGCATCAGAGTGTTCTCTCCCTATTTAGTTCTGCCTGTACGGATGGGTGCTTTTTAGATTTCATGTGAATTCCCCTAAACACTGTACATCATGCTGCTTCTTTTTATGGAAATGATGATAATTTCAGATGGTCATTGCTCACAAGCCTGATTGTTTCACTGGTATTTTTTTGGAGGCAAAAGTGTATTTACTGATATGCCAAACACAACAGCAACGATCTCTTTTGCTTGCAATTATTTACACATTGTTTTGTCCACAATATAAGAAACTCTTAGGTCTATGTACACTCACAGTTGTCATTTGAACTCTCTCAAATTTTGAGCAACAACCTTCCTGCCTTTTAATAGAGGGATCAATGCTTCCAAATGGGATAGCAAGTTTTTAAAATAAAGTGTAATTCATATGCAAAAGGCTTCAAAGAGGCTTTAGCTTCCACTTGAATATAATTTCCACAGAAATGATATTAAAACTAAAAGGAAATTCATGATTTTTTTTTATTATCTTATATTACATGAAATATAACTTGACTATACAATACTAAGCAGGATCTCTGTTGAAATAAGAGATGTATTTTGACCTATTAATATCTTAGCTTCTTTTCAAATCTGAAACCTCTGTGTTGCAATTCTGGTTGTGGTTTTAGTAAACTGTACCAACAATATTAGTAACATTTTTGATCGTTTTATCTTGCTTCTCATCTGTGACAAACCTCAGAATCTTTATAAATGTCTTAGTGCTCTCAGCACAGAGATGGAAAAGTGGAAGACCAGATCATCCAGTGATGTAAAACATTAGTGGCAGAGTCTAAAGGAACTCTCAACCCAGTAACCACTTGTTGGGGCTCAGCAGCTCTTTGTGAGCCCCCTTGGACTAAGGAGTACATTAAATAAACCCCACTGCTCCCAGCAAGTGGAAATTGCTACACTGCTCCATATCTGGGGGTAGAAGGCTTGCAGGCAAATATCCCTGCTGGTTTTCTTCAAAGTCAGATAAGTGCAATGATAAAGAAAGTGCACAGAGATGCCAAACAATGAGGTTACCCTTGTTAAAGCAGGGGACTGGAATGGAAGAACTTGGAAGTTTCAGAATAGGAGCCTGTTTGTCCTCTGGGGCAACTGAATTATCAATCTAGTGATTTTTTTTTCAATATTTGGAGTGGATTGCTGGTGAAGTATTTAAGAGAAAACAAAAGAAAATACCTTGGGAATAATCTTTTAAATATAGCTTTATACTGGGAATTAGTGGCCAGTATGGAAATGCCTGTCCATGAGATGCCATCATTTGGTTTGTATGTCAGTAGAAATATTACACAGGTCCCGTTCTTCTTCTGCTTTTATTCTGTTTCATGGTTTTGAGATTTCATCACACACCTTCATGTACTGAAGCAGTCATAGGTGGATTTTTAGAGATCAGTGACTTTAAATCATTCCTGCCTTTGAATCAACTTGTTTTTGCTTTGCATCATGACAGTATGTTCCACGTTGTAGGAATCATGTGAAGACCTATCTGACCAACCACTGTCGATCTGTATTTCAAAACTGACAGATGCTCAGCTGGAAGTATTAGCAGCTGAAAGCTTTTATATGAGAAGTCACTTAAGAGCAGCTTAAGAGTTGTATGGATGTGGCCACCCTTCTAGAGGTGTTTTGCCACACTTAAGGCTGTTTTTTCATTTTGGGACTGACAGTAGTTCTACCTTCGTGTTAACTTACAGTTTCTGAAGGTGTGGAAGACTCAAATGCTTTTTCTAGGACTCCCTTACTGAGATGTTGATGTTGGCACTTAAACCATGCTTGCTGATATGTGCACTTACTGTTGAGCAAAGTGACACCTACCTCTCATCATAGACTCAAAAAAACTCACACATGATGGAAAAAAAAGGAAACCTTTTCAGAAAAATTACTTTAGAGAACATTTAGGTCAGACAAACTGTCAGAAAATGCTTTTTGTGGAAAGGGTTGAGTAAAATCAAGCTCTGGGAAGAGAATCCATTTGGATTATGTCCAGTAGATAAACTGTTCAGGGTTAGGACTGACCTTTCCATACCTTCTCTCATACTACTCTTACAGGAAAAGAAAGCAAACTACTTTTTTTTTTTTTTTTTGGGATGTGGATATTCATTGCAAGAAGACACAGGTTTCTGTTCAATTCTGTATAGGCTCCCTGTAACTACTGTAAATTGGCAGGCAGCTTTTGGTATCTGACTATTTTCTGACAGGTTTTCTTCCTTTGTCATGCAAACACAAAGTGAGCTATACAAATTCCCAGTTACACAATTTACTAGTGGTTTTTTTCCACTTTTCAGATGGCATTTAACATCAAGCCTTCATCCTAATTTCTAGCTTAAAAAACTTTTTTTTTCCTTAGAAAATTCAGTAGGGAGCTTCAGTTAATGGCATACTATAGTACATAATTATTAGTTTTATTTCCTAAGTTAGAAGGCAAATTTTATGAGGTGTTTTGGCTACATTTAACCTGCAAAAATAATATCCCATAAGCTCGTGAAAAGTAGCAAGGCCATTAATTTCTACTTCTGCAGTCTTCTAGTTTAGTAAGCACAAACAAGTTTGTCATTTTGAATTAATACATGCCAGTATTTGAACTGTTTTTAGTTGGATGTACAGTTAAGAAGTAGTAATTTAGTTTTTAACATTTGATTTTGTTTATATCTTCTGTAATCTGTGTCATTTGCTATACATAAATACATATAATTTCAGACCGAAATACAGAAATCTGTGACAGATAGTGTGAGGACATTGGAAATAACATTCCTTCAAGAATAGTTCAATAAAATTTACAATGGAAATGAAAAAGTAGGCTGTTTTGTAATGTAAAAAATACAAAGTAGCAAAAGGAAGTCTTTAAAATAAAACAAGTACATCCTAGAATCAAAGTTTGGGTTGGAAGGGACGTTAATGATCACCTCATTCCAACCCCCCTGCAATGGGCAGGGAGACCTTCCACTATCTCAGGTGGCTCCAAGCCATGTCCAGCCTGGTTCTGAACACTTCCAGGCATGGGGCAGCCACAGCTTCTCTGGGCACCCTGTGCCAAGGCCTCACCACCCTCACAGGGAAGAATTTCTTCCTAACACCTAATCTAAACCTGCCCTCTGTCAGTCTCAAGCCATTCTCCCTTGTCCTGTCACTCCACACCCTTTTAAAAAGTCCCTCTCCAGCTTTCTTGGAGCCCCCTAAGGTGTCACTGGAGCCTTCTCGTCTCCAGGCTGAACAGTCTCAGATCTCTCCCTGTCTCCATAGCAGAGATGCTCCAGCCCTGAGCATCTTTTTGGCCTCCTCTGGACCTGCTCCAACAGGTCCATGTCCTTGTCACTTGGAGAAGGAAGTTACCAACAATGCATCCCAGGAACCTTCTGGGTTGGTTATCCCCAGCGGTGCTGTCACCCCATGAGGTGTTGGGGTGGTTGAAGTCACCCACAAGGACCAGAGCTTGTGGGTGTGAGGACACTCCCCCCTGTCTTCCTGACTGGGTGGCCTGTAACAGCCCCCCACTATAATGTCACCTGTCCCTGCCCTCCCTTTAATCCTGACATGTAAGGTCAGCTCCTCATCCATCCTCAGGTGCAGCTCTGTGCATTCCAGCTGGTCGCTGACACACAGGGCCACCCCTCCTGTTCTCCCCTGTCTGTGAGTATAAACATAGTGAAGTACAACTAATTTGTGCTTCTGCTCCATAAAGATTAACCCAGTAGAGTGTTCTGAGGGTTCCCATGATACGTAATTCATCTTGTTATAGATAAACTGGGCATCTGAGATCTTGACAGAGTGGAAGGGTAGAGTTAAGGGTTACAAACAGGGCTCTCTTTTGGTAAAAAAAAAAAAAGTTACTTTTCAAACACCTAGTAAAGTTGCTTGAAGATGCCATTTTTTTCAGTTTAGAAATGCTAACAGTAATTTGAAAACTTAAAATCCAATATATATCAAGATTTCTTGCCAGGGATGTGATAGAAGACAGAAAGCAGAGCTGGTGTTGCTTTCTTCTCTGATAGCCTCTCTGTACTCAGCTGATGTATTGGTTTTAGTGATTTTTATTTAAGCAGTTGGAAAAAAATCTGTCATAGGTAAGGCAATCTTTGGCAACATAACAGCTTGTGGGAACTTGATTGCTAGTTGGCAGACTGGCAGGAAATGAAGGGTTACATCACAATAAGTATAAACAGACTCAGGTAAGGTTAGAAGGGAAACCCCTTCGGAATAAACAGCATCAGGACCAGGGTGTGTTGAATCCAAACAGGAAATGGAAAACAGGTTGTCGTGGGTAGGTTGTCAACAAGGTTGTGGAGAAAGGGGATAATGGGCATGTGAAGAGCCCAGGATTTGATAATGTTAAGTCAAAAGCAGTGTTTTGAAGACACAAGAATGTAGTTGTGGAGCTGAATAGAGCACACATAACAACATGTGCTTACTCTGAAGATAAAAACACAGTGTGTGGCAGGAGCAAGAGCTAACAAGGTCCCACGATGTATAAACAGAGGGATTAGGTATAAATCAAGAGAGATAATGTTGCTCTGCTGTAAAGCTCCAGTAAGACTGCAAGTGGAATATTGTGTCCCATGCTGGACTGGCAGATGAATAAAAAAAAAAAAAAAACAAAACAACCCAAACAGGCTATTTTGATCCCTGGAAGGTAGGAAGAGGGCAAAACCTTATTTAAGGATTAGAATGTTTGTCTTGTGAGAGAGGATTTGGACAACTGTGCGTGCTTAGCCTTATAAGACATGAAGTGCAAGAAGAGTTGATTACAGTGGGTGAGTGCTTCCCGAGGCCTTGCTGCGACCTGGGAGGGAGGAACATGCAAAATGCAGCAGAGCTGTGGTGTGAGCAGCTGTGATGGCCTTGTGTCTATTGTAAATTCATGATGTGCATTAAAAGGGAGATTCTCTTCAGTACACCAAGGATGTACCTTATTAATACCAGCTGAAGTGACTGCAGCCAGCAGTGCTGCCATTTAAAGGCAAAAATATCATATTGCTGTTGATTCCAGTAAGCTTTCAGCTGGCCCTCTTATTGAGAAATTTGGCTTAATAAAGACCAGTAACAAAACTATTGATTGACTTTATTCTCTTTGAAGGGTCACATTTTCATCCAAAATGTATTACAGGATATGACCTTCACAAAGCAGGTTTCTTTGTTAGAAGTGTCCTGGTAACATAGTGGGTTAACACAAAGATCACAAGATTGCTGCTTGGCTGCTGTGATGCCAGAACCTCTTTTTTTATGTGTCTGTCATCAGAGTGCTCTTTAATATCAGTAAGGACAAAATCTGCCTAACACAAAGTTCCTCTCATGGAGAAGGTAGATGTCTGACACATTGGAAGGAAAAGCTCATAGAGTAGAGAAATAATGCAGTAATTTATGGTAACCTGCCCAATAATATAAAATCATTTTAGAAACCTGGCTGGGCATTGGACTCGTTGTGTGGGAGGTGCACAGGTGAATCTTTTTGCAAGGGCACAGGCAACAAACAGCACAGCTTTTGGCAGCTGCTGTTCTAAACAGCCTAAAGCAGTCAGGTGAAGTGCAAGCTGCTGCCAGCGATTATTCCTTGGAAACTTTGTGGGTTTGTCTTTTGACACTAAAACTTTGCTTTAATAGTAATGGTTCAACCCTACCCCTGTTAGTGCAGCAGTTTGCTATTGAATCTTTGCTGCTTATTTATTTAGCTTACAGCACAAGAACATGGATATTTAGCAGAGCTTATTTTTTAGTCTTCTGCAGTATGGAGATGATTTTAGATGCAGGAAAATTATTTTGTTTTATTTTGTTTTGTAAGTTAATGCTGGTTAATGTTCAGAAGCACAATGTTCCTGGGTTCTGTCATGTTTGGGAAAAAAGGCTTTTAGACAAGTTATGTTGTTGTTCTAGTGAATAGAAAAAAAGCACAGGCTATGAAATGTGCATGTAGAATTTTTTTTTTCATTTTACTTGGTTGAATAAGTGAAATTGGTTCCAAATTTATTTGCAGGAGTTTTTTACTTAGTTTCTCTCAGTTTAAGATACTCAGTATGGCCAACATCCTTTGACTGTCAGGAAATTTTGGTATCGGTTTTAATATTTTGTGGTGTGGGCTGTGGTAAGAAACAACTTTGCCACTACAGTCCCAATATAATAAATATCCAAGCACTACATCCTGCAGTTGTTCTGTCCAAAAGGTACCAATTTTTTGTTTCCTGAAGCTTTACTGAACAAAAACGATACTTTTTCTTGTGAAATAAAAATAAGAGCAAGGTATTGTTACCAATTTCAACAGGACTCCTGGTTCTATAATTCCATTGTTTTGCCAGCAACACTGAGTATATTGCTTTTAGTAAGTATCTAAAATGATCTTGTTGTGTTTGTTTTAGATGAACTCGCAAATTCATCAGAAAACAGATTATCCTTGGAAGATCTCTTCAGAAAAGAGTTCATAGTTCATAATCCAGAAGCCAAATGGATTAATGGTAAGTTTATAAGATCTAACATAATTTGAAACTAGGTAAAAAGTCTAAGTATTGAATGATATCATTATCCAGTCACTGACAAAAAGCAGTTAAAATTTCAAACCCTCTTGAAATTGGCCAGTGTCCCAGTTTTCCTTGTTGCTCTGAATCACATCTCTTTCATTAATTTTTGAAGTGGCTTTCTAATTTTAAAGCTCTTTCTAGTAGAAACCCAGGAAAATGATCTGTTCATGTTCCTGACTCAGTTGGAAGCACTGATGAAGAATTGTTTTTGAGAACTGGATCTTGTTTATGGATTCACAAGAAGATCAATTCTATTAATAGCTGAACTTTGGGATTTGAGAACTGGTTCTCTTCACATACAGAAAAGATTTTTGAGTATTTCAATATACTTGTACAGCTAATAGTTATTTTCTGATGTCTACAAATTGTATTGAGTGTTCTAATTCATTAAATGATTTGTACATGGCATGCAGATTCCTCCAAAATTAAGCAGTTTTAATGTAAAAAAGAAAACAAATTCAAACTCGTTTTCTCAACTCATTGACTTCCTTTTCTCTTGATGCTGTGCCTTGTTCACTTTCTTGCTGTTTGTAAGAAATGCACATGTAACGCAGTAGCAACTGCCTGGTTTGTGTCATCGTGGTCATCTTGGTGTTACTGCAGGTGACAGAATCAAAGGAATGACAACAGGATTCGTGCAAAACTGGGCATTGTTAAGGAGTGCTCTGTGCAAGGCAGGAGTTTGGCAGTCTGGTGGCTGTGTATGTAAATTCAGAATGACTCTGCATGGGAAATAATGCAATTATTTCAATTATATCAACTTGGGCATTCAAGTATAACTAGAACTGCTTTTCTTTAGTAGGGACCTGTGTGATTGAACTGTTGCTTTATGATAAACTCTGAAGAATGAAAGGGGTGTAACAAAGATAAGTGCATTTAAAGGCAAAAGCATAAAAAAGAGAAAAGTATGGTTAATATTTTTTTTCCTGCACCTGCTCTGGTGTTGTTTGTTCTCTAGTAGTTTAGGGCTAAGACAAGGGACACTCAGTTTAGTTCCCTGCCACTCCCTTTCCCCAGCTACTCCAATGACATCTTTCTGCTGAGTTGCCCTTGATTTCTTCTTTAGACTGGTTTCTGTGCAAAAAAATCTGATACTGGGTAAAGCTGGAACAGATCTTTTGCCAAGAGGAGCAGTTTCTTGTGTTCGGCAGAAAACTGTTTTCCTGTTAAGACTATTTGCTAATTAAATCCTAAAGCAGTTTTTAAATTTGCTATTCTCTGTTAAATTCACAAAACAGCTGCCTTTGACCCCACCCTATCTGAAAAACACTGGTCCTAATTGTCAAGTAAAGTTACCACAGACCCAGTATTGCAAACGAAAGTGGTCACTAAAAGCACGTAAGTACGTAGTGGAAGAAGATCTTTGTGCTGGTTCCATCTATTGCTCTTGTTACTTAAAAAATCCATGAGATTATTCTCCTAAGAACTCTAGTAGTTTTTCATAACATGTGCATAATATTCTGGGCATAAAAATAGTACTAATTTCAAAACCCAGGACAATAAAACTAAAAGGCTGTGGATGGAGTTATATTAAATATTGTTGATGCTATAAAACATGTAGTTTATTGTAATTTTTACCTCTGTTCTACAGCCTGTAATAAAAGCAAAGTTCTTTTATGAGTTTTCCAGATGTGGTAAAAAGAAATGTAGAATTTGATGCTAAGCCCTTGCTTGGATACAGGTTTCTTCTGTGGTCTTCAAAATCCATCTTAAAAAGCTCATCAAAAGTGGAATATAATTTTATTATAATTTATAGTATCTTGCAAAAAATATAATTTGTTTTATTATCATGCAAAAAATTGTTTTAACAATCCAGTCTAAAAGCTATGAGATTGTGCAGTTACAAACTTTTCCATCTCTTGAGAATAATATTAGAAATGCTATTTAATGAAGATAGGCCCTGTGTTTTATTAACAGTACATTTGTACTAATATCCAGTCTTTCTGCAGTGATGGTTTTCTGAGTCAGTGTGAACATTTCTAAGCTTGCAGTTAGGTGTTTTCTCGTATTCATTTGCCAAAGAAACAATGAAGTCCAATAGTACAAAAAAAAGGGGTTGAAAAAAAGACATTTCGCTTATTAGAGTATGTGTGTGTATGACAATTAAAGAAAAAGTAGGGGTAATTAAGGATCTATGAATTGTTTAGTATTTTTGATAGATATGAAAAAACGTACGTATAGGTTTTGGGGTTTTTTACATTTTCTTTGAAAAGAGCCAGTATAGTTAATGAAATCAGTATCTTGGATAATAAAAAACCCCAAGGAATAGTCCTGCAAAGTAGCATTTCTGCTTCCTGCTCCTATTTTTATTTTTTAAGACTTTCTTTCCTGATGCTGTGGCATTGCAGTGATGGCATTATATGCATGGAGAGTGAAATATGTAACTTCATATTCAGACTCATTTCTGAGGAGATGGAGGGGAGCATTTGGCACTTTCTTTGGATATTGGCAGGGTAAGTGAACTCTGCACAGGATGATTTTAGCAGAAAATAAATAGCTACTTACTACTTTTTGCTCCTCTTGGAATAGGATAATTTGTATCTATCTGAAAGTTTTATCATCTTTGCCTCCTGGGAAGGGGCAGGAAAAGAGATCGAAAAAGTGGTTCCTGCTGTAAGCAGTTTCTTTGGGATCTGGAGCATGTTTTCTAGAAAAACAAAAAGAAAGATTTAAGGTTTTCAAGTGGTAGATGAACCACTGTGTCCTTAGGTAAGGCCTGGTGTTTAACTGCTGCCCTTTAATGAAACTTTCCCTACTGATATTTGAATTTTTCTGACATTATCTTCCGAGTACATTATTTCTTCCTTGTTTGAAAGCTCCTTCACTACAAAATCCATCCCCATGTAGCTATTTCTAGACTGCTCTTTAATAAGAGAAGCCTTTAAATGCAGAAGTTTTTACAGTCCATTTCCTTTTCTGCTTGAAACTGAGTCCACAATTTTATGTGCTTGCCACCAAAGTTAATAATTATGCAAATGTCTAAAGTTGGAGAGGAAATGCTTGTCTTTATCTGAGATAATCAGCTGTTGCTGAAGAAAATAAAAGAAACACTATGAACTAGTTTTAGAAGTGACAAAATATATTCCCATTTTTTATAATTTGTGAAGATGTACCTGTGCAGATATCATTCAGATTTCTTCCTCCTTTCTTTTTCTTCTCCTTTTTTATTTTGATTTATTTCAAAAGCAATATTTAGGTTTTTTCAAACCTGACTTGGATTTTTTTCTTTTTTTGAAAGAATTTACAAATTAAAGAGTAAGAAAATGGGGATGATAGCCAATAATTTTGTTGAAAATAACTTAGTAGTTTGCTAAGATTTGTCAGTTACAAATCTGATCACTTTGGCTGTAAAAGGGCACGGTGGAGAGTACACACAACCATTCATCAGTCCAGTCCCTGTTAGCTGGGAAAGTGTTTAATTTCAGAAGGCCTTCCAGTTGTCTGGCATAGTTTTGGAGACGTTAAATGAGAGTGCATCTTCCTTTAGCACTATTGATCTTCAGGTTTTCTAATAGGAAGTAAGAATTTAAAATGCTGCCAGTGAATAATGAAAGTAGTTGAACCTGACAGCTCATTGTGCTGGTAAGAGTTTTCCATTAGATGGCAAAGCAGCTTGGTTTACTTAAGTCTAAGCCCAAAACTACAGCGTAAGTTAAAATATCCAGAGGAATTAAATTTAAGAAAACATGGGTTAAACTTCCCCTGTGCTTTCCCTTGTGAAAAAAAACCATGTTAAGGGACTTAAGGAATCTCAGATTGCTTCTGTCATGGAGTGGAACCATTTTGCAACAGAGAGGAATCTTTGCTTCAGGTCTGGCCCAGCATTCCATGGGCACAGTGTGCTTGGGGTCCATTTCTGCTGGTGCCAGGACAGTGCATTTAATGCCAGGTCATGGGACAGGGTGTGTTAGGGCAGGGTTCTGACTCGCTGTGTGAGTGACACCAGGGGTTCTGTCACTCTGTTAGTTGTCCATAAACCAGGGTGTGTGAATCCTTGCTTGCCTGCCAGTATCAGGAGTCTCCAGCTGGATCCTGGAGCAAGACTGAGGCTTTTTTTCAGGATATTTTCCCAATTTCTCTCAAGTTACTTAGAAATATGTATGTTGCCCTGTGGGAAATACTGAGGACTCAAAAGATTTGCATTCTGTTACTGAAGTCTGTACTTGTTTCAGGGACTGTAGCTGTTTATGACAATAAAATTCAGAACATTTGTGTTTATTCCTCTGTGAATATGTGAGTTGGTTGTATTTTTTTCTGTTTGGACATTCTTTACCAATCTTTCCTGTAGAAGATAGAGTGTTCTGACTCCTTGTTGGTGCTCTGTCAGGTGGGTATATTGTCAGCACAATGACAATATTTTTTGTATATTTTAGTAAACAGTGTTGCAGAAGGAGCTGCAGTCTGAATGACGGCCTGCAGCAGGCAGGGCCCTGGAATCCTGTCTCATGCTAAAGCTCAGCAAATCACCTGAGCACGTGTGGTTTTGTGTGTGTGTGTGCCAGCACAGGATAAAGGGCTTGCAGTGACACTTCAGGGAGGGAATCAAACACAGCTCCCTTTCTTTAACCAACCAGCCTGAATATGAATGCAGCATTTCAATGAGAGCTTTCTGGAGGAAGCATATGTTTGCACCTCTTTCTCTTAATGTAAACCCCTGTTTTTGGAATTAGGTTTATCACTTTGTCCGCCATAAAATCCAAGGTTGTGCCAGCAATCTCATCAGGCACACCCTGTTCAGACGTAATTTTCAAAGGAAATAATTTTTCATGTACATATGTTTGCAAGGCAAAGATTTTCCAACATTTTTTTGTTTCTTCATCTTTTACAGTTTCAGTGTGTTTCTTTGGAGATGATAATAAACCACTCCCATCTAAGTCAGAAATATTTTCACTCTGTTTTTTTTTTTTTTTAACTCAAGACCTTGTATTAACTTATTTACTTGTTTTATTTTTGGGTTTTTTTAATGTTGTTTCCAAATTTCCTGTATTAGCCTCAGCAGAAGCTTTCATTTGCTGAGTAATTGCTGTTTCTGATGTGGGCATCTTTATTTTCAGGCAGTGAGGAGAAAAGAGTATAGGTGATGACACCCCTTTTGAACATCAGGGAAACCATGGGACTGGTTTAGGGAAGAAATCCCTCTGCTCTCTTCACATTTATTTTGCAAACATTTATTTTGTTTAGTATGGTCTCTCTTAAAAAAAAAGGAAAAATTGTAATATTGAGGCATTTTCACTGTCATATTTTGTAGACTGTGTATTACAGTTAGCATGGAAAGATACTACCTGGCTGAAGAAGTATTACTTCAGCTTCTCATAACATGTTTGCTTTCCTTAAAGAGCAACTGAAAGGGTGTCTGCCCATGGTTTAATTTGCTGTTGTCCCTGGCACGTTTCTCATGCTGTACCCTGCCTTTGTCCCCTGGGGAGTGAAATGTGTGGACAGTGGCCTTTGCTGAAGCTGGTGCTTCCCTTGGGTCTCTGTTGCCTCTTGTCTATCCTGAAAAATAAAATAAAAAGTGGGCCTGGGAAACCTGGCATGAAGATGGTTGAAATTGCTTTAAAATTGTTTATGATAAAAATGGAAGTGGTTTGGGAAGCACAGCACACAGATTCCACAGTAGCACATATGCAAACTTCATGCAGGAAAATATGGTTTAAAACATTTGGCACTTCTTAAAGGAATCTTTTCCTGTGCATGAGATAAACACGGACTTGTTTTCACAGAGCTGAGCGTGTTGTGATGTTCATCAATGGATATGGGTCAAGTGCAAGAAATCAATCCATTGCTGAGCAATAAAAGAAGAGGCTCTGCTCCAGAAACTTGTTGGGTTTAAGGAACAAAGAAATCCCTCTATTAGAATTACTTATCTGTAGATGTTGGTATTACTCTTGCAATTAATGATGGGTATTAAGAGTGAAGTCCTATATTATTTTGTTTCCAGTCCCTTAAAAGAGATCAGAGTCTGAAGGGGCCAGGCTGGAATGCAGCCACTGTGTGCAAGTGCATTTTTGGTGTAGCAGGGGCTGTGTTTGGTGCTCATGTATTTGCTGTGATGCGATGCATTAATGCTCTGTCAGGGACTTGGGCAGAAGTGAAGAGGGGTGTGTTCAGGGTTATTCGTGCCAGCTCTGCACAGAGCTTTCATTTTTTATTGCAATCTCTCTGTGCAGAGCCTGGAGCTGGAAGCCAGGCCAGGGAGTTATTTTGTTGCCTGTGGTTCTCTGTGAAGAGTTTCTGAAAGGCAGCAGAGGGGGGTTGGACTGTGATTCTCTGTGCATGGAAAAGCAGCCTGTGGAAGAGCAAGTCAAAAAATCCTAAGGTAGCACTCCAATCTTTGAAGGCTTTCAGCTAAAACTCTACTTTCCTAAAGCTCCAGCAAGTGGTGTGAAATACAAACCCAGGTTTTGCCAAGTCTGAAGACAAAGTTTTGGGAAAGGCCCAGAGAATTTGAAAAGATACATAGAGCATCTCCAGGTTGGCTGATGCTTCTCTCAGAAACTGCTGAAAAGGGGAATAAAAGGCTTGATTGATACCATTCCACTGATTTATTAAAATAACTTCTTAAAAGAATTTAAACCATGTTGTTGTGAAACAGATTGAATGGTTCAGTTCTCTCACTAGGGAACTGACTGGAGGAGTTTGGGGCTGTATTTGTGCTGATGTTGAAGATTCTCTGTGAGCCAGCTGTGGATGGGTAATTGGTCATTCAGGGAAAGGTTGTGGAGGTACCACTGCTGTACCACGTATAACGTGCATTGTGGTGTCCTTCCATCCAGGAGCTGTGGCTTCTCAAGCAATGGACAGTCTTGGTTTAGGAAGAATTTTTATTTTCTCTTTAGTTTTAGTTTTTGGTGGTTCGTTTGGTGTTTTGTCCTCATTAAAATTCTTTCTTCCACCAGTTGTACCGCAATAGGGGTTTTCCCTCAGTAATTTTTGCTCTTGGCTCTGGTCTAGTCTTTAAACAACGTTACCTAGAGTGGCTGTAGGAGTACCTGATCTCCCCTGCCTGACCACAGACTGTGCTTCTTTCTGCTCTTGTGTTATTTATGTCTCCAAGGTGCCACATTTCTTGCTTGCTTAGAAGTAGATCTTGGGTGATTTCTGCTCAGATCAACGATGTTAATCCCTGTTGCTGCATCGATACTGGTGCCACTGTTAATGATCGTGAACAAGCATTAAACAGTGCTGTGTATTCAGGGCCATTAACTTGTGTCACCATTGTATTCTGCAAATGACTTCTCCTTTCCTCCAACATTATTCTTTGTACACCAGGACAACATTGTGTTAGTCGTGACCTCCGCAGTGTCCTGAGGCTGTTGTCTTTTCTCAAGCATCACCATTATTGATCACAAAAATTTTTTTCCTGGGCATGTTTTTTCTGACATTTTGTTTTTGTTTTTTACTAGGCGTGTTATATTTCTTCCACAGAGTAATTGAAATCTATTTTCCTTAAGAATACGTACTTCTTGTTACAACTTACTCCTAGTTGTATTTATTGAGGTGTAGCCTGATTCCATGCTAGTTGAAATCTTTGGGTATGGGACAAAATCCAGAGATTGGGATATAAGTCAGGAAAAAATGAAATTGAGTATTCCACCTAGTCGGAGGTCAAACTACCTTTTGCCACCAATAGCCAAAACCACAGCTAATTATTGCAATCCTTCTTAAAATTTATATCCCTATTGATTTTTTACTTATTGCACAGCCCAAAGCATTAAGAATTTAACAAAAACATCAATATACTTAGAAAACATTTACACAGGGAGAGTGTATCTGTTGCATAAGGTGTCTTTTGAAAGAGGTTAGCAGAATGATTTACATTTTCTAATCGTTATTTCTGGATAGTAACCTAATGTTGAAAGGTTAAGTACAGCACTTGCATGTGTGAACCCCTGGGAAAGTGGACCAGATACTAAATAAATCTTAGTTCTCCCTGTTTGTTGAAGCAAAAGTCTCCTGAGTGTAGTGCAGGCGTAAGTTTAAATAGTCCCAGAGTTACCATAGCGATGGTGGTGGACCAGGGAGGCCTTTTCTCAGTAATGCAGTTCTGACTAAGCCAGCACTCCTTAATGTGATCAACAAGTCTAAAATGAATGTGCTACATCATTACTCCTAGGATGCAACCCCCTAAGGCAAATATTTTTGTTGCATGAGCAAAGCTGAGCAGTGGATAAAACGTTTTGGAATGGTAGCAGACGGTGGGTGCTCCACAGCAGATTTGTGAGTTCCCTCCAGACCTCCACATTGTTTTCTGTTACACATAAAGACTTCAGGGATGTATCTGTTCCTGCATCAGCCGGCTCACGTAAGCGTGAAGAGTGTTATTTTCACCCTGTGCCTCCTTGTTCTCTTTTCCTCATTTATCGTCACTGCTCCTCAGCGCAAAGGGTTCCCATTGCCCAGATGGAGCTGCAGTCCTTTCCCCATGGGATGGATTTGTACTGGCCTGTTAACTTTTCCTTTGGAAGCTGCTGTTTATAGCTGCAGTTGGTTTCATGGTCCTTCTTACAGGCTCATTTAAGTCTGCTGTAATTTGTTCATCAGCAATTGGATTTTCTTCAAAGGAGTGTTGTGCAGGAGGGGAATAAACCTGGAGTTGTAGCTGTGTGCAGCAGCAGCATCACCACAATTGGCTGATTCTGCCTTGTTTCCATTTGCCTAAACCAAATCCTTGAATTTTCTTCAGTTTTCTTTCTAGACACTTTAACAAACACTCTGTTGTGTTTTGTGGCAGATAAGTAAGCTGTGCAGTGCCTAAAGTCGGTATCTTTAAAAGCCAAAGTTTTACATTTCTAATCCTTACATTTTGTTGTCCACTCATTTTTTTCTTGGATTAAGAGGCAGTAAAACCAATGCTTTCTATACCACTCTGTCTAGCTCAAATTTTTGCATAATGGATCCTTACAAGTTGCATTTTTAAACATATATGTATTTAGAGACATACTTCATATTTCATAATAAGTTTATTTCACTTTTAACCCTTTTTTGGCTTCTCTCTTTAATTAATTGTGTATTCTCTGATTTTTTCTTTTCCTGCAAGTGGCAGATTTCAAAGAGACTGACTCATATTTTCCACTCAATCATCCATTTTCCTGGTGTGTTTTGCCCAGGACAGGGTTATTCTTCATATGAAAATGTGGTTGGCATTTGAACAATTTTGGCTGTTATCTATTTCAGTGTGATGCAAAAGGACTTTAGTAGGTTTAGGTTTTAGGTTTTAATATATTTGAGAAGTGGATATATCTGTCTACATATACTGAGCTCATGTACTTGGGATTCTTGCGAGGTCTATTCAGTGCATCAGTTCTGTTAAATTCTTCCATTAAGTGTTTGTGCTGATCAGGAGGAGATGGCACCAGAGTTGCATGGTTTTTATCCAAATTTCATCTTGTTGCAGTTTGGATCTGTTCATTTTAGGTGCACCAGGACTGTAGGGAGAAAAGCGCTGGAGGAAGAAATCTACAGTGAAAGCATAAAACAACTAAAAACAAAAACATAATGAGAAAAAATGGAAACAACTGGGTACAGAGAAAGCAGAAGCAGGACCAGGAGAGGGAAATGAAGGGACAGCCCAATGGAGAGCACAAGGCCTGAGTTAGATCATCATCGGTGCCACAGGACAGGTGTGTTTTCCATTAAGGACATCTTTTCATCCCTTAACTCCCGATAGTTTGTGGGAGGACATACACAAGTGGCAAGAATTTCCACTTAATCAGAAATCAGTGACCTTTGAGCGACAAGGGCTGGCCCTAGTGGTGAGCAGGACACAAGGCTGGTGCTAAAGGCACCCTGAGGTGGTGTTCTCACGTGTCGAGCCCCAAAACTGCACTGAAGCCATTCCTGCTGAAACACTGCCCAAGGAGAACCTGGTGGTGTGACCTGCTGGCCACTTTCTCTTGCCAAATGTTTTGCTTTACAGTTGTAGCTGTGCCTTTATTTAGGGATGTGTGAAGTGCAGTGACAACAACAGTGCTATAAACTTTAAATTATTACAATTTTGATAATTTGATTTAATTATGTTTTTAATTTACTACTGTACAAATCAAATGTGTCCCCCATACTGTCTGTGTGGCACAGTAGAGTTGAGAGGAACCAGAGGCAACTTGATATTTGCTTGTTTCTCCAATCTGACAAAGTTTATAGGCAATTTGTGTGAGAAACTTGTAGCTAGAAATCATTAGAGCAGCCATGTATTGTTTTTCCAAATCCGTAAATATAGATTGGCTTTGACCCATTAATACTGCGGTACAAACTCAGAGCCTCTTTAGTGAGATAAATTTAACTCTGGGAACTTTGTAAAAATACATTTACTCCAACAGGGAACTGGGAGAATCAATCAGATTTTTGATAGAATTTAGATATCAGCCTCCCATGCTAAGAGCCATTCAACTTTAACCCAGTTTTTGCCTATGATTTCCATGATATTTTTCTCCTCAGGGATAAAGCACGTCTTTAGTTTTGAGAAGGGTATCCATAGTTGAGACTTCCTTGATGAATGCAGACCATCTTATTTTACAAGTGCCTTGAAGGGAAATGCAGAATGTGCTTTCTGCACTTGCAGCCTCCTTTAGGCGTAGGACTGACTAAATTTCTTCTGCATGTAGAATATTGATTTTTAAGTTCAGCCAAAGCTACTTGGAAGCCTAAAGTTTCCTACAAATCTGTGAGTTGCACTTTGAAAGTAAAAATTAGAAGTACTTTAAAAATGTGGCTGTGAAAGCTCTGGACTTTTGGTTTGTCACTGTGAGCAATAGCAATACATGAAGCAGGTAAGATAATGTGTTTTATTGCAGGACAGGCATTACATGAGAATTAGTTTGACTAATTTCAAGAGTTATTTTTTGGCTAATTTCAAAAGTTAGTTTTTGACCCCATCCTAGAGCAGCTGTCTCTAGGACAAAAAGGCAGCTTCATTTCTTCTCAGGCCTGGAGTCTTATCTGCCAAATTGGATCTGTTAATTCTGTACTGATGATTCAGATAATTGTGTATTTGTTATTGGGATCTCAGCTGAGACAGATCATCTGTAGAGGTTACTAAGCAGTGAGATTCAGAGTGACAGGTATGTTTGGCTGAAGATATTTTTCTTAGAAACGTTTTCTGATGCTTTTTCTTTTTAGTTTTCACATGCAAGTTTTGCGTGAAGGAATGTTTTCTGTATAAACTTTGTGAAAAAGGTTTAGATAGTTTGCTTCAGCTTCCTCACATTTTGGACAATGTGATTTTTAATTTTGGATATTGAAATCTTATCTTTAGCAGCATAATTTCATTTTGACATTATTATTTTAATGTGTTTTATATTACTTGGCCACACTAGTTTATTAATGCAAAAATGATGTATTGTGTTACTGCAGTGAACAGTTTAACATTTAAAAACAAGTATTTCAGTATATTCTATTTGAAATTCTGAGGAATATTTTAACTAAAAAAATAGTATAAGGCTTTCTGTTTATTCTAGTTTGGAATAAAAATGCTTGCACTATCCAATATTTATTCCTCTCTATTGGCAATTTAGAGAAGGAGGCTCTAAGCCATATTATCAATTACAACTCCAAACCACGTTATAAATTTCCCAAACTATGATGTCATGTTCCATTCATGGAAATCTATTGCAGAGTTAATATTATAATCTGCAGCATTTCCACTGATTCTTGACGGATTCCAGATGTACAGAGACATGGAAATGGGCTCCTGTTATGAGATGCTTCAAAGGTAGATGCTAATTCTTTGCTTTCTGGGTAACTGCACATGTAATGAAATTTATGTAAGTTAGGAATTTTTATCTTTTTTTCCATTTTCATACCCAGTGTTGTACCTTGTTCTCCTAGAGGCAAGGACTCACTGTTCCAGCAAGTTAGGCCTTTCTTTTTTTAGCAATTTAAAATGGTCATATAAAATGTTACATAAATGTTCCTCTCTGCTTAAATACTCTGCTCTCTTTCCCAGCTATTTTCTGAGCTCTTTCTGTGATAAATTGTTATTTGGCCTCTAAACGTCTCTCTGAAGACCTTGATTAGCTCACGCATGTTACTATAATGGAATAATAGCCACAGTTCTCCTGTATTATTCCAGTAGAAGTTATAATGCTAAATTATATTTTTACCTACTTAGCTAAAGTCAGGGCAAAGAGTATTGAGAAAGAGCTGATAGTGAAGATAAAAAATTTTTTACTTCAGGTACTGCCATTGCCATTATCATTGTTTGATATGTTGTATATGGAAGTAGAGAAAGACAATATGTCTTTCAGGACTAAATGCTTTCTGTCTCACTACCATCTTCAAAATAAACTTAATAAATTAACTTTAACCAAACAGTTTTTGAGTATAGGATGTGTCTGTTCTGAGTATTGCAATACACAGCCACTGATTGCCTCCCTCTGGATTAAAATATACTTTGAGTTAATAGTAGTAGTAGTAGTAGTTTTCATTTTCTTCCTCCTTATGGAACTGAACAAGTCTCCGTAGTCAAAACATCGCATTCATTTTTTCTGTTTGCTTGGTGGTTTTCTGCATTGGGTAAGGCCAGGCTCTCAGGAAATTAAAATGACATTTGCAGTATGGTTTGTTTTTATCTGAGAGTAGGACTTTGCAGAGCTGAGAGTGAGGAAGCAGCGTTATGGACAGCCTGGCTCCGGGCTGGTTTGTGAGAATTCCTGAACACCATGCTGAAGGCAGTCCAGTCCCTTTGGTGAAAACCACGAAATTTCCAAATTCCCTACAGTGGTAATGTGTTGGATGAAGATTATTTTAGTTCCTAGTAAGGGTGAAGATTGACTTAGTATCTGCTTTACTCTGCTTCCTGGTTTTGTTTAATAGCCATAGAAACCTTCAGAGTGAAACTTCTCAAGCAACTTTATTCAGTAACTTTAACTGAGTACATTGATATATCTGTAGCTACTCATTCCTTTAGGTCTGAACTTCGCTACAGTGTCATACTTTAAAAATATATTTCATTATTACAGAGATTCAAAAAAGAATATTTGAGCTTAAATCAAATCAAAATATATGGATATTGATTTTAATTAAATATTCAGAAATTCTTGGGAGTTTTTGTTATTTCTAGTAAATGTGGTGCCTCTGCTGAGTAACAGTTTATAATGTTTTATTTGTGGAATAGATAAAAGAAATACTTGTATAAATCTTGATTTTTCAGGAGGACTTAATTTTCAGCACCTACAACTGACCATGATGCTCTTACATATACTAATTTAAACATAAGATTTTTCCAAATAGCGTTTGTTCTTTCTTAGATATGAGGGAATTTAGGGAGTTCCTTGCTTGTGACTTGATGTTTAGACAAGTGTGAAGAGCTCTGGGGTCAGGAAGAGCATTTTGTTTTCTAGCAAATAAGGAAACTGATATGGAGAAGCTGCTAACAGCAGCTGACTTTGACAGTACTACCGAGTGCTCAGTGCTAAGCACAGGGAAATCTGTTTGATGTGGCAGGAAAAGATGGTTTGTTACATGCCTTTTCAAGGAAGGTTTTTGTTATGTTTTGTTTTGTTCTTTTTTTTTTTTTTTTTAACAGTGTTGATGCTTGTGCTGGAATAAGAACTGGGCTCTGATCTTTTTGAAGGTTAATCTTAATGAGCAAATAGTATCAGAAAAGAGAGATAGGCATCTGTAAGATCTCCCTCAGTGCCTTCCCTCAGAGCTGATGTTGACCTTTCTCTTCCTCACTTCTCAAGAAAGGATAAAGCTTAATGCTTTGTCGGAGAATTTACTGAATAAATGAAAAAAAGTAAATAAGTTGTTTGGTTTTTTTAAAATGCCATCAGTTCACCATCTTCATTGAGACATGATTAATTGCATGTCCACAGAATCATAGAATAGTTTGGGCTGGTAGAGACCTTTAAAAGTCATTTAGAGCAACCCCCCTTCAATCAGCAGGGACATCTTGAACAAGATCAGGTTGTTCCAAGCCCCATCCACCCTGACCTTGAATGTTTGCAGGGATGGCTCAGCCACTGCCTCTCAGGACAGCCTGTTCTGGTGCTTTGCCACCCTCATTGTAAAAAACTTCTTCCTTACTTCTCATCTAAATTGACCATCTTTTAGTTTCAAAACATTATCTCTTGTCCTGTTGCAACAGTCCCTGCTAAAAAATCTGTCCCCAGACAGATAACCTAGATATACCAGAACAGTTTGCTGGTGGACAAAATCATGGTGATTCTTTGGGAGGGTGCTAAAGAAAGGACCATAGAGAGGAATCACCTGATTATATCTTTACCAGAACAGCAGTGAAACGTTCTTTCAATAATGGAATTTTTAAGCATTTTACCATGACAACCTTTAATTATAAGGGTGATTATTTTTACTACATTTTGTGATGTATTTTTTTAACATAATAGCAAACTGGTTTCCTGCATTCTGTTTTTCCAGTGAAGGAGAAATATTTTTTAAGTGCTTAATCTGAATTTAAATTAATGCAAACCTTTGTATTCAGCTTGCATAGCATGCAAGTGATAACTTCAGAAAAATACAGCTTTGTGGCACACTGATTACCTTTGTAAAGGTAGAAGTATATTCTCCCTTTGATGAGTGTGTCTGACTTCCATTAGTGCTAATGGGAGTTATGCATTTATGCTTTGAAGAGTCTACACTCCAATTAATTATAACACTTTAAAGAAAATGTGAGATGTTGTTGAAAGTAGAGATTCTTTAGTGTTGAATTTTTTTTTTCCTGAATTTCTCTCCTGTTCCCTCTCACTCTGTGAATGCTTTGACGTTGACTGACATATTGTCATGAAATCTTGTAAATACGGGTATTGTGCGTAGTTGAAATTAAACTGCGACATATCGATAGTTTAAGTCTTCTCACATGTAGCTCTTAGATATCTACTCTACCTCCTGGCAGTCTCTTTCTTTCCCTGCTTACCTTTAACTGACAGCTGAATATCTGTTCCCTTGATTTATCAATTTCAAGGTTAAGCTCAGATCGAGTTTTACCTGACTGAAGTTGAGATAGACAAGAGAGCTGTGTTCCTTGTGCCTTGCCTTAATCTTCTTGTTGCGAGCCGAAAACAACAGGCATCAGGAACCAGATAAGTTGCCCCTGGATTCTGTGCTTCAATCTGATTGCAAACAGGAAACAACACTTGAGGGAAGTCTGAATGGCTTTGAGGAAAACAAGGATGAGCTGTTGGTAGAAATCACTCACATTGAAGGTGATGCAGATGCAACAGGTTCATCTGGGAACTAAAAGCAGTTGGCAATTTACTCTTTAAAGAGACATGTAAGTGTAGAAGATCAGCACAAAGGGAAAGAAGATGAATCAGTTTTACCAAAGAGACCTAATTATTTCTTTTCCCCAAAAGTAGCTTATTAATATTAATCTGTGTTGCTTCTCCCTGATGTGCGACACTTAGCGCTGCCCAGGCATCTGGCAAATCCACTGTAAGGGTGAAATCTCCCTGTGTGAACCACAGGGGTTATTTGGGGGTGGAGGAATACAAATTTCATTCAAACTCTGCTTCGTAGATCTCAGAACTGAGCAAGATCAGTAAGGATGAAATGATACTTTTCATATTTATTCTTGTTCGCACACAATGTAAAATTTGCAGCTCAGCTTTGCCACAAGTCCCCAGAAGTTGTGTTTTTTTTGCTCTTGGCCTGAGGGACGGTGATGCTGGCAAATGCATCACCCAGAGTATCTGCCAGAAAGAGGGTTATGGTTACGGTTAGAGTGTAATATTCAGTTTTAGTATTGGATGTTGTGTCTTTACCTGACACATTCGACTCCGTTTATGGATTCTGTTTCTTTTTGTGAAATTTTTTCTCCAATTTAATATTATCCAGTACATGTACTTTCTACATTTAGGGAAATTTCTTCATATGTTTGTGTGTTGAGTTTCACATTTTCTCTTGCTGGCTGAAGTCAGGCTCTAACTTGACTGCAAAGCTGATGCTGAAAATCCTGACACCCTTCACCGCAGCACTGTGAATGTGCTGATATGATAGTTTAGTCTGAAAACATGTAATTATGATAATGGCAAAAGAGCAAGTCTCTGTGGGGACTTCGATTTCCTCCCATAATGCAAACAAAAGACACTCTCAAAACTGTAAGTTCTGTTGTTTCATCTGTTAAAATGGGCAATTAATCAAGGCGATGGGAGAAAACTGCTGATAGTGGTGAGAGCTGGCACGTGTCTTTCTAATTTGTATTGCAACAAATTGAGAGATGTAATCGCAGCAGAGGAGGATGTTTAAATAAAATTAGAGCTGTGATGTGAAATGACAAAGGGAAGAAACTGAGAGGATGACATTCTGTCTTACTTTAAAGCAGCTGTGAAATGGAAAAAGACCATTTCAGTGGCGTGTGTTGTGCTGAAACAGATGAGCTGTCAGCCCTAACTATAGATTTCTGGCTTGGTATTTGATTATGATATATCAATTGTACTAACAGGATGTATAAATAAATACATATATATTTGGTCTGTGATTTTCTTGCTTTTATTGTGACTCAACACAACTGGAGAATGGATTAAAATGCTTTTATTTAAAATAGGAACAAGCTGCATTGAGGCTGGTTTATGAATATTCACATGATGTATGAGTATACATGTTATATATTAATTAATTTCATCTAGACCTTTGTCTGCCTACAAAAACTATGTTTGATAAAGCTTAATTAATTTTTTTTTGGTGTCAGAAACCAAGATTGCTATCTGTGGTTATGGGTTTATTAGATCTATAACCTAAACAAAAATAACTTTTTTCTTCCATAAAATCAGCTGTCATACCTGAGCTTGGAGCCAGCTTTTTTATCTGTATGTGTAAACTAAAAATTTCTCGTAAATGAAGATTGGAGTGTGATATAAATCTGTTTGGTTCTTCACTGAGGGCCATATGCTACTATAATTCCTGGTCTTTAAGGAGAACCTGGGTGTTACAAGGCATATTTTCATAAAAAAAGTTCTTCTGTGAGATAGTTTATATGGATTAGGAAGCCATTACCTAATAGTAGGCTGCAGCTCCTCCCTTTGCATCAGTGCAAAAAGAGCTGCTTCTTTGAGCAGGAGTCTCTTCTTCTCTCTGTGAAGATCTGCATCATCTCCGTAACATTTTCTTTATCATTGTGCTTTATCATTGAAAACACAACCACTATCTCTGGTTTGACATGAGGAGATTAAGGCATAGCACTGAAGAAATGAAAGCAGTAGCTGAAGAGAATTCTAAACTCCCTCTTTCCAGGGTGGTGACGGCGAGAGATTGTTGCTTCAGGCTGTGTCTGTGTCAATGAGTAGTGTGAACCCGCAGAAGAGGATTTTCAAAAGGAATCAGCTGGTGCTGAAGGCCAGCTCCCACCCTGTGTGCTAACAGGGATGTTTTATTTCAGCCCAGCTGCTGTCTGGTCCCTTAGAAGGAAGGGTTGCTGCTGCTGAAATACATCAGGTGCACTCCTGGGGAAGTTTCATTTCACCATGCAGGACTCCAGTTTTTCTGGTCCAGGATTGTTCTGTGATATGGAACAAAGTATTGTTAAAGGGAGAGAAATAAGATGATGAGATGAGCATCTTCCAGGAGTGGTTTAGATACAGCTGGTTCTTAGCAGAGCAGGGGAAGTTGCAGGAGGAGGAGATCAGGGTAGAAGAAATTTGAGAGAGGAGAATAAATGATTTCTTGACATCTTTTCTGGTCTGTCTTCTCTGATTTTTCATAGCATCATGGGAAGGGAGTGTTTCTGCTAAGTGAATTCAGCTTTCTTTGCTCCCTTTCCTGTGCTTTTATTGTTGCAGGACGTTCCTCCTCACCAGGAATATTGATTAGCCTGGGAAATCCATCATGAGTGTTGTTACGGTGATTTATCTCTATACATCTTGCATATTATGGTGATGACTGCCTTGCAGTACCAAACCCTGAGAGAAGCACATTCCAGGCTTGCAAAATGTTTCTGCAAAACAATAAAATGATTTCACCCAAAACTCCTGGGTAGCAATAAAGAATAAAGTTTAATTAAAAATAAAAAAATCTGCTGATTCAATTTGCATAGTATGTATATTAAATCCTCCAGGATTTGCCTACAATGCTCATCTATTTTAATTGGGCTTAATTGATTACCAAGAGTAATCCAGAAATGTTTGTGGTATGTCTAGACTAACATTTACAGTTGAGTGCTAAACTTGTTGTGATGGCTATTTAATTGATTTGAATGAAGAGGAGAGCTTTTGTTTAATGGCCTTTGCCCATTTCATCTCCTGGTAGCTCAGAGGTGCCAAGGAGTTGATTCTGAAGCCTTGCAGTAAATCAGTCAGGGTGGATGACTTTCATGGACTGGGATTAAAGATTGGTGCTGCATAACTTATCTGATAAAGCCCAAATATTCTCAATTACAGTAGGTTCAACAAAACAGATTTTTGTCTGTGCTGTTTTTTTCATGATTCAATGCAAAGAAGAGGGATACTCAATAATCTAATGGCAGTTGTGTGTTAGGTTTTGGGTTTTAGGTACTGAACACTGTGTGGTTTTTTTTTTAAACATGTGCCCAACACTGCATGAAACTGATTTTTATTTAATAAGGTTACTTTAAACTAACATTTTAGTAGAAAGTTATTTTTTTGAAGTGCATGGTAATTGATGGGCATTTTTGACTTGAATTTCTTGAAAAGTGCTGATTATAATGATGCTTTTATAAAGAATGTACTCACCCACTCCTGTTTCTGTTGAATGAAGCTCTATAAAGATTAAATGCATTTTACTGGAAGGGAGCCACCTCTTGCCCTAGCCTCAATACATAGTAATTTCTTCTTTGCATGACATTTTTAAATAAGCAGTTCCTCAAAAAGCAAAAAAAAATCAAGTCAATACAAAAAACAAATTAATGGCATTTTTGAATAATAATATCTTACAGCACTATCTATAGACCTGCAGTTCCATTTTGCTGACAAAATCTTTTCAATCACCTTTTTTTTTCATGTACACCTGTCTGTCAGTGTCTAAATGCCAGTATTTAGCACTTAGTGTAAAAAGAAGTGTTCGTGCTCTAACCAATGGCAGAAATGTTGAGGGAATTGGAGTTGCTGTAATAAATGAAGTTCAGTAGCTTTATTATTGAAGCTCCATATTTTCCCCTGCCCTAATGTGCTGCCTTATCAGTGAATGATGAATTTTAGGTAAAACATAAAGAAATGTGCTGAAGCTGGAGAAATCAATAAAAGTGAAAGGACTCTGGAAACCCTGTGTGTTACTCAAGAAAGGGTGTTTTCCTGAAAAACTAAATGTTCATGTGCCAATCAGCACCCAGTGAGGCAGAGCTGCTTAAACAAACCAAGGAATTTGTAAAGCCAGGTCAGAATGCTCACTGCCTGTGCCCTGCTCCCTGCTGCAGCTGCCAGGGCAAGCACTATTGCCTGGAAATATAGTAAATCTTTAAAAGTCTCTGTGAAGTAATTTCAAGGGAATTGCTCTGCAGAAAATGCCACTTGCCCACAGGGAGGTAATAGGAGGCAACCCACTTTCTCTGTAGTCGGGGAGGGATCACAAATTCAGAGCAGTTTTAGATAACTGTGTATCCAGATAGAAACTATTTGAAAAGAGTGCAAATTTGAAACCTGAGGATAAAATACTTGAAACTAGAGTTTCTTTTATTTTACAACTGTGTTAGTAGATGTGAGGGGATATGTTTGTCATGCCTCTCACACCTTGGTTTCATAGCAACATATTCCATGACTTTCAAGGGTTAATTATTTTTTGTAGCAATAAACTTAGACTGAAATATTCTTCTTCTACAGTTTCCACGTTGTCTAACACTGACCCTAAACAAGTCAGTCTCATTTTTAAATTACAAAGCTGTACGAAGAAGTGAAAAATTCAAGGAAAGGTCCTGTTTTCCACCATGCACTTGAAATACTGTGGGCAGGGATTGCTTTTCTCCAACAGCACAGGAGTTAGTAATTTAGGTTGTGTACATAGAAACTGTGACTTCACCTTACGAACTGAGAAGAAAAGCATATTTTCGTGGATAATGACTTCTTACGTTTTTGGAAATGACTAAGATGCTGTGTTTCTGCCAAAACATAGAGTCCCATTTCTTTTCTTCCTGTAAACTTGTGTCACAGCTCCTGGAGGCTCGTCAGTGACTGAATGATGGACCCAGACCGCCAGGGAATCTGAATCGTTTATTCGAAGGAATGAGCTGGTTTTGTACTCTTTTCTAAGGCACAGTATTTCCTTGTATGGCAATCTTCACTATGTGACCTATCCCGTGCTGCCACTCAGCAACACTTTCTCAATGTCCTTTTGTGGGGTGCTCGCTGCTGTTCACTCCTCTGTCAGCTCCCGGCAGGCTCCTCTCCGTAGGGCTCTGTCGTGTGACACCTCCTCCCCCCAGGCTCCGGTGGAGACGAGCCTCGTGTGCTGCCATGTGCTCCTTTGTGCTGCCGTGTGCCTCTGCAGGCAGGTGTAACAGCTCACAACCCAGTTCTACCTTATAATTCCCCGTAATTCCCCCTTTTCTGTTTTATACAATTAAGAATTATGACAGTGGTTGAACAGATAGAACTTTGAGAAACAATGTAAAGTTGTCTAAAACTTTTACCATCACTCAGAGTATGCAACTGCTGGAAGGTCCTGTTTCATAGTGAGGACGTAGAAAGTCTTTCCTAGGCAAGACTTTTAAGTTTACTTTGAAAGAGGGTCCAGCTTTTGTAAGATCAAATTAGCAAGTCAAAATGACTTGATTCCACCTTTAGGGCAGAAACACTTCAGTTTGTTGGTATAATTCTCTAGTCAGCCAGGGCTAGGCCTAGCTTGGCCAGAGCCTCAAGCCATGACTTGGACCTTGGAAGGTTTCCCTAAAATACTTATAAATTTGTTTAAAAACTTTATTAGTATCTTGTGATCATTTTGAATGCAATTTAAAAATTAAGAGCATATAAAACTTCTTTGCAGTCCTTCGGGGGGGGGGAACACCCCATCCCTGCATTCCCCCTTTTCTGTTCTAACAATACGTAACACGAACATTTTTCAACTTACTAAATTCAGCAAAATGTGGAACATAACATGCAGTTTTCTTACTATGAACGGTAAAATAACACATCAAATACAACAACATGTGCGCATCAAGTAAAAATAAGTAAGGTAATGTCATTAACTGCTTAAATACTTCATTGTTTCACAGAATATGTATAAATCTAGGCCTTGGAAAATTACAATTATATTAACAGGAGCTTTCTAAGTGGTTTTGAAAGGTAACAAGCTTAATTCCTGCTTAAAAAAGATACCTTACAAATTATAATTATTATTCATCACAAAAAACTATTGGAACAATGCAGGGGGTCACAAGGTGGTGTGGTAAAAAAGCAGTCTTTGAGATTTTATGGACTAGCTGCAGGAACGACATACTGAGCTTGCAGCCATTCCTGCACAAGCTGGTGCAAAATGCTGAATGCTGCAGCCTCCCCTACCCCCGAGGAAGGGGCAGGAGATGGAAGCCCGGCTGTAGCAGCTCGAGTCCAGCCGGCCGCGTGGGTCCCCCCGGCTGCGTGGGCCCGGGTGGCCATGCGGGCTGGGCGGCCACCAGCAGACGTCTGCCGGCCCGTCTCTTCACCTCTCACATGCAGAGAGCTGTCCATGGCCCCTGCCATGTGGTGAGCAGAGCTGTGGTCTTAGCAGCTCTCAGTGCCGCTGATCCCACCCGTCTGTGGTGTGGGGGCGGCCGCCGGGCACGGCCATGGCGCAGCTTTGCCATGTGCTCGCCAGTGCCACACAGCTTTGCTGTGTGCTTGCCACCATAGCCCAGCTCTGCCACGTGCTCACCAGTGCCACGCAGCTTTGCTGTGTGCTTGCCGCCATGGCCCAGCTC
>NW_024581135.1:7629760-7896096 GCF_017639235.1 Corvus kubaryi
TGCTGTGTGCTTGCCGCCATGGCCCAGCTCTGCCATGTGCTCGCCAGCGCCACACGGCCCCGCCATGCGCTCGTCGGCTTGTGCTCCTCGACGCCGTGCGCTCGCTTTCTCCTCTGCCACATCCCCTGCTGCTGCTGCTGCTGCTGCTGCTGCACTCTCGCAGAAGGCAAATGGAGAGGGAACATGCTCACCCCCGGCTCCAGCTGATGCCGCGCGAGGGCGGCGCGAGCTTTTTTACGGTACCGTCTGGCTTCCCTCCAGGGTCAAACAGGTCGGGGGACGAGGGGCCATCTTCTGGTTCTCCTCCCACAGCCCCGACAGACTTACGGTCGCTCGCTGGCGGCACAGAAGGGGTTGGCATGGCTGCTGCAATGGCACAAGCATCTTTCTTTGTCCAGTCTCTGGGTGCTGCCTACGCCATGAGCGCCTTGCACACAGCCCTCCACGGACACAAAAGCTCTGTCAGAGCTCCGTCGCTGCATGTAGCTTGGTTCCACAACGCATCTGAAGCATCCCATGTCTGAGGATTAAAAATATTGGTCCTATCTAAAGTTGAGCCCCAGTCTTTTTCCCAGAACAAGAGTCTGTTCAATCTGTAGACTCAACTTTCCTGCCACATTTCTTTAAAATCCATTTTAATGTCTCTGGAACATTCTATTCCTGGGATACTCCATCTCCTACGTCCCCCATGGCTCACCTACAACTTGGAGGGATTATCGCTGGCCAGCATTCTTGCTTCCTGCAGCAGCACTTCAAGTCCCATGGGACTCACCGACAGATGCTCAGATAGGCGTATAATAAATTCCTCACACAGGGCACCACTTGTTGGCAACTGAATGATGGACTCAGACTGGCAGGGAATCTGAATCATTTATTCAAAGGAGTGAGTTGGTTTTATACACTTTTCCAAGGCACAGTATTTCTTTATATAGCATGACCTATCCCGTGTTGCCACTCAGCAACACTTTCTCAATGTGCTTTTGTGGGGTGCTCGCTGCTGTTCACTCCTCTGTCAGCTCCTGGCAGGCTCCTCTCCGTAGGGCTCTGCCGTGTGACACCTCCTCCCCCCAGGCTCCGGTGGAGACGAGCCTCGTGTGCTGCCATGTGCTTCTTTGTGCTGCCGTGTGCCTCTGCAGGCAGGTGTAATGGCTCACAACCCAGTTCTACCTTACAATTCCCCATAGAGGCTGAGCATAAATCTGCTTCCGTAGCTTTGCCTTTTGTTAGGTTTTCTCTATGGAAAATCTGTCCCATTTCTTTCATGTGTGCCCAAAATGCGGCAGGTGGAGATCCTTGTTTTTCCAGGGCTATAGGGTAAGAACTGTGTTAGAGCACACAGGTCACAGAGATGCGGAAGGTCAGCTCTTAATGCTTGCGTGACTCTATGAGGAGCTGGATTCTGTTCCTCAAAGCACAGTAAGATGTGTTCCAGACTTGCCTAAAAAAAACACTGCACTGACAGCCCCACTCCATCATATTTAGTGTGTCAGGGATAAGTGGGAAAACCCTTAGGTGAGTATCTTGTTCAGATACAGCATCAGTGATGAGTTTCACAGTAGGTGATTCTCCCAGAGGTTATTTGTTTTTTAGCTTTACTCTTTGCAATGGGAATCTGTAAATATTATTTTGCTGGAGAGGTAATAGTATTTTCTGTCAGAAGGAAACAAAGTGATTAAGTGGCTAAAGTGAAATATCAGTGTTGCGGTAAATTTTTAATTCAGGAACTCATGTTTGCTGCATGTGGCCCTGCACTGTAGAGATTTTGGAACCTCTCTGCTCAGATCAGACATCCCATTTGTGTGTTGGTGTTGTAGGACCTTGTGCATAGGTGGAGAAAAAATGATGGTAATTAAGATTATAAAAAATTATTTTTATTGATTATCTTCTCCCGATCACACAAAGCAGGAGGAAGTAGATGTAATGTTTCCTAATGATAGGAGAACAAAGAAGGAGCTCCTCCTTATTAAACTGATAAATGGATGGTCTGAATGCACACATAATTCTATTAACACCAGTGACATGGTTGAATCCAAAGCAGTAGGCACCTGAATAATCAGGTATTTGCAAAAACGGACAATCTCTTTCTTTTCTTCCTGCAGGATAAATTTAGGGAAAATAAGTAACAAAAAGAAGTATCAAGTGTAAGAAAATTCAGTTATTAACTAACACACTTATTTTTACAGGACCTGTAATGGGCATCGCCTTTATGGTACACCTGCAGAAACAGACCTTTCATAAAAGCCTTGCAGCCTAAATTTCGATGAAGAGCAAAAGGGATTGATCTCAGGAGCACTAGTGAGAAAGACACGATTGCTAAGGCAGTTGGGGTTAGGAGGAAGAACAGCAGGGTGTGCAAGGAAAAATACCAGTAAATAATTCTAAATTTATGAATTACATCAGTCTGAGCATAGTTAGAAATGTGACAGGTTGCACAGCTTGGTTTTCTGAATGTGCTCCTCAGTTTTCTGTAGCTGTGCAGCTTCCCTTGTTGAGAACAGGCCCTTTGTGATGGAAGGTGTAACACATGCCTGATAGTGCTGCTTTGCAGGTTTTAAATTAGTACTTCAGCTGTGTGTGGACAGATTGTTGAAGGACTTTTGAGACAGCATTTCCTCTGAAAGTCTGGTGATTATCTAATAAGGTGTAAGAAGCCATTTCTAAGTCAGAGCCCTACAAAAGCTTTTGTAACTTCTGTCAGGATACCTAGGACTTGAATGTTGTGGAGTTTAGTCCAAATCAAGACCTTCAGTGAAACCTTAGTTCTAAACACTCAAAGCACGATTATTGTCTTGCAGTTAATGCTATAATAGTCATTTTTAAAAAAACATTTTATCTAAAAAGTGGTTATACATGGTTTTATAAGATATGTGTGTAGGATGTAATATATTGTCTATATGGGTTAATGGAGTCACTTAAAAATCATGTCATGGGTGCCCCAATACAAATAATGAAAATTTTGAGAAGGATAGGAGGTGGGCTCTGCCCTTGTGCCCCATATCAGACTTGATGTGTTTATCCCCAGCGGGGTGGAGGATGCTGACAGTGAAGTGGGTGTCCTGCCTCCCTTCACAGATGGGACAGAAGGATAAGCTCTTCCAGAGATGGATTGCATGTTCTTTGGTGCTTTGGCCTTTCCATAAGACAAATATCTCAAAGGTGTGTGCAAAGTACATGCCAACTTAAAAAAAATAAAATTATAGAGAGCACAAAGCTAGGCATGTAGTGATCTGATCTACCAGAAATCCAAAATAGGCAAATTCCTCTGTTTCTGGGAAATACTGTTTCATTGTGATCCTGAGGTTATTAGAACATTACTATTAAAATCAGGAGGACTTCTGACATGTTACTCAAAGTTATGCTTTCACCATAAATGTGCTGTCAAAGCTTTGCTGAGTCCAATTACTGGTTGCCTCAAGATGTCTTGTGACAGTAGGATCAAAAGGTTCATTATATGTTCTGAGGAAAATCTTTATTCTATCCATATTATGTCTTCATTTTAGTATAACCAAGGAAACACTTCTCTTTCAGAAAAGAAAGGCAATATATATGATGTTTCTTACTGTACTTGAGACATTATTTTATCAGGTTTTGTTTTCCTGAATTGAGTATATAATACTAATTTTTTTCATAGTTTTTCTGTTTCTAATTATATTATTTTGCTTTTCATAGACTATTTTGTGTCATAGGTATAGAAAGTGAAACAAACGTGTGAAACATCTGTGAAAGGGCTGGTTTTAACATGTCTTTTTCAACATATCCCTTTCCCTTATGCAGTTTGATTTTCACAGTCAGATCCTTTACTACACTGAAAACATAATATATCTGGTTTTCCTTGTTTTTTTTTCTTCCTACTAAGAAATTGCAATCAATTCAGAATTCACTCTAGTGAACAAATTCTTTAAAATGTTCTTCCTAGTGCACGTCTCTTTGTGCTTGTCTCTGCTGACAGCATTGTGTTCCTGGCTTTGTGGGCTATTGCACTTTACTGGAAAATAGAAGGGAGAGTGCTGAAATGCACCCTGAGTGTTGTAATGTAATCTGTCATCTGGACAGAACTGTTGTAGGGTGGGATGTAAAGTTGGTCTTCACAGAACAAACTTAGCCTCAAATTTGTGGTTCTGCCTGAAGAGCAGCCCCAGGCTCAGTTCCATCAACAGCTGTAGGCTGTGTCAGCTGTCTGACACCAACTCAAAGCTTTGGGAGTGGTCACCATTTAAAAGAAAAAGAAAAAGAAAGAACCACTCTATTAATTGTGGGTAGCAGCAGTTGGGAACTGAAATTGACTCTTTACTTATTGTCCTGTGCCTGCTTCTTTTGGCTTACGTTTCCTTCGGTGATGGACTAGTTCTGAAACTTTCAGAGACACCAAAACCTCATCATTGTCTCTACATCCTTCGTTTTGTTGTTTGTGCTATTGAACTGTTCCTCCAGATACCTTGGGGGAAGAGATGCGAGTGAGGTCAATGAAATGAGGATTTCTATGCTAAAGGCTCGTCTGATTTTTGTGATGTTTCTCTGGTTGCCCCCCTTGCTGCTCTTTGGGGGATAAGAAAACTGACACTGCATTCCTGACTCCGCTGCTACTGAGACATCTGGGAAAAGCACATTTCTTATTGGTACACATAAACTTTAGTGGTGGCATCACAGAGAGTGATCAATCACCAAAGCATAGGCTTTGGATTGTGTGAGAAGGAATCACTCTTACAATGGAGTTCTGTGAGTGAGTTTGGGCAACTTCCACTCTTCTGTGTATACAGTAAGGCAGAAGAGATGGCTGAGAAATGGGTTTGAGATAAGGATAGAAAGTGGAGGAAAGTCTTGATTTGATCATCTGTAGGCAACCACCTCCCCTGTGCATAACACTTACATGCTCTGGCACTTGGTTTTATTACACATCTTTTCCTTGTTTCTTATAAAATCCCAGCTAAACCCAGTCTGCCCTGTGGGAACTGCAGAGTGTCTAACTCCCAGGTAAACAAAGACAAGGGAATTCTGAAAGCCTACTAGGGTTTTCTCTGTATCAAACTGATTTAGATTGATATTGAATATTGCAGTGATGAGCAAAGACGTAAAACTCATAAACAGCTGAATCAAGTATCTGAAAAAAAATCAGAAATTATATATCTAGGTTATAAAGTGAGATTCTGGTTAAAAATGCGATCCAGGAAATCTTGACTCGGCTCTTGATCTTAATGTTGGTTTTAGTCATTTAATTACTAAAATAATCATTATTACAAAAGACCAAGTGCTGTAATATTTGTGGTGATGGATTGTCACCTTGGTTCATCCATCATTAGTGCTTGGAGTTTGACTTTTAAAAATGAAATGTTGACAGTGGTTAAGTCTGCATAAGTATGGTTTGCTAAAGGTTGTGGTCCTAGAAGATCTGAATTAACAAATATAGGAAGGTCACTTCTCTATGGTTGTGAAGGTCAGTCTCATCTTTTTAATTATACTAAATTTTATGTCTTTTTATCTGCTACTTCATTATTTTATTTTGGCAGTGTTAGATATATAACTCCTCTGATATACTTTGGATAAATAATTATTATGTTGCATAATTCAAGAAAAGGTCAGACAGTCCTGAATATTTGAGTATCCTCTGTCCAAGATGATGCAAATAATTTCCATTCGTTGTCATTAACATTAAACTTCTGAAATTCTTCCAAGGTTTCTCAGCTCTTCCTCCAGCCATTTGTCAGGAGGAAATAGCAGGAGCTTTTGATTAACATTCAGATGACTCCTCTTTTGTTTTATTGACAGTTTCTATGGTCCTTCAACCTCATCAGCCTTTGCATTCCTTCCTTGGGAACTGCAAAATCAATTTGGTTCAAAGCTGCATCAAGTGTTGTGTAGTTCAGAGGTGGAACTCGTTGTGTAATATGCAATGAACATTTTATCCTCTACAGTTTTGTATACAGTCAGTTTTTTTGGTTGTTTTGGATTTTTTTTCCCTCCTTCTCTTTTTCATACTCTGATGTGACTGTGTTGGCACAGAGGCTGTAGGGACATGGACTCCAGGGTGTGCGCTTCGAGCTGGCCGAAGAACCTTTCCTTCTGCTGGATTTGAAACTGGCTTTTGCTTTCCAGATAACAAAAGTACCACCCTCTGGTATGTTCTGGAGCAGGGATTTTCAGTGCTTTGTGCTGCAGTGGTTTCATTTTGGATAGAATGATGAAGCATTCATTGATTCTGAGTGTTGCACAGACTGTAATAGGCAAAGCACTTGACCACGAGTGGGGTATTTGACTCCCAAACTGAATGCCAAAAATCTACAATGTACTCTATGCAACCTAATGCTGCATAGCTTAAAACTATGTAAGTATAAAATTTAGACAGGGATCCTAATCCCAATTATTTGATCACCCAAAGTGACAATTCAGTAAGCACGGAGAAGAAAGGATCTTTGCGAGTTTTTAAATAGAGTGATACTGAAGGTGAGCCCAAGAGCCTCTAAGTTTCCGCATTTCAGACAAGTGATATAACAAAATGCTGTTGAGCTGAAAGAAGAAAAAGAGGAAAACAATTCACAAAAAGTATTGAAAGGAGAAAAGACTGTGGCTCTGAAAAATGCCCTGTTCTCTTTTTTAATTTCCCTAAATTCTGGTTAGCTAAGTGCCTGCATGTTGGTATAGAAATGGTTGGTAAAAAGCTTTTATGTAATTTAATAAAAAAGACATCAGTGTAGTGCTGGAGTAGAAAAAGCATCCAAGGTTTCTTTTTGCTGGAATGTTTGATTACAGCACTATTGTACAGTTTTATCACACTACAATTACAGGTATGTGAAATACCCTGTACCTGATAGCACAGTCCTTTCATACAGTTTAATTTCTGTTCTAAAATGGCTTCTGTTTTGTAATGCTCTGAAATACCTGTTCTGTTCTCAGACTAAAAGTTTCAAAGGTGGCCTGTTTGACTTACAGCCTAGTTCGCACTAAATTTAGCTGTTTGCAAGATGAATGGTGACATCTAGTCATAAGGAGCTAAAATTTATTTTTAATGGTACTGATAGATGAATGCTGAGTAGCTGGGGTTGTTAGTTCCATTCCATTAGCAATTTCTATAAATTTTTGGGGTGAGTGTTCTGTAAATTGGTGACAAATGTGTTATCAAAAAGCTTCTTCACCAAGGCCAGGTTGTACCAGATGCTTCCAAAATAGTGTTGTGGGGTTTTTTGTTTGGTTTGTCTTTCAGTGTTAAAATATCCCAGTATGGGATAGAGTTGTTAAAGGAAGGTGAAAAGGATTGTCTGAGACGCTGATGTGGAATGTGTTGAGATTCATTGGTTCAGCTTTGTGCTTTCTGCTCAAATGAAAGGTTCTTCCAGCCCATGATCTGGCGTGCCCTGAGCTGGCTGGTGAAGGTGTTATTCTTTGGATTTCATTTCAGAGGTGTCTCAGGATATAAAAACCTCATATAGTAAAAATATGTTTTTAGCCTCCTAAATCCTTTGATGTGTCTGTGGTTCATAATTACAAATTTTAAGCTTTCAGCTTTTCCAATTTGATGCTAGGAGAAGGAGGCATTGCAAATCTGAGCTGGTGTGCTCTGGAGGGAGGCATTGTGCCTGATTTGTATAGAATATGACTAGAGCTGAGACTGCAACTGTGTTCTATGTTCTATGACTGTGAGAGAGAAGGGAAAGACAAAAATCTGCATTCTGCTGTTCAGCAGAGCACTTAAAACATTAATGTACCAGAATCCCAAGACTAAACTGAGAGAAAATTGCAATACCAAAGAATAATATGTAATAGCCTTTGGCAGATCTTCATAGCTGCAGGGTTTCTAATGGCAAAAATAAAAAAGCAACAGTGCACCCTAATAGTCCTGGATGATTTTTCCTGGGGCATCTGTGTATTTGCCAGTGAGGAGAGTCTGTACGGGTGTTTTGTATCTAATTTGATATTTTATTGTAATCCTTTTTTTTTCTTTTAATGGTTGTGTGTAAGGCCATATAAGCAAGAGCAAAACCTTTAAAACTGTTAGGGGGAAAAATATTCTACTGATTGAAACACCTTTAAAACTTAGCTTAGGGAATATGCTCCTCAGTGTCTGCTGTATTGTTTGAGTCCTGAAGAATCTAAAATGGTCACACTTTAACTAACTGTACATTGTGTGTAGAGAAATTTCATGACATTAGTTCATCAGAATTTTTCTTTAAGGCTGCATGGCAGTTTCTTAATTGCTGGAAGAAGAGGTGAACATAACACGTGAGATCTACTGGGAAAAAAGTGATGGTCCTGGTTCATCATCAATTCAGGATTTTCTGGGAGTTTGGTATTAAAATATTTACTTGGCTCTAAATTAAAGATTTTATTACATTCAGTTGTAAGCCTTTAGTTGTGGCTTATAATTCAACTGACAGAAGCTTTCTTAGGATTTAAAAGGATTTATTAACTTTGTATTAATCCAACAATTTAACTAATTAAATTATTTGATTCAAATACAATATTGAAGTCACCTTTCTGGATTGGCCTTGTTTTGACTGCTATGCTGCTTTTTTCCTGATTTATTGTACAGTTATTTGCATTAATACTTGGGGTTTGGTTTGGTTTCGATTTTTTCCACTCCCCCTGTTGATTTTTTTTAAAAAATATATTTATAATATCATGCTATATACTTCTTTCAAGAGAAGTGGTGTTTCTAATGACTTGACTAAAACTCTGGATTAGTTTTGTTTCACTGGACATATACTTTCTCATAGTGACAAAACCCTGGGACAAACTCAGCAGCAACCTTGGACACAATTCCACTGAGTAGCAGATATGTCCCAGCTTGTAAGAAGTAAAGAATTTACATCACCTTATGTTTACTAATTCTGCAGGCATTAAAATTGTTGCCATTGATTTCATTGTAATAGAAGCTTCATCCATTCAGAACTTAATCCATTTCTATTTAGGTTATTTATTCACTCATAATTTTAGGTAATATTTCATTAATATCTGAATTCCAAATCTTTAGAGTTTTCAGTCATCCTTGGGACTCTGTTGCTGCACTGTGTCTGTGTTTATTCCATGAGGGCAGGATTTTATTCAAGAAATGTGAATGTGATAGAATCCTGCTCATAAAGTGGGAAAGGAACGTAATAGCCACCAGTCCTATTTCTTATAGTTAGTTTTTCTGAGGTTTTTTAGTATCCACTATAACACTGAAAATAGATGAAGAATATTCAGGTTCAGAGGACAAGCTCAGAGGACAAGACCAGCTCTGTTCCTAAATTTGGAAGAATCTGGCGAAAGAAATCATTTGCTGAACGGTTTTCTGCATTGAGTATTTTTCAGCATAAATGTTCTCCCCTGTGCCCCACAGAGGATGGTTTAGAGGAGTGTGAGCCTGGCTGAAGGGACATTTTGTCACTGCGACTTCCTTTGTGTTGCAAGTGCAGTGGCTCTTAGCAGAAGTGATGCACTGCCCTTGCAAGAATGGTCCAGAACAAAAAACCACTTCACTGAAGAAAGGACATTTTTCACAGTTGAGTATCTGAGTGTATAATGCTAAGATCTCATCAATGTCTCTTCTTCCAGAGACAATGTCTGGTTATTACTGCTAATGACAGGGAGTTATAAATACTGGCTGTTCAATGAATATTGCCAACTCTATGCTACACTGGGGGGAGGAGGGAGGATTTTTTTGATGCATTGAGAGCTTTGTGACTGTTGGTTTGAAGGTCACATGTCCGAACAGCAGTGAGAAAAGGCTGTCAGGGCATATGGATGGAGAGTAGAGAGCATTTCAGAAGGCCCTGATGAAATGTTTTCTTCTCAGATTCTTCTTCAGCTGATCAGTAACTATCTTCTGAGTCAAGCAAGCAGTTGTGATTCAATAGCATTTTATCCTACTGCATTTTACCATGTGGCTTCATGGCAAGCAAAGCAGCTGAAAATCGAACTTTTGTCGAATTAAAGCAGAAAGAAACATTTGAAGGGCAATGATGTTTTCATTCCCTAGTTTGTCTTTACTTTTATCTCCAGCTATAACGAAGTTACTTATATAATAAAATCTACTATTTCTTGGTATTTCTTTCTCTTGGTGTTTCTTTGATACAGCTTTACTATTGTGTCTACATCTATAGGACACTGACTTCAACACAAGATTTAAAATTCATGAAGAAAGCACAATGGACCACCTTTTGAATGGTTAGAATTTTTTAGGACCTTTTTTTGAATGATTACTTTTAGGTGCTAGACAATGAAATGCTAATAGAAGTTTAATTCAAAAACTTGAAAAGATGCATCTCAAGATGGAAAGAGGTCCTTCAGCTGCAGTTTTTGAATTAGTTCTCTTGATGTCAATGGTAGTACACTGGTTTATGTCAGAAAAGCTTCTTTCTTATACGCAGCACTCAATGTCTAAAGCATTAACTGTATCTAAGAGTCAGCTACTATAAGGACAATTCAAAAATTGAATAATACAGCACCTACTTTAAAATGGGTAGGACTACACACAATGTAATGGTTGAAGAAGAGCTTATAAAAATAATTTTATAAAGAAAAATATTTGTATTTACCTGTTGCAAAGTAGTACTTCTGGGGGTGCTTGATTTTTATAATTGGTTTTATTATCTTTTCTTAGCAGAGAAACTACTCTGCAATTGCTAACCAGTAGCTAAGTAAAATAATTGATTCAAATTTTTTTTGTAATTAAAGATGATAATCTTTTCTTACCTTATTACTAATGTCATATAATATGCTGACCATTAATTTGGTGCTTTGGGCAATTGGAAGAATATTTTCCCTCATAATTATTTTCATATCTTTTCTAGGAAAGAACTAGAAAAAAATAGGATCATATGTCTGTGAGTTCCTTGGTTACTTTTCACACTTTAGACAGAACGAAACGTCAGTCTGGCAGCAGACAATGTGGTGTTTTTCAGTATTAGAGCCAACTGAAGGAGTTCACCTGCATGTTTGCTACCAGAACATTCTTGGTTGCACAACCAGTTTAACAAGCAGCATTCACTGTGAGTGAGTTTGTTTGGTCCTTTTTGGGCATCCAGGCAGACAGAGGGGACTAAAATGTTCATAAAAGCCACTTCTAGGCAGTAACTGCATAGAATATCATGGACAGAGCAGGGATTTGCATCCAGGGTTCAAGGGGCAAGCTTGCTGGTGTGGTTTTTGTGCTCTGGCCTGACCACAGAGCTCAGCTTGCGCTGGTAGAACTTCTCCCAGAAAGTTGTGCCAGAAGTCATGTGGTTCAGAAGGCAGCTCTGCCCTGCTGCTGTGTCTAGTTGTGCCTGTCTGTAGTTCTGAGGGCAGGAGGGTCACCTTGGGGAGTGTCACTTTTGGTTTCACCTCTGTGAGGGGATGCCAGTTTTACACCTTTACCTTTCTTTCTCTTTGTTGCTTCAGGGAAGTATACCACTACAAATGGGTCTTTATTTTACTTTATTTTTCTTGTCCAGTATAAGAGATATAAAATGTAGTATAAGAGATTGAAACGAATTAAAAAACCCCTCAAAATAGAACCCCAAGAGAAGTAAAGAAAAAAATAACAATTAAAAACCATGCTTGGAGGCCATCACTAACAAAAAATACAAAACCCATACAAAACAGCTTCCCAGTTTATATGTCAGAACATTTTCTCTTCCTGTAGTTTAAAAGTTAGAATGCAAGACTGTTGAGGAGAGAGAACAGCTCATGAGCAACTGAGTGAATGAGTTCTATATTGCAGTAGTGAATTTTACATCATTTAGTGAAATGCTGTGATAAACCCACATTATTAAATATTATGCTGCAAAAATGCAATGAAAAACTATTCATGTGATTAGCGTTTTCTTACTGCACACTGAGCACTACTATATTGAAAAATCTTTACTATTATAGAACAATTTTCATTTCATAAGAATACATCCATCAGAAGAAAGATGCTGTAAAGGTTAGACACGACTAAATGGCTGAAAATTTAGAAGCTCATTGTGTGCAGAAGAAAGGACAGTGGGTAATAAAGAACAGGAAAGAACAGAGTGATTTGTATACTCAAAGGCCTAAACAAAGAACACTGGTCAGAATGTGATATCTGACTTAGAAGTCATCAGACTTGCATTTCTCGTCCGAGCCATTTTAAATTTGATGAGTTAAGTAGATTTGTTGAAATGATTTCATGAATAAAATTCTTCCTCTATTTTTCCTCAGTAAATTTTGTGGAGTTGTGGGTATTAAAATACTTTATATGAGAAATTTTTAATGCTTTTAGGTGCATTGTCAGACTGTTAATGCCAAGTTTCATCAGCAGTTAATGCCACGTGGAAAGCACGGGCTTAGAGGTTTCTGGGGCCCGAAAAACCCAGTAACCAAGGGCCACTGTTGAAACTGATGAATGACTGTACCCATCAGCTTCTGATCATTTCATATCAGGGGAGCTGTTACTGCACTTTAGCAAAAATACGGACTTGAGCCTCTTGGGGTGTGATAAACAGAATGAGTCTTCTAGAAATTCTAGACTCAAACAGAAGGTAAGAAAATACTGGAATCAAATGCCAATGTAATTACTGTTGAGGTGTTTTTTTGGGGTTTTTTTTTGACAGCTCCAGTACAGTGGTTGTAGTTGTACACTGAGGCGGGGTTGGATAGGGTGGGCATTTATTCTTAGGTTTTTGGAATAATCTCCTGTAGGAAGGAATTTTGAATGGCTGGAATCTGTCTGCCTGTCTGTTTTAATGTTTAAATACCATTATTTTGTGTAAGCCGCAAGAGATCATTGCGTGCATGGTAAGCTGCTTACTAAAAAATCCTTCTAAAAAATAGATGCTGTGGATTTATAGTAGTCACACAACAAATGCTCACATATTTCACTTATTTGATCTCATTTGATAAAAAGAATTTGCTTACTAATGATTTTTGGAGTCTTAAAACCAGGTTAAATTATAAAAATATTACTCCTTCCTGTTTGGGGTGGTCGTGGCTGTTGTGATCAGTCCCATCATACAGATGTTCTGTTGCCACATCTGTGCAATCAAGGGACAGGACAGAGAACAGCTTTAGCATGTAATTATCTTATGTTTTCCTGTAAACTCCTTTGTTACATTACTGGATTGTTTTTTCCCATTTTAATAGCTGAAGAAATGAGTCAGAATGGGAGTGGTAAGTCTGTCATCAAGGGAGACCTCTACATCAGTGTGAGAAACTGAACCAGAGTTTTTATATACCAGACTCATGTCTTTGCCCAGGGGTAATGTACCCCTTGAATTGATGGGTTCTCCTAAACCTTGAGAAGCAAAAATGTGTTACGTGGCTTAATATGTCCTGCTCTCCCTCCTGTCTCTGCTAAGGGACAAGTACACCAGAAGTGTCAGATAGACCACATTGCTTTTCTGTCTCATGTCCCTGTAGGAAATAGAAACATCCAACCAGCATAATTTTCCTGGTTTTCGTACATAGACAGCATGGCTGCCTGGTTTTCTTTCTGATCTTGTCTCAGTGGCATGTTGCAGCAAGGATAAGGCAGCAGAGAACAGAGACTTAAGAAATACAACTTCACTCTTTATGGGGATTGCATTTGTTGGTAAGCTGCTTCTGGGAAAGTGTCATGTACATCTAGAACTGGTGGTACTGGAGTTAGCACAGAGAACTTTGTCTCTGATTTCAAAGGCTCAAAAAAGCAAAGAGGAGGAAGAAGTTAATCAAAGATCAGTTCCCAGAACTATTAGCTTTGGCTCTGACCACAGAGGTCATTGCACTGTCACTTTTCTTCATCATCTCTCAGTCGGGTCTGTACTCACCTTTACAAGAGGAGTGAGTGGTATAAAACACAGTGTAGATAAATCTGAAATATCAAAGCCTTTCAGTTTAATGTCAGCCTCTGTTTTTCCTTTAGGTGACAAGGTTAAAGGGGAGTCTCAAAACACCAATGGCTTACTTTCCTTTCCTTCCTGTTAACTAAAAGGCCATTATTTAAGAACTGACTGACCCACATGAAAAAGCTTATTAATAATCATTTTGTGAACAGGACTCTGTAATATTTTTCCTAGATATCAGAAATTAATTTGATATTAATTATGTGATTCCAAGGTCATAGTAAAATCTTTTGCTTGTGTACAATTAGTATTTCTTTCTACCACTAGGGACAGTAAATGAGGTAGAGAGAAGCAAGACTTCTACAGCTTGATTTGTATTCACTCCTACCAGCTCTAGCCCTGTCTGTCTTTTATTTTAGTGGAGTTACTCTTGATGAATGATAGTGAATACTATACTTTGCAAAACACCTGTGAACAAATTTGTGGCCATTCTAATCCAGCATTTTGCAAACATCTGGACCAAAGGCTCAGGCTTGCAAACTCTTAAGCACAGAAGCATAACTTTCCATGTGAATCACCATATTGATATTTGTGAGCCAATTTAGATGAAACATTACAGCCTTTATACAACACTCAAGATCATAATACAAGTGCAGTTGGAAAGGACCATTTTGTTATTCCAGGAGTCTCCAGATATTTCCAAAATGAAGATGACTTGTCAGATATTCTTGGGGGAGGTGGGGCACTGTGACCTAAATCAGCCTCACTCTGTGAAGGTGCAGGGACAGTCTTGGGGCTTCTCAGTTATATGGATCTATGGGGATTTTCTCAGATCTCCAGCACTCTTCCTGCCTACAGATAACTTCTGCTGGGCTACAGCTCTTCTTAATATACATACAGCTTTCTTTTGCTTTCTGCAGAGGAGTAATTAGCTAGTAAGAGAGATTTGCTTTTTTTTTTTTTTTTCCATTTAGAGGAGCATATTATAAGACTTCATGACATGTTCAGGCTTAGCTTGAAAGCTCTTACACCAGGGAAATTGTAATATTTTAGACTGATTTTCTGAACTGATTTTGTGTTACAGTGTGCAGAGGATTGCACCTTAATTTTGAGTAACCATGACATGAATAGTCATTGCAAAGAAACACTGAATTCAGTGGTATTACTTGCAGAAAGAGGAATTCTTACAATCAAAACCAGTTTGAGATTCTTAGGATCCTTGGGGAGCAAACTTGCCAGAGGTTTACATTGAATTCCTTTAATATAGGGCTGTTTGCTTTGGATCAGGGCTCTCATCAGGAGTAACTACAGGTCACGTGTAAAAAGCAAGCAAAAAAAAAAGAGAAATACAGATTCCTAAAAAGGTGAGGGTTTTTTGTGTCTTTTTGGCAACTCTTGGTTCTGCGGATTTAACTCAAAGACCTCCCTTTCTTCCTTGTTTGTTTTGTGATCCTGAGGAAGTTTTTATTCATTCTGTGCCTTTGTAGAAATTGTGAAGACCCTGGGCCACATGATGACAGTCCATTTGATATTTTCTTGGCACACGAACATGGTTTCTGCAGCTCACCAGCTCTTCCACTAACAGTGCACTTGACTCAGCTTATGTCACTTCAAGAGTTCTGCACTCACCCAACATTTAAAATCTACAGTTAAAGTAAACATTTCCTATAAGTCACTGTAATACATCTGCCTATATATTCTGGAGGGGAACATGCATTGCAAAGGTTGTCCAGGGAATTATTAGAAACAGCTGACTGCTCTGTGTTTATCATTGGCATCTAATATTTGCAAATAGTGTGGGATTAAAAACAATACAGCAAATCAACTCCTCTGCTTTGTTGCCTCAGAAAGCTGCACAAACCCAAATTACGTTTGTTATTTGATGAAAGACCATTACCGGCCAAAATGGTATTCATTTATCTTGAAAAAAACATATTTTGATCCTTGTTTGGTGAAAATTGTATTAAAGAATGAAATGCAGAGTCTCTTTTTCTTTTGTGGATAGATGTTGGTCAGTGCCATGTCAGTTTGGAACACGGTGAATGTTAGGCTGATGGAATTGCAAAAAATGTTTGTTATATGATGTTGGCTTTTTAAAATGTTGCTGTAGTATGTTCGTTATGCCAATAAATCTATTCAAGCATAGAGCATATCAGCCAACTTCTAATACAGAATTCAATGGCAGGTGCTAAAATCTCAAACTCCTGAAATACTTAACGGGTTGGTGGTTTTGGTTTTGGGGTCCTTTGTTTTGTTTTTTTAGGTTTTGTTTGTTTGGTTTGGTTTGTTTTTTTGTTTTTTGGGGTTTTTTTTTGTTTGTTTGTTTGTTTTTTGGGTTTTTTCTTTCGTTTCGTTTGGGTTTTTTTTGCTTCAAAAGATTCACTGGCTTGGTACTGAAGATTTGATAGATTTGGAGGAACAAAATGTGCAGACAGGTGTGCACTTGCTTCATTGAAATTTAAATTAGTTACGAATTCTCAGGAATGAAATCAGCTCTTTCTGTCAGGAGTGTCTTGTGGAATTTCCCACAGAAATGCAGTTGCAATTGCCTGTGGTGAAGTGAGTGTTCGTTTTTTGAAAGAACTGAAATCTTAACGCAGTCAGAAGGTTGTCTATAATGTATATTTAATTGCCATCGTGGAGGCCAATTTTCTTTTATTATTTGGAAGCATGTTTTATGGTTAATTTGTTTTTAAGTGTACAGAAAGTCCAAGCTTTGCCTTCCCAGTCCCCACATAAAACCCTTGATGAGGTGGTGCATGGGGAGCTCCTTAGAGCTCATGAGGAAATCAGGCTGCTTCGTCTGTTGGTTGAGGTTTTGAGTGGTCAGTATTTCATGTTCTCTTGAAGCCTCTAGCAGCACAGTTTCCTTCTCTTTCCCACTGTCAAGGATTTCTAATTCTGGGCAGCCATTCTGCCACAGACTGCTATTTTTCATTTCGAAGAGCTTTTCCAACCATCCTCTCTTGTTTTGTTTCACCCCTTTCTGTAACCTGTACTTGAGATGGAGGATTTTGGCTGTAGTTCTTAGATTTTAGTGCCGAGAGACTAAAACACAGGCTTTGATTAGCTTTAAAGGTTTGTTGTCTCTAAGACATGTTTTCAAACACTTAAATTCCACCTAGTCTGTGGATGCTTATCAGTTCTGTAGTAGGAAAGGTAGATGTAAAAGGAACACTTGAGCCCATTACTACTTTTCAGTAAAATATTGTCATTTAGAATTGAGCAAATTATTTCGCCTCTCACATTAAACAGAATAGCAGTAGAGTGCATTTTAAATGGATTAAGAATTGGCTGACTGACAGACCTTAAAATGTACTTGTCAGTGGGAAGTTAAAATGTCGTGAGAATGGTTTGAATGGGGCTCCCCATACCCAGTATGTTCATTAGTGAGCTCAAAATAAATCCCTGCTGCTAAAATTTCCCGTAAATGATGCTAAGATCCTCATGAGAGTAAAAATAACCTGTATGTCTCTGTCATATAGAGAAACAATATATCCACTCCAAGATTATTTTGTGTGTCTTTTAAAACTAATACCTGTAGTCCTAGAAACGAAATGATTGTGCTACAGTGATACTGCTGTGTTGTATTTTAGAAACCAGTGACTCTGGGAAGGGTTCACCTGTAGTGATGAGCAAGGACGTGTGAGTTTCTAGTGCGATGTTCTGGCAAAAAAAACAGGTCAGGGAAGTGGTACCAGCACACAGCTCCTGCAACTGTTAAGCAGGAGTAGAAGCAGAGAGATGACTTCCAGCTCAGGATGTGGAATTAGCAGGTTCAATAAAGGAATTCCAGTTGAGAGATCCCCAGTTTTGGAAGCATTTTTGAGGGGAGATAGGTGATGGAAGATAAAATCTGTATGGAGAAGATGGATTAAAGAAAAGTTTTTTTCTGTATCTTGACTGAATGTTATTCAGTTACTAGATAAAAAGATTTTCTACCAAACTGACTGTGAACAAAAGCTTCTTCTACTCAATTTGGAAGGATCCCTGTCCAGTTTCTGTCTGTTTTCAAATGCCTGGATTGAGAAACACAGAGGACTTCAACTATGGAGCAGATAATGTATTGGTCTGGACTGGGGCTTGAATGCAAGTAGACATAATGTTCATCTCTGCTCGTGTAATGAGTGTACAGAAGTTATAGTGTCTGGAAAAAGGTGACATTAAAAAGTAAATTCATTTGCCATTTAGGATTCCCAGTGTTGAGGAAGTAATTGGGGGCTTTCAGGATCACAGTTTTTGCTTCAGGTCCTGGGGAATTGAACACATTTATTTGGAAGACTGAAGGCTCAGTTCTTCATTCTGATGACCCAAAAAGAAGTTGATTATACTCTTCTGAAAATTCATCCATATCCACCACCAAGTGAAGCCTTTTTTATTGCGTCATTGTGTCACATTTTGACAACTAAATAATTCTGAACACTATTCTCCCAGAGAAGTAGAAAAGAAAATGTCTCAGAATGATTGGCATCTCTCCATCTACTAAGTGCAGAGCACATTAAAGTGATAGATGACTTTTGTACCAGTTACTGAAAGTGGAAGGTTCATTCAGGGAATGTTGCCAATTCCTCAGTGTGGTGAAAGGCAAGGGTTCAGGAGCATAGCCTAGCCAAGTGACCTGCCATGGACTTTGTGTTCTTTAAAAAAAAAAACACATAAAAAACCCAAAACCAAAGCAAGCACATGTGCCTTATATTGTCATTATTGTTATAATTCACATGCTGATTATGTAATCAAATTCACTAAAGAAATCATGGGTTAATCAGGGTGTTAAAGTGTCAAGATGCATTTTTTGGTTGTCAGAATCCATCCCCTTCCATTTACATGCCTTGGGCAAGGCTCCTGCAGTGAATGTCTCTTCTCTGAAGACTCCTCCTGAATGAATGAAGGAGAACAAGGAGAAACTTGACTTGCACATTGCCTTTATTCAGGTTCTTTGTATTTGTGAACTTTTTTCCTAAGACAAGGAACAATTGAATTATTTTTTGTTCCTCTAAGACTTGGCTACTCTTTGCAGTGCACACAGAAAACTGCAACTTGTTTTTTGTTACTGAAAGATCTGGGTTGTTGAATAGCTGTCAGACTTGCTTTTATCTTATTACATGTTCTCAGGGAGTTGAAACTGCAGTTTGACATCTCAGGGGAAAAAAAACCTAAAACCTCACTTTCAAATGTTTCTTTCTTTCATGTTCACCGAATGGCTTTTTTCCCCTCCTCTTTTTTCTAAAATCATAACAGCCATGTAGAATGTTTCTCTTTAGGCCCAGTCTGTATATTTGTGTGCTAGAATAGTGCAGTGATAATCAGTAGGCAGTCTAAAGGTGCCTGTGGGCAGAGTCAAACCACAGAAAAAGTGTGGTCACATGCCAAGGGGCACACTGGAGCTCTTAAATACCATGGCATTGCTCCTAATTCTGCTGGGGGAAAGCACCTTTTCATCTTGCGTCTTTGCAGATGTTGTGTTGCTCCTCGTGGGTGTCTGAGTTTGGTCAGTTAACCACAGACCTGGAGCACTGTCTGAGCTGGAAACACAGTGTGGATAAGCCATAGTCTATTGAATCTGCAGGTTTGTAAAGAAATTAGAGAAAACCCCGGATACTTCCATATGCAGTACACTCCGATGTGGTGCTGGCACGTGAAAGTTTTTCTTCAGACTAACCTTAGTGCTGGAGTTTAAAGATGAGAGCAGATCTTAACAGAGACTGAGAATTCCTACATTTGGTATAATCAGTTCCATAAAGTTGGAATTATTTTCTGATATCAGTCTGCAATGTATAGAGACTGGGCTGAAATCTGATTATTGGAAACCTCCCAGCTGCAAACTCCTCCCTCTGTGGTGCTGCACACTGAAATAACAGGGTTATATAAGTTTGCCTCTTGGAAGGACAGAACGAGTGTCAAGGACAAGAAGTAGCTAAAGAGATGTCTAAGCTGAGACATAAACATGAGAAATTAACACCAGTGCTTAGAAAATATTTTGCTCTAAAGAATGAAATTCACTTTTACAGCAATAATGCAGACAACAGAAGTGCTGCTTAAAATATATTTAAAATATGCTTATCAGTTCTGCATAGCATTTCTGCCAGCACCCAGCACACTGGTAAACATCACCTGTACTTCCAAAGAAAGTGCTGGCAATTTTTCACCAGGTTCTTTTTATAAAGTACATCTTGGAAGTTTAATTGGTAGATTAAACCCACTCAAACTGCAAGATTTGATCTGGCATGGTTACTGTTTGTATCTTTAAAAATAAAACCCCTATAAATAAAAGGCACATCCAGAGCTAATGTAAATTTGCATAGTGTCAATTAAGTTAATGATAGCATTATAGTGAATTATATTGCTGATGTAATTGTGTTATTTATTTTTATCTTTGTACCTTTAAGTTGGCAGAGAGAGGGAGTTTTTTTTAACTGTGATTGGAGAAGTTGTTAAATGTCAGTGGAACTAATAACATCAGATCATCATCTTAGTTTATCATAACTTTTAAATATTGCAGAATCTAGAGCTTCTAACTGGACAGTTGCAGAAATGCTTGGAAGCAAAGATGTTGGCTCCTCCTTTTTAAATAATGCAAAGTGAAATCAATAACTACATAGAGCTCTGACTTGAATCAGTCTTTGTTGATTAGGTGAAATTACCATGGCATTGAAACCAATTGGAATTGCTGAAAACTCTTTTGTTCTGCTGTTAAAAGTCTGTCTCAATGGCTTCTGTCAGAATTGAAGAGTATCATCACTAGTGATGATAAAGTAGGTTTCACTGCTAGTGAGGGACTAAGTGATTGATATTTAGGACTGAAGCGTTCCCTGATAACTCATGTCTTTCCCCTTTCAAGCTTGGAATACATCATGTGAGGGAGAACTGAAATTGAAAGAGGCATAAATTCGTGGGAGAGATACATATGGGGATGAAAGGAATTCACTGTACTTTTTCTTGAGACTCTGGAGATGATACAGGAAATTATTTATTATTCATGACAATTTTGCAATCACAGCTGACGGCAGTAAAATATGTGATTAATAGACTGTTCTTTAAGCAGATCACCAATACACATAAACAGATAATGTGTAGGAGGTATTCCCATCTGCACATATGTATTAAATATTATTGAAAATTACATTTTTCTTTGTCTCTGCTTCAGCTGTACATTGAATAATAAAACTTAGCCCTCCTTGAGCTCTCACCTCGAGCTTCCCTATTACTATGTGTGCACTTGATCACTGCAATACTAATATTATTGCTTGATACTATGCTTGGTGTAATTGATCTCAGCCCACTTATTCCTATTGATCAGAGTGAATAGGATTTCAGCTGTGTTCAGTATAGCTGTATTCCCTCCCAGTTTGTGATTTCATGCACGTTTGAATGACATAATAGCGACTTTATCCGAGCGTGCTGTGGTTCAGCAGGAGTTACCATGGATGGATCATAATGGGTTTGCATCTTGGTTTTGTGACATAAAGCTGGTAGGGAGAAACATAACAGGAGTAGTCATTGTGAGCAACTGCTGTGCTCTTCTGGAAACAAATAGCAAGAACCACCACGGTTCCTTACTCTTCCGTGCTGCAGCACCGCCGTAAATCACCGTGGTGATTGGGATAATCGCTGGTAGCTATGATGGCCCACAATATGACACCCTGAGATTTCAAGTCTCCCACTGTTTTTTGGAAGGGAAAGATAATTCTGCAGATAACTCAGGAAAGGTATTCTTCTCTGCTTGCTCTGGTAGCTGGAGCTGCTCAGGATAATTGTTCCTGAGAATGCACACATAAAGTGATGTTACCTTTTTAATGTCCCAAAATTGGCTGTTTTAATGGCGATAAGCTTGTAACGTTTACAGCTCTGTGACAGCTGTAGTGTGCTGTAGGATACAGCAGTACTATTTTATCTTATATAGGAAGGTCTTTTTCAGCATGATAGCAAAAACCTGCTAAATAATAACCTTTGTAACATAATTTCCTTCCCCGTAGCAAGTCAGAAAGTGGCAGATATGTAAGGACAACTTTCGAGACAAAGAGCATAGTGCTTTCAGACTTAATCCTTGCAAAGTGTAAGAGCTAAGTCTGTATTAGGAGATCATTCTTAACTCAGATGTCCTTTCAAATCTTTCTGTGCCTTTCCACATTATCACGGGACTGTCCTTGGAAATACTGAGCGTTCAGTTCTCACTGTCTGCCTGCTCTCAGAAATACTCCATCATTTGTGGTGGTTCTGTATCTAATGTACAGATGCTAACTTTATTTTTCTGCGTTCATGGCCATTTTAATATATCATAGCTGAAGCTATGCCTGAAATCTTGGTCATTATTCATTCTTCTTTATTCATACTTAAAAACAGGTGATGATCACTCCTGGTAGTGGAATTAGGGGATGTACTTTCAGACAGCATAACCTGAAAACCCAGGGAAAGAGCAGAGCATACTGTGCAGCCAGCATTTTTGAGAATGTGTTATTGCTAGAAACAAAAGTAACATGAATTATTTACCTAGAAATATTAAAGTGGCTTGAGATCACTGCTGGAAATAGAGGGAGTTCTGGGCCTTGTTAATCATTCATGAAGCTTTATTTAACAGGCTTCTTTTTGTCTTCGCAGATCACTGAATCACATTTTATAACTTTCAGGATGTTTCTGTGGGTTTCATTCTACTTATAATGGGTAGGGTTTTTTCAATGCTTTCTAAGGAAGCACAGATCAGTAGAGTTACATATTTATGTTTGCTTTTTTTGCACATCAGAAGGTATGGGAAGGGGCAAAGTGGTGTGGTGAAGGAAGAGGAGGTGTGTTATAGTTCCTGCTTGATCATATACTTTGTCCAATATTTGCGGACACTGGAAGCTGAGGCACCCCAATAACTGAGCCCATGGATAGGATGGCCTTCAGCTACTCCTGAGATTTGCTTAGCAGCTCTCATAGCCTGAAGTACTCTAATGTTTACTTATTTGTCAGGAGATTTTATTAAAAATACTGCTTAATGTAACCAGAAATTTTTTTCCTGTATGTGAATATTTACACTCTTAACAGTTGGAGATGCACCAGCTAATGCTGATTTGGTAATATTCAAATGTGGGCTTCTAATACTACTCTTAGGACTTTTAAATCTTTAATAGTTTCAAAGTCTGAAAGAAATATTGCTCTAGGAATAAAAGGGAGGAACTTGAGTTACTTTGGAAGCCCAATGCAAACTCTTGGTGCTTGATGTGGTATCATGGTGAGTAGTGGGGCTTTTTGTCATAAATCTTCTGAAGGAAATGAGGAAAAAGGAAGGGGAAAGAAAAAGGAATCCTAGCTGGATTTAAGGAAAAGAAGATAAACGCTAGAAATATCAAAACCTCTCAATTTAGAGAAGAGGTCCCCCTCTTCCCCCTGATCAAAGAAGCATTATGACTGCTACTTGCCGTGAGAGGCAGAGGAACTATAGATCACAATGACATCCCAAGGCTTGCTCGTGGACATGTGGTATATATGAAAAAGAAGCACACTGAAAAAACACTGGAATGGTACTTACAGGCAGTCTAATTCCAGAACAGCTCATCCTGTGAAAAATACAGAGCCCAGCAGATATGACTATACAATATTTCTTTACATTTCTTATGAAATCTCTGGTGGTAAGAGGGATTTCTCAGGAATATTGCTCTTTTCAAATATACATTTAATAAAAAGCATACAATAACCAAGATCTGTGTGTGGTAGTCAGATGATTTATCTGCTTGTAGCACAAGTCAGATAATTTTTTCTATTCAATGTGACTTCTTGTTGCTGGAAATGATACATTTGTAAAGAAAAAAATTTAACTAATGGATAAAATGGATTCTTCTACTGGCTAGGCTTTCTTTACTTTGTGGCCAAGATTTTTCTACCCTATATCGAGACAAATCAATCAATTTGATTTATCTATAAAGGAAGAGGAGAGTACAAGTGACCTGCAGACCTTTGCATCCCCAGGGAGAGAATGGAAAAAATCTAAACAACAGTTAGTTTCTACTGATAGTTTCAACTGTTTCTACTCCCCTGAGGACCTTCAACAGTAGTGAGAAAAGAGTGGCTCTTAGTTCTCTGCTGCTTGCCCAGTTGTTTATATATAGGCTTGTGAGGGCACATACCACTGAAGCAAGAGGCTTTTAATCACCCAAATTAGAAAGGGAATACATTCACCAATATAACTCTCTCTAAAAGAAATTTGTTAGTATCAAGTGTATATACAATACCATATGTACTTATGGTGCCTATGGAAATACACTGATTTTATCCTAAAGCTAACATTAGATTTCATCATAGGATTTGTTTTGGGGCATCTCTAAAGAATAGAAATTGTTTTTCTGCATTCACTGTATGCATGAAGTTGCCATCTCTATGAGTTACTTTCTCATCTTCAATAAAACTGAGACTATTGGAGTGAGAAGTAGGATTGCTCCAGCACCTGTGTGACTGCAGCCTATCTGGAAGCCTTTCCTTTCACAGGACTGATTGATCCCAGACATAATAGCAGTTCTCAGTTCTTTTCAAGAGTTGCATGCAGTTAAAGCAAGGTTTGGCTGCTGTGGGTGCTGAAGTGATTGTGTTTTGTCCTTTCTGATGTCAGTAAGAAGGCTGCTCATTTTCAGCTAAAAAATGGACTGAATGTTTTGCTATAGCAGCTGAACTGAAGAAAGATAGAGGGAAATATGTGCATTTATGTAAAAATGCTGGTTGTGGGTCAGCTCAAATACTGAGGTTCTTAGGGATTTTTGTCAAATGGGGAAGCTTTATTTGAGATAAATGAGGCTTTTAGTTATTTTGAACAGACGTAAAGGTCTGATTCGCAAAGTGTTTTAGAAACAATTCATGGAACAGGAAGGAAGACAAAGTTCTTTTCTGTCTTGTAGTGTTTCTGACATTTTTTTAGAGGTGTGGCAAACCTCTTTTCAGTCTTTGCAGTTCAATCAGTCTGAAAAGTTAGGACCAACCCACAGAAAGGTTAAGAGAGGGACAGGTTATCTGTGAGGTCAGTCATATCCTACTTCCCACAACTTGACTTAAAGCCGTTGCGATTGCTGGTGAGGTTATTTGAACCTGGTTTTGTGCTTACTTGGGTGACAGTGCCATCTGTTATGTCAAAAGGCATACTGGTAAAACATTTTCACCTGAAGCAGACAGCTTGAGCTCTATTTTCAAAAGCTGATCTAAGTGATTTTATTTTCCTCTTTCCTTTCTCCAAAATACTTACTCTTCTAATAATTGAACTCTTAGTATGGTTCACCCAGTTCCAAGGTGCCTCTAGCTTCTGCCACTGAGGTAACTTCTCTTTTAGAACTAAAAAGTAATCCTTTGGAGAAATTAATGAAAACTTCTAACTGTATGAAATTTATTATATACCTCTTCTTTTGCCTAGCTTTTTCAGACTTCTCTCTGCAACCTCTCTGCAGTATCAGTTAATATTGATAGAAGTTGAAGGTGCAGGAATCTTCAGTCATCACAACATCTGTAGGGAAAAGCCAGGTGTCTCCTCTCTGTTTTAAAAAGAAACAGGGAATCATTAAAGTAAAAAGGAGTATAATGTACTTTATAGTGACTCCGTTTCTGTTATGTTCAGTGCTAAGATCACCATTTTTCAGATTTGTGGAAGAAGTGCTAATGTTATATCTGCTATATATGCTATAAAATGTACTTCTTCCCATTAAAAGAAATATCACAGGCTAGCATGTGACTGATAGGCAATATCAGAATACAGTCTGCGGAGAGAAGAGCTCAATCCTCTGTATCACTGGAAGGATTCAGATATTGCAGAATTCTGAAGCTGAATTTTAAGCTGTAAGCACTCTTTTTTTCTCTTGGACTGCCACTGTTCCCTGCAGGTGTTGTTGATGTGGGTACTTAGTTTAGCTGGATGTGGGATGTTGTCTCAAAGCCAGTTTAATCTCAAGGCCCTGTGTCTTTTACTTAAATAATTATAGCCTATGCTAGTACCTTACATCAATACTGGGGTAATCTGTGCTAAGAAATACTGTGCACAGTTATAAACTAGACACCAAGTGATAAAGACTTATTAAAACCCTCTAAAATGGCCTTATTTAATGGGAAGTCTGCCTGGTGATACCACACACCATATTAAATTGATTAGTATGTAGCTTTAAAAGGCAAAATTACAATGCAGGTATTACAGGTAGCACCATATAAAGTGCTGCACCTAGAATATAATGAGGTTAAAGTCCTTGCAAGATTACAAAAAGCCATTGGTGAAAGTCACACATTGATGTGCTGTTGCTTCTGCAGGAAATTCACACTTTCATTTTGTAGCCAGAGTGGCACAGAAGTCACCAACACCTCCCTTCCTGTTGTTTGCCACCTTATTTCTGTAAGAGTGACTGCTCCATGACTCGAGGGAAAGCTCTGCTCCCCATGTTTATTTATGCTCCACGTACAGCTGCTGTCCTTGTGCAGCCACCCCCTGCAATGGGGTCATGACAAATCCCTGATTTCTCATTCAGGCTCCGACACCTTCGTCTCTGCCGAAGGTTGGCCGAGATCTGCTCCAGGATCCCTCCTGGCAAATGTCTGGGGCAGCCACTCAGATATCTTCTCCATCTATTGAAAAACAGCAGGATGAGGAAGGGAGGTTTGTCAGCTCATTTTGTCTGCTGTAGATTTGAAGCGACTGTGAGATGTTTGTCTGTAAGTATGAATTTGCTTTTGAAGTCCAGTGAACTGACTTTACTTTAGTGCCTTTTATTTGCTGTCCGTGAATTTCCTGTAACACCCAAATATTGCCTGCACAGGTTACTGAATAGCAGTAACTCTTAATGTTGACTGAATGTGAAATATAGCTGTTACATTTTATGGGAATATTTTGGGTTTGTATGTCTCTCTGTGTTATAAGAATCACCAGCTGGTGAGCTGAAAAAATCTCTTATGTCTTCTGTAATGAGAATAGTCTTTCTTAGTGTTAGTCATTTCCTGTGAGGGGGAAAGATTAATTTAAGGAATTCACTGGTGAACTTTACAACCTGCAGGAATTTTGCCATATTGTCTGTATAAGCAAGTAAATACCAATTATTTTTATTTTTTGATCCAGATCATAAATATTCATTCTGGTTCTGTCACAAGCAATGATAATTATCTTCTGCAGCACAGTCCCCACATCTTTTCTATCTTCATATCAGTTAAGAGAGTTTATTGTGTCTTGTAGAAGATGCTTCCCACCAAGATGAAGCACATTTGGAAATGCATTCTGTGCACTGAAATGGCGTCTCCTTCTTTTCTTCTTCTATCTCATGGTTGTATAATATGACTGATAACAGATACTGATTCTTTACTTGAAAGTGGAATATCAGAACACTGGATTTTGGTTTTAGTTGTTTGGTTTGGTTTGGATTGTTGGTTTTGTTTGAGGTTTTTGGTTTTTATTTGATTGTAATTAATTTCCTTTCAGCTGTAAGATTTAGGGAGAAATTAAAAAATTAGATTCCTCCTTTACTACTATATCTAGCCACCCCTGATTAAAGTTTTTATTTATCGGTTCTTGTGTCATGTTTAATGAGTTCAGATGATCTTCTCTAAAGAGAACTTGAATCTACAAATACCTTTGTAGTATTAATGAGGTACTAGGGTATAGACTCGTACAACTTTCATTGCAGTTAAATATGTTCTTTTAAGTTATGCTCTGTTTGGCATATAGATGTATTCTTGTTGTTGCCTTTTTAGGAGAATTTCTGGCTTCTTGGTAGTTTAGTTTTCCAGTATGATGTGTAAGAGGTCAGGTTTGGTGATTTTAACACTCCCTTTAATCTTCAGTGTCATTGCCTCTGGTCTCTGACTGTATGAGTTGCTCTAGAACTGTCATCAGGTAATCAACCCCATTAAGTGTTACTCGTTTATCTTCCAGCCTTCATTTCTGCTGGAAAGAGCTGGATGTAAATAGAATTAAGCCTGATGAAACAGAACAAAAAATGAAAAAAACCCCAAATAGTAATCCAAGGGTTAGACTAATAATACAGGCTTTATCTTTCTGGTTGATGTAACCTAAAGCTGTTGAAATGCAGAAGGAAATGCAGAAGGAAAATAGAAACTTACTTTTCTATGCATTCTTCTAGACTTGACAACAATTTCTCCCATGAGATGCAGTGCAGGATGCCTTTTCTAGTGCCCCTTCCCTGGGCAGGAATGACTCCCACAGCTGGCTCTCTGAGCTCCAGTGTTTTGCTTGCATCAGTTCAGTTGTTACAGTATGTTACCAGTGTAAGGATGCAGAGGCATAAATAAATCTATCATAATAACTGAACTAGAAATGCTGTTCATCTTATTTGCTGTGCAAATGGAAAATATGACTGGTTTGAATTCTCCTGGCCACGACAATTTTTGCTGCCCTCTCATGAAGACATCAGAGTGCCCTTCCATCGCTGCCAGTGGCACCACGAGCAATCCCAGAATAAAGGACTAGGAACTGGTTCTGTACCCAAGCTGCTCAAAATTTTTTCTAACTCAAAGGATACACAGGATGCTTTTATAGCTGAAGTTGCTCTGGGTGACAGGCAAAACACTCTGGATGTGATACAGAAGTGATGTAGAAAGCAGTGCCCTTGTCGCTGTTGGGGTTTGCTCTCAGGGTTTTGCTTCTATGACTTATCAGTCAGAAGTTGCCTCAATAAATTAAGCTTTAAAATATTTTAACATTTCCTCTAAACTGACTTTTTATTCAAATGTTCCATATGACATTTACGAAAAGAAATCATTAAAGTATAATTATGGAAGAAAAACCTATTTAAAGGGGGAAAAAATCACTAGTTTTGCACTTGCTGATACATGTTGTCTATTCTATTGATTATTTATACATTAGTTTGGCCAGCATCTCCAGTGCACTAGTAGATCTACATGAATTCATTATCTAGATTAAGTGATTGGTGCTGTGCCAGGGGAGCAGGTTCAGATCTGGTCTGAGAGATGAGCCCTTCCCAGGCACATTTGCCTGGACCACTGCAACCACCATCCTCCTCCTCCCTCCCTGTGCGCCCCTGCTCAGCCATGTCTCAGCTGCTGCTTGGTCTCACAGTGCTGGATATCACCCTGTCCTCTTTTTATTTTGCATGAGACTCATGATTTTAGTAGGCACTGCATTTGTTTATTGTTACTTACAAGAGTTTACTTCACATTTTTGCTATGTGAACTGTATTTATTTTTAAGTAAGCTGTGTGTGAAATTCTGGAATTGATACTTTCGCTTGGTATGTGATGAATAATCACATTGCATGATGTGATTGATGTTAATTGGACATACTGAATAATTAAGTGTATAGACACTTATCAGACAGGTAGTAGAACTTCCCAACAGGATGAGTATGCTCTTAAAAAGGATGAGTATTATATTTTACAAGGATATAAGAAATCCTCATGTGGTCTACACGATGTAGCTAATATTTACAATTTGGTAATTATTTGCAGGACTTTTTAATTGCATTTACAGTGGTGTGTGAAAATTATCTGATGAAATATGTAAAAATAAATGTTGTATAGAGTCAGATGCCACATCACTTTATCATTTAACTGTGTTAGGGTGTGCTGGCATTGGGCTGTTTATCCCCCCTCAGGTGTGGGTATAACCAGCTGTGTGTTTTACAAATGAAAAAGAAATGCAGTAGAATCTCAAATATCAATTAGAAGCAGCACCTAGAAACCCAGAACTTGGAAATAATTCTTTGATGAAAGATTTCAAAGGCTTTTTGCCTTAAAAAGCTAGCAGGTTAGAAAAAAGTGGAATGCAGGTTGTTAATTACATTATGTTTTATTTCCATTGCCATGTGGTGTTTCAGAAAAGTGTTCAACTGCCTATAAGACTGCAGAAACATGAGTGACAGCTTTTTGTCTTTTCATAGTTGAAAATAAAATTATGTTTCATAGGTACTCCTGTAGGTATTGCTTATTTACTTAAAACAGATATATTTTTCTTTGCTTTTTATGTTGTATACTCCCGATATTTCTCCTAGAGGTAGGAAGAACAGTGATTAAGTCCTGCAGCAAGTGCCAGATCCAAGCTGTGCCAAACTTTGTCAGTGATGAGATTCAAATATTTTGAAAGTTACAGTTTTCTCCCAGCTGCTTTCCTTGCTGTATGGAATAAGTAACCTGCTCCTGCCAAGAGCTAGCTACTCTATTTTTTCTTTTTTTTTTCTCTTCATTTTCTTTCTTTATTTTTCTCTTGCTCTTTCCTTTTTACTTTTTTCTTCTTCTTTTTTTTTTTTTTTTTAAGTGAGAATTAAAGCCTTTCTCTCTCCTCTTTTCTCATCTCCCAAAACCAAATATGCCGAGCATGTCCTCATCACTGAGCACAGACTCATAGTGCTGATATTTCACTCCAGGGAGCTTGGAAGCTTTTCTTCCTCTGCCCTGCTGCTGAGTAAGGAATGTGAAAAGTCTTTCTTAGAGTCATTGGTATCAGGCCAAGGGTTCTTGGCATCTGCTTGAAACAAGACATCTATCCTCAAATGCAGTATCTATTTTCTTCCTAGGAAGTAGTTTCCTTCCTGGGAAGCGCCAATTCTGGGTTCTTTTCTTGGTGAAAAAAGGTGGAATACCTCTGTTTCCTGTTCAGGGCTGTGTGTTGAAAGCTGATCCAATGCTGCTGTTTTTCAGTCTAAGATGAAAGTGTTACAGAGACAGTAATGCTGTCACTTCCTGTTGGGTTTCATATCTGAGGAAAATGCCACTGTAGAAAAAGGAGTGTTTGTGCTCTGTGCAGATTGAATATGTGTGATTTTATAAGGAGTATGGAAATTTAGATGCACATCTTAATTAAATTATGTAATAGGAATTGAGTGGTTGGTCTTCAGACACAACACTGCACCACATGACCTGTGTTCTTATCCTAGCAGTGAATTGTTTCAGTGGCCCAAACTGGATTCAGTCAGTTGAAGTGGGCACTCTACAGAACAGAGCAGAACAGTCTCCAGTTTCTGGCATCTCCTGAGTGTGCTTCACATTACACTGTAAAATTAAATGGATTTCTTTTATTGCTAATTCCCCACAGGCATTATTATAGTCGAAGGTCTTTAAGCAAGGTGTTAATGGCATCATAGTAGGATTTGTTTTTTTCCCTTTGTCAGCTTGTAATACTGTATCAAGAGCTATGGTGGATTCTGCACTAAAGTGTTTAAAGCAAGCTTGCATGCTCTTTATAAAGAAAAACCCAACAGGAAATTACAGGCCTGGTGCCAGAATTGAAGGTCAAAATCCTGTAATCTGGGCTCTGAAAGAATTCAGGATAGAAGTACATAATGGGCTCTTTTGGCCTTGAAATCTCTGAATCTACTGCATAAAATGAATGCAGTCTATTGTGTTTCCATCAGTTCCGACTGTCCAGCCTTTATGTACTTGGAATATATAATTTGGAAGTCAGTATCAAATTCATATACTGCATATGAGTATGTTGAACTGCTAAGTGGCTTCCCTGTAGTGGCTTAAATTTCAACCTGTAAACTAGAATAAGTTTGTCTTTAGAACTGCTAAAAGTGATCTGCAATTGGGAAATACGGGAGCATTTCTGTCTGTGTCTCAAGTACTTACTTGCATGAAGGGCTTTTTTTTTTTAATTGCATGATAAAAGAAAATAACAGAACAAAATCTGTTTAACAATTTCACCATCAGGAAAATGTTTACTAAAGTTGATAAAAATGAGTAAGTGTAAACAAATTTAAGATCCCTCATTTAGCAAGATGTTTAACATTCGTCCAAAGCAAAATGTTTAGGCTTGAAAATATGGATGTTCTGCCAAAGGCACAGTTACACCAAAACAAATTTTGTTCCTGCTAATATTTTTGGATCAGCCCTTCTTGCATGCCCTTTTATCCTTGGTAATGGAGTAAAGGGGAAAATTCAAGAATCTTTCTATTCAAGCTTTCCTCATAATGTAATGGTGCTGATTCGAGATCCATTTATTTTAATAATTGCTAATTATGAGCACAAGGTATATATTTTTCAGCCTTGGCACTCTTTTTTGTTCAGTCCTTCCAGTTACTTTCCTCCTTTTTTATGGTACAAAAATAATAAAATTCCAGACAGGTGTGTTAAACCTTGAACAGAATATTTTCTATCTGTCTAAAGCAGTTATTGATCAAGTATGGACTTACTAATGAAGTTAGCATTTCAATGAAAAAATTACTTTTTTACTTAGGGAAAGCCAGAAACTAATAAAATTAATAATAATGTTAATGTGAAAGGGGAGCCTAATTCAAATGGAAAATAAAAGCTGAATTTCTTGAATTCTCTGATCAGAAACAGGTAAGAGGTGTAATTGCATAGAATAATTATTGGATAATTTTGGAACCAGATAAATTTGGAACCATAATTTAAATATTTATTCTTTGAAACTCATGTATGACTAAGCATGGAGAAAAGGTCTATTGTTTCACTTGCATATCACACCTGGAGGTCTGTGCTCCTCCTTTTGTTGGGAATGCCATCAAATTCCCACTAAATGTTCGTGCTGGTAAAGAACATTTGCTGGCTTGCCAAGAATGCCATTGTTCACCCTCTCCTTGATTTTCTTCTTCTTGTAATATTCCCATTCAGCTACATTTTATTTTAAATTAATGGTAGAGATAAGCTGCACAAAATATCTCTTACTAATGTGTCACCTTCATAATTTTGAAAGAAGTAAAGTGAAGCACATGATGATAGCGTTAAGACAGAAACTTAATTGCTTGTGTCTCTTTCCGTTTGGAACTGCGACTTCATCTCTGAGCCAAATAAAATCTGTTGGCAAGTGCTCCAAAATGCAGTCAGAATCCTTTCCAGGCCGGTATGATAAGCTTGATGTTGATGTGTTTTGATCAGAAGGCTTGTTGCTTTGAGCTTACACCTGAGTTTTCTATTTGCATCCTGAGGATAAGATACTTTCCTAGGTCGTTTCCTCTCCAGACTTACTTCCTGCTCTTACGGAGTTTGCCAGAGCGTGCCAGGCCGGGCAGGACCTGTTGGGTCAAGCCAAGCACTGTCCTGGTGATCCTGCAGTCACTGGCACTGCCTGTCCAATTCCCCACACTCCAGCAGTGCAGTGGAATTACATGTTCAGAGGAAACAATGGCATCCAAAATGCATGAATGCCAAAGGAAATTCTGCCAGTGTTTTCAAATGCTGGTGCCAAATCTGTGTTTCCATATCTATGCTGATTAGATACCTACAAACTCACCATTTAATTTTTCAATTACCTAGCATGGTTTTGTCCCAAGAACTTCAGTGGTATGGTAGCTGATGAACACATATGAAAACAGCACCTAAATTGCCTTCAGAGTTGAATTTAGATACACAAGATTTAATACTTCTGAGCAAAAATTCTTAATGGCACATGTGACTCTTGAATCTGTAATTTCTATTCAAAGTAGAGATGACTGATCAGTAGAAATGATTTAATATGGACAAGTATTTAAAGTTCATAAAAAGATACAAATAAAATCACAAAACAGTGCCTTGATGTGATTTATATATTACTGGGTGCATGGTAATTCTTAAGAGCTAATGATCTTCATTTAATCAGCAAGTTTTTCTCATAAATCAGAATGAAATTTGGAAAAATCAGGTTAAATAACTGTGAACAGAAACTTGCCGACCTTTGTTTATTTTTGTAATAAAACACTTTGTTTATCCTTTGCTAGTGTAAAATAAAATAAAACAAATAATTCAGTATTGTCAGTGTACACCTGGAAATCTTAGACCTTGTTTGCTTTGAACATGCTCTGCTGGGTGTGCCAGACTCACAGGAGCTGTATTAGAGCTCGGTAAGGACAGCCCTAGGGACTCGTGGATAGTTGCAATGTTTTCACTGCCGGAGCATGGGCAGTGAGCCACCAGCTCTGCCTGCGTCAGCTTGCTGAGATGCCCTCATGGGGACAAAAGGGAGTGAGAAAACTGCAGCCCTATGGCTGCTCCAGAGACTGGTCTTTTACTGGGATATGTGCATAGCCACTGAATTTTAGTTTTCTCACTTGTTGGACTTTTCTGGGAAATGCCGAATCTGGAGCGCTGCAGAAGTAAGGGATGATAGTGAGCCCTCAGGAGTGTTTGTTTGAAAGGCTTAGGAAGTTCACATTCCTGTTGCAAGCTGAAATACTCAGTTTTATTTGAGATTTGCAATTATAAATGAGAAGCATATAAATCTTCCTTCATTGAAATCACTGTCTTCTCCAAAATGTAGCCTTGCCAATTCAGCAGTCTGTGTGAAATCCGCCCCAGGCCACACTGCCGGCTCCAGAGTGGAGTTGTCCATGTTCCATCTGGCTTGGCTCAGCAGAAAGGTCAACTCCCAAGGCTGCCAGAGAAGTGCTGCTCTATCGTGGTACTTTATTATCCCTCTGGGGAAGAGGCTGGAATAGGATGTGTGACTGAAACGGAGAATTTGTTCCCTAATTTTCTCAGTAGTCTAGGGACATGTACACTATTTGGACAACAGCTGAGTCCATTACTAAGCTGGCTCAGTAATGGCCCTTGGTGCAATGCAGGAGAGCAAAAATGTTTCCAAGTAGTTGGGAAAACTGAGGAGTTTGCCAGAAATTTTGGAGCTGGCAAAATAACAATGTTTGATGTTTCACCATCACCGTGTAATGTGGGCTGAGAAAACCAAAGTGTTGTTAGAAGCTTCACCACTCATCATCTTTAAAATTTTTTAGCATTTTGTCTAATTTGAAGGCTGTCTCTGACTCTCTCTCTTTTATTTTAACACAGATAGTAGCTAAATAAAGGTGTAGGTACCAGAAGCTGAATGGCACACAAACGGTGGTGTGGTCTAGAAGGAAGGCTCTCTGTCTGCCGTGAATGCAGCCACTTCCCCTCCCTTTCTTTTGGTGCTGATTTACTGTTAATTGCATTTCAAACAAATTGGAATGGACTAATACACTGAAGTCTATTATCCTAGCTTTTAACACAATGAAATCATGTTTAGTGCCTTGCTCTAAGGGGGGGAATGAATATCTCTAACATTTTCCTCCAAGTAATGACAGAGATAAAGATGGAGATTCCTGCATTATGAATAGTAGGATGAGGAAGGTGTGTGGGGGAATGGTAGAAACAGTCACATTTTGTGCTTTAGTCCATCAGCTCATTGCTCTTTGGGTTAGATAACTGCCTCCCATTAATGCTGGCACACACTTAGATCTTTGCATTTCCACTTGTTTTTGTTAATATACTTTGTAGTGCTTTGACCAGTTGTGTTCTAAAATGAGGGAGACTTTTAATTGTTCTGATAGGAGAATAATTATGGCACAGCTCCTATTTTCTTTCAACTTTTTCTAATTGTTAGCTCCTTAAATGATGTCAATATCTTGCATATTGATGATTTCAGAAAGCTGGAGCTCAGCTGTAGCTGTGTTATTCTGAGTGTGCTCTTGAGACAGACCCTGCTGGGGCAGCCTGAATTTGAGAAGTCTTGAGTGAGCAGATCTGTGGAAAGGTGCTATGCTCACTCCCAAGCAGAGTCCCAGGGGAGCAGAAAAGAACTGCGTGACAATTTGCTTATCCAGGAAAACTGGAGAAGAAATTGTTTCAGCAAGCTGTTGCTGCTCTGTGTCATGGATGGCAGAACCAAAGCCCTCAGACAGTTACAATTTAAGTTAGGAGTTATTTGCTAAACTTCTAGGAAAAACTTGGAAATCTCTAAATTAGAACAGCTTTCTATTACCATGGCAGTACATAGAAGAGGAATGTATGGTTTAGTTGTGCTGAGCTGACAGCTCACCTGGATTGCAGAATGTGTCTGGGTAGAGCCCCAGGACAGTCACTGCAGCTTTATTCAGCTGCATTCTCTGTGATCACATGAATTTCAATTTATCTGCCTCTGTCTTTGTTGTCTTTGTGAAGTAATTCAGCACCTTCCCTTGTGTTTCCATCTTTCCAACATGTCCAGAAGTGACTTAGGCAGCAGACAGTGTGATCTTCCAGCTGAGCTTGTCACACACATTACAACCTGTGGCTTCTGGTCCCTGTCCTCCTTATTGCCTCCCACAGCTCAGCAGTGAATGTTTCCTCATCTGCTTCAGTTCAAGCTCCAGAGGCTTGGCTCGACTGCGCTATATATTTCACTGTTGGGTTTTTTTTTCTTTTTTTCTTGTAAATCAATCCCCCAGTGGATGTGTTAATATTCAGGAGCTGTCTGGACCCTCTCTCCTGCCTGAAATGCTGGCATGGGAATAGTGTGATACTGAGGCATGATCCTGTGCAGTTGCATGACAGGGAAGAAATTGGTTTTATAAATGAATATTGGCTGTTGAGCAGAGTTGAAGAGTTGAAGATTTTCATACATTGATATACTAAAGTAACTGGGCCCACTGAAAATCGGCATGAATTGAGCATGACTTGCTCTGCAAACCAATGACCAGATTAGGAAAAGAGGAAGGTACATTGAGTATGGATGGAAATTTGAATTTTCTAGGTCAGTCCATGCCTGGTCACTTCATTATGGAGTTCAGGAAGGTATGAAGAGCAGACCTAATTTGTTTGTGCCTGACAAGGTGCTACTCTGACTCTGCTACCTCCATTTCTGTAGCTACTGCACCATAAGATCTCCATCTGGTTTCTGGTTAGTTTGCATTGGGCATGGATGGGAAGAGGAAGTAGAAATCAGAAAGGACAGGAATTATCTTTGTGTGCAACTTTGCAAGCCATTTTGAATAGGAAATCTTCTGTATACTAAAGGATTGTCTGGAAGAGTACAATATAAGAATACATTGCATTATAAAACTAGTGTAGAATAATTTTTCAGATCATTACTAACAATAGCCTAAACTTTTAGAAAAGCAGTGGAAATCTTGCTCAGCTGACACGTGACTTTGCTAGCATATTGAAATTTTGTCCGTATCTCTAATATCTTTTTAAATGACTATTTTATTTAATTAATAAACACTTCATTAGACAAAGATTTGTCTAGCACCTCCTGTTTATTAAATCAGAAAGCATTCTCTATTTTAATTAGCATGACATTTTCTATAATCAATTTGATGAAATGCCATCTGCAGTTCTAATAATAATATGTACAGCAAAGGCTGACTGATGTGTGTTGACTTCAAGGTATCAACTTTCTCGCATGTTTGTATTAAAAAAAAAGAACATAAAAAAAGGAAGAAGAGGACTCTGACTTGCTAATGCTGCTGTTTCTGCTGCAAAGCAGAATTTTACTTAAACAAACCAAAACTTAGTAAATATTTTCAATGGGAAAACAAGCATTAGCAGTCTTCAGGTTAACACTGTCAGCAATTTCAGAAGACTACCCTGAGGCCTCCTTATTCTAGGTATTATGGAACAGATTTTCAGCATTTCCTGAGTTATTTCCTTCTTTTTTCCTTCACTTTTTAGATGCTACTTGCTCTCCCAAGACTGTTTGATAAATTGCCTTAATATCCTATGGTTTCTATGCACAAAACTGCCTGAGTGCTGATCTCCTTTGGGCAATTAGCTTAGGCTAAGATTTACAGTGCTCTGTGCAAATAACCAGCAATTAGCAGTCAGTGTACCTTCTTTATAAATCTTTTTTTTTTTTTTTTTTTGGTCAAACTATTCAATATCAGATTAGCAAATTCTAAACCACTTTTGAGCCAGGTCCTAGAAAATTGGACTTGGCCAGTAGCCATTAAAATTGTTTGATCCACACAAGTTTATCTCAGGAGTTACCATGAAATAAACCTTATTATCAACAAGAAATAAAAGTCTAGCAAATACTCTACAAAAATTCTTTTGTTTGGCAAACAAGATCTACATATTTATGATACTGTGAATTTAGTAAGAATCAGGTTTTTTTACAACCAAAGGAGTGCTGTTGATGCTGTTGCTCCTTCTCAGTGCTTGCAGCTGCAGACATTATTTACATTAATCTCAGTGAACATGATGGCAATGTAGATTTACAGGCCAGGCAGATTTTAGTTTTATAATAAGCTTGGGTTGCCATGATGACTTTTAGGGGCTAAAGAATAACTCAATGTGTATTCATAGGTGAAAAATCATCGCTTAGAACCTCTGAGAATGGAATAGACTAGGTGGAAATACAGGTCTTGCCTGGCTAAGATGAAACATACACAGAATAGTGAAGGCTCAGATTCAGTAATCTTGTAACTCCTGTGGCTTTAGTGAGCCTGTGATGCTTGTCTGTATTTTCATAAATTCTCAAAGTTCATCCAGGGCAGGATTCCTGCTTTTATACTTTATCAAGGAAGCCCCACTTGTTCCTGAAGCTGTTGGATCTTTCCAAGTACAACACAGATGACTTTTAGTACTTAGTTTTCTGGTCATGTCTCATGTCTCTATTGGTCTGTGATTTCTTGTGAAATATCCCAAATTTAGAGACCTGCAGAAATCACCAAACATTTCACATCCCCTTTGCTCATTCACATGAAGGACACAACCCCCTTTCCTTTGACTTCCAGCTGCAACATGCAGATACACCTGTGTCAACAGCTTAAGGCACCCAGGGAGACACTTGGAGTTACTCCATGGGAGAAAAAAATAATGTGATAAGCAGCCTGGAGCTTTTTGTGTCACATACAGGTCTAAAGATGCAAATACCACCAATAAAAGAAGAAAATTTCCAACTAATAAAAGTTGGATCAATACTGATGTGAAAGTGAACAGAACACCAGACTAAAAATCAAGAGACTTGAAAAGTATGTGGTAGTGTGTCCTACAACCCAGTCTGTGTAATTTAGATAACAAGATGGGTTGCTTAGTTTCAGTGACACGTGAAACTAAAGTTTATATTCTTCAAATGAACCACCACCCTTCAGTGTCCTGCTGTCAGAAACCTAAATCATTAAAGGCCATATAGACCCTGGGCCAAATCCTTGCACCAGAACAATTCAGGGATTGATTTGCAGTGGTGGTGAGATGTATTTAAGGATGGAAGTTAGTCCATTTCCCCCCTAAACAGTACAGGATTTTTCATCAGAATTTGCAAGGGCCTGTATTTTTTTGGTTCATGTGAAAATATATGATGCCATGTGTAGCTGTGAGTGCTACAAAGGAATTCTGTAGCATTTAGGACATGGTAATATATTGTCAATTCAATAAATAGGGGTAAATTCAATAAATGGAGGTAAAGAAATCATTGCAAAATTGATGGGGGTCAAGCTGCTTGTCAAGTATGAAAAGTTTTGCATTGATTTCTCTTCATTTTATGATAGTTTGCCTGTACTTTGACATTCCCTGGAACAATTTATATTATGCCAGGCACAGCACTGAGTTGCATTTCCTGCCAACTCATACCCTAATCTTAAAACCCTTACCAGTGTTGAACCTAAACCAGGAAAAATAGTCTTAGTGAAGCTATTTATAACAAATACTACCTTTATTTTAAAAAACTCTTGAGATTATCATGATGCTGTATTTATGTAATAGTTGTCACTGTGGGCTATATTTAAAATATTCATAGATACATCCAAACTGTGATTTAAAATGTATGGATTAATCACTTCAGCAGAACATATATTCCATGTTCTTTGCCTAGAGATAGAGCAAATGATGAAAATATTCACTTTTAAAAACATACAATAGCATGTTTTAAAAACATACAAAAGAATTTGGACATTTAGCCTCACAATGATAAAATAAATTGCTGTTGATTCTGCAGCTAAGACAATTCTGTAAGAGGATTTTGTTGACTAAGTTGAATTTGTTATGCTGTGATAATCCCAAAAGAATTTTAGTTTGGAGTTTGTTTTCATGTAATATTTAATTTAATGTTGCATTCTTTGTGAAAGCCAAATAAGTTGTAGAGAACCTGTTGAGCATCAAGCTGTCCTGCAGAGGTGTGTGTCCATTAGGCAGCCTCCTTCACAGTCAGCCTTAGAAATAAGGTCAAAATCAAGATGGAATCAATTCTTCCCAAAGATAGTTGAGTATAATAACCCTGTCTACCTCTTTATTTTTTTAGTGATACTGTTTTTAATCCTCCTAATGTGTTTCCCATTAATTATGTCTAATGTAAGATTTGGATGTCATAAAATAAACCAAATACCTTGCAAGAAAACCCAATACACAGTTTCAGCAGGGCTGCCTGTATCAAATATAACACTCTCAAATTTGTTTTGCAGGATCTATGTTCTGTGAAATGCTATCAGGTATTACTTATATTGCCAGCCACTATTTTTGTGGGAAGAATCCTGGATTTATCGTGCCATTATTTCATTTGGGACTGATGTCAGGATAACTTATGTACAGACCCTTGGTTGTCTGTCTTCACGTTTTAGTAAAACATAACAAACTAATCAGTTATCCAGTGCTCTGGATTTTCCAAACTTTTCAGAAATTTGAGAACTATTATAAGTAGGAAATTTTCAATAAGTTGTTTTTAAGACTGTTTTTGTGTGCATCATCCAGGGCTGGTGACTTGATGACACATCTTCTTTCCAGAGGCTTCCTCATGTTCTCTGTTTCTTAAGACAGAATGCTTTTTATTCTAGTGATGTACTCAGGTCAATAATGTGGCTCTTCAGTGCTGCAATTTGTGCCTCACTGAGAGCTTTTCACATGATACTACTCTTTGTTTCAAATTAAATGAGAATATCTTTGAAGTAAGAACTCTACTTCTCTGAATGGCTTTGTGAAGTGTCAGAGGTCCCTGAACCTCTTCGTGGTGAAGGCACCAAAATAATAAACAAACAAATCCTTCCACTGTGCAAATGGATGATGCTAAGGACTAGGTATTCTTTTCCTTTGTAGAATTTCTGACTCTAGGTAACCAAAATCTCAAAAAAATTTGTGTGTTTATGACTCGTATTTGCATTTGAGCTATCAATGAAGAAAATCATCATCATGTGGTATGACCATCAGCTATCACATTAACAGATATTGACAAGATATTGATTGGAATTAATATTGAAAATATTAATTGCTATGATTACTTTGGAAGACTGTTATGCTCAGTGTTTGCATGGTATTCTGATACAGTCTTTTGCCTGTGAACTCCATACATTTTGCAAGTGTTCATTTGATTTATGCACTTCAGGAGTTAATTGCTGAATCCAAGCTCAGAGAGAGGTGTAATTCCTGTCCTGTCCTTGCCTTTTCAAGAGGTCTGACTCAGTTTTCTGTTCTGATTGACTGAACAAATTTTCTTCTAACTTTAGAACAAAGGCTTTCATTTTATGTCTCTCACAGTTTTGCTATTCCAAATGTTGTTTCACACCGTGTGTAGGACTTGCAAGAAGAGCCTTAGGACTGTGTATTTTATTCATGGTCCTCTTAGGAATTTTAAGGGAAGTTCATTATTTGTGTGAATTGGTTTTGGTAGGATTAGTTAATGAGGCACAATGCTCTAAATCCTGTTGGCAAGTGACAGGTAGAGTAGATAAATGAGGAGTAACATTCTGTACTCATTTGGATTTGGGCAGCACATTAGTGTCACCCATGGAGCCAAAAGGCGTGGTTTGGAGCACTGCTGTTCAGAGTCTCTGGGTTATTTATGCCATTTCTCACATTTTGGTTCAGTCATAACTAGGGACAACTCTTTAGCCAGACAACTTTATTTTTTCTATAATACTTAGCAACATGATCCAGTGTCACTGGAGATTTTGAGTGCTGGGGTTCCTAAAAGAATACATGCAAAATAGCCTAAAGGAAGCTACAGAAATGATCATGTTCTGTAATTAGTAACCTGAAACCAAATAACTGTCTACAAAGTGCTGTTCCTTTCTGTACAAAATGAATATTTGAAATATTTTCTCTTTAAAGGAAGCTGCTGTTAATTCCACAGTTCACAGTCTAGTTTGCCTTCCTAAACAGCAGCTCTAATAATACTGTCCTAAACTCCATCAATCCCACCCCACTTCCCAGCCGGTCCTAAAATAGCTTAGTAAGCTCTTCAAATGAGGCTTCATTAATTTTAGAGAACATACTAGAGGACATTCCCTAGTGCTGTATATCTCGAGTTCCTGTGGAGTCAATTAAAATAGAGCTACATCTTTCTGAATAAGTGAAGACTTTTTTTTATGATAGCATGACCTTTTTCTCCAGTTGTGTTTACTTCCCACTTCATAAAATTCAGGGATCTGTAATGAATTTCTCAGACATTACTGAAGATTAGGAAGGTTCTTTTAGGTTTCCTTTAGGCTTAATTAGAACTTTTCTTATTCTATTTAAATTGTTATAATAAAATAGTTTCATTTCATTAAGTATAAATCTCTTACATGGGTTTTAAATAATCTGAAAGAATCAGCACTCAATCTATTCAATCTTGCTACAAATACTAGGAAATCTGGAACTTTTTTTTTAAATCAAGGCTGATGTAGTCATTGTGTATTTCTTGGTAATTTTGCAGGTTTTGATACAAGCAGATACAAAGTATTTTTCATGGAAATCGGAATTAATTTCAGATTTATTTTTTTTTCTTGAGGTGTTAGATTATTTTTCTCACAAGAAATTATAAATAAAGTGAGTAGAAGAAGGAAAAGGTTGCAACAGTGCATCTCACAATGTTCTAAATGTTTTGGAAGTGGACACACTTAGCTTTAGCCCTCCTTTGCTAACATTCACCTCACACAAAAATTTGGTATTTTGTGGCCCAGCATGAATCCCACAGAATATGGACAGTCTTAAAATAGTCATAACCTTGTCCATCCAGTCACCAGAAATACAAACCAGTACAGAAGATTTGTTGGAATCCCTTCTAGGGAGACGTGTGGATATGATATCCAGCAACAGCTTTTCTTTTTGCAGAACTTTACTTTGGTTTATGGCCAAAATATATTTGTATTGAATGAGGTGAGCATGCTGTAGGGTATAAATGAGTCATTTTGAAGCTCATGAGGCAAATGAACAAAACTTCTGTCTTGAGTGTTGTAATAAGGATACTCTAATTAATTTAACATGCTGGTTTTCTCTACAGATGTATTAAATTCTCAGTGAGTTTGCTAACTGCTTATTTCTTTGTCATTGCAGATACAGCAGTGGTGTATAAAACCAGGAATGGACATGTTGTTGAACTGAATGTAGAAACAAATACAACTACATTATTATTGGAAAATACAACTTTTGTAAGTAATAGAGATTATCTGCTTCTTTCTCAGTGGAAGTCTGCTAAGATTTTTTCCTGTAACAGGGGGGCGGGAGTACAATATATAAAAGTTAGAGGAGATATGTTCATAACCTAGACTAGGTCTCATGTAAATGAAAAATATAATCCATTCCTCTGTCAGTGAATGATTTCTGAATGAAGTTATTCATTGTTTTATTCAACCTACATGTAAATAACCAAGATGTTGGAGAATTTGCTGTTGGTTGTGCTTTATTCAGAGCATCTGAAGGATCATGCTTGGCATATGTGCTGAGGAATCTACCTGATGTCTATTAGAAAAAGATATTTCATAGAATGATACTTAAATGTTGAGAGTTTGTCACTATTAGAAAAATGGGAAAAAATTCAAAATTCATGGGAATATTTTCCTTAAGGGAATTAAATATGCAAAGAAAAATGTATTTCCTAGTCATGTTGATCTCTGGTTTAGTTGTTTCTCATGTTTTAATGGCAGACTAGATGATTGGGGATTATTCCTCTTGACCAGTAAAGGCTATGTACATGAATGGTTTCTGACTAGCAGTAATTGCTAAGAAGTACTTTAATACTTTAGTCTGCATTTTCTTTTGCTTTGCTTGGCACTGTTATTCTCAGGGATACCACTTACTTTCTACCCTGTAATTCTCGTTTATCAGGCTTTTGCAGCATAATCGTGTGGTTTGTCAGTCTTTCCTCATAAATACTCCATGCAGACCACAGTAACACTGCCTGTTACTGTTAATCCCTGTACTTTTAATTTAATAAAATCTTTTACACCTGCAGACTCAAAAGGATGACTCATTTTCATCAGCAGTCTTTGGCAAAGGCTGATTTTACTCCTGGTCTGTTCCTGGCCTTTGCTGATAGAGATTCCTCTTTTCAAAGCATAAAGCCTCAGGTGACCTTTCCTTCTAACTCCTCAAACAAGAAAGAGGAGAGCAGAAGTTCAGGAGAAAGAACTTGACGCTGATTTCCTCTGTCAGTGTAAAGATGGAGGAGCATGGAGGAGAGAATTTTATTTTAATGGGTGTGTGTGTGTCTTCCTTTCTGTGAGCTGCATCCTTCCCTATGCTGGGATGTGCCGCAGGGTACCTCTTAGCCCAGAGAAGGCTGTCAGACACAATTAAAAGTGAGTGGAAAGATGAATTTCTGTAAAGTACAAACCCTAACATATTCAGAAGCACTTTCTCTGTTACCCTTCTATTCAAGTGGGTGTGAGCACTTGCCTGGCCAGTTAGAGCATCAACTGCGTCAGGCCAACGCGGTGCCTTTAGTGCATAACCTGAACACAAGCAGCTGCTTGGGCATCCCTGGCTGTAAAACATGACTTCAATGACAAGACTTGAGTCTCCTCACAGATGAATTCATACACTTTTGGCTGGAAGTGGTTGGCTTGTGCTGTGGAGTGTAATGCCAGCATGAGAGGCTATTCAGGCCATTTTTCACACCAGCCTTGCCAAGTGACGATGGAATGGGACAGACAGGCTGCTTCACACTGCGAGTTGTTCTTCTCTGGGCTTTTTATGGAACTGGTTTATTCTCAGTTCACACAAACCTAGTGAGCTTTAGGCTCTAGATATCTACTACTCATTGGAAATGTGGGAAACTGCTACAAAATAGATAATATTCAAGCAATCGTTTAGCAATTATGGGCGGAACAGAGGAAAATAAAAACCAAAGTATATTTTTTCCTGCAGAGCTCCTCTCTTTACACAGCAAAAAGCTGAGAGTATTATACTTAAAGTCAATCCCAGCAATTATTATTCATATGGAGGAAGTAATATAAAAAGCTGGAAACAGAGCAGAAGGCTCAGCAAGTTTGTTGGTGTATGTTTGGAAGAGAACAGTGGGAAATGTTCTGAGTTGTCTGTCAACACGGTGGCCAACATTCCTAACAGGATAACATGACTGAGGCAGGCTGAAATCAAAAGCTGTCCTGTTCTTCTGAGCTTGACTGTCCCCAAATCTGCACTGCTAAATGTAATCTTCTAAAGTTAGACACCTGGATCATTAATCAAACATTTTCCTTGCTCAGTGTCACATCTGCTTAATCATTGGTGCATAATTAGAATGGTAGTGGTTTAATGACTCTGCAGAGATGTCTTGGATTAATAAAAAATACAGCAGAGATCCAGCATAGGCAGTGGCAATGCAAGTTCCTTCATTCTTCCCTATCAAAAGGTTTTAATCATGGAAGAGTCACCTTTGAATGGGATTATTAAGTCTGATTTCAGTCTGCATTTGCTCTCCTGTTTACCTCTGCTCAAGCAGCCACAGAAATGGCAGGGTTTTCTCAGTAATGTTGATAATTATCCATGGAAAATTGAACTGCCATGATAAACTCCTTGTGCAGAGGCAAGGGGCAGGTAATGACTCTTTGTCACCCCTGATTGGGCTGTGTTTGAATCACCCGCTCAGAGGAGATTTTCTTTTTTTTCTCTCATTTCTCAACCCCTGAAGCAGTCTTCCACTGGGCACAGATCACTGGCTCTTCTTTTGCATCCTAGAGACAGCCACCCTCCTGCAAAGTACACATCTTTTATCCTTCTTTGTGTTGCTTATTGTGTAAAAGTCATATCCCTAATGAGGATCTGCTGTGCTCACTGAGTAGGTGTATCATCAAAAAAGCAGGCTGCAGGTTTTTTTAAAAAAACCCTATGTTATATAGAGAAACATATCAAAATCCCCTAACCTTTAAAAGTGCCCTTAATAATAGCCATTCACCTGGAAGGAGGAGAGGCTAGTGTTTTGTCTTTCTAGGATGCCCACTTCTCTTACATGGGGGAAGTACCTATCTCAAGTTCCTGAATTGAAGTTTTGTTTTTTTTTTTTTCCAGTATAATCAGGTTTTATTTAGAAGTAGAAGAAATTTTTGCACTTCATTTGTCCTTCTGGAATGAAGTCCTTTTCTGTAAACAATTAGTAAAGCAATCTGGCCTTTTTAGAATTAAACTATCGGCAAAGCAATATTATGGATAAAAAATACAGTGACATAAGTGAAAAGGGTAGCTTGCAAAGCATAAAGAATATCTTTTAACGTCTCTGGATGTTATTATTTAAGGATGCTTTCTAATACACATTTGTTCTCTGACTGTGTCCATGTAGTGCCTCCTGCTTCAGCTGTCTAATAAACAGTTAATATCCTTAGCCAGCAGCAGATAAATGTTCACAGCTGGAGGCTGGGCAAGTCTCCTATTAAGAAGAGCCAGAAAAAGCCCTGGACATTAATCACTGTGTGGCATCCTGGTGTTTGAGATGCTGCCTCAATACGTGATTACAATATGTTCTCTATCATCTATCTGAGCTGTCCATCACCGTGATCCTAAGTGATGAGCCTACCAGTTTTTCAGCATTTAACAATACTTTGTGACACATTACAGTTCCAAAATCAGTGGCATTATGCCACATTTAGCTAAGAAATTTCAGTGTTTAACAAGCATTTTGTTTAATGCTTTTGCCATCAACTGTTCCATAAGGTCAGTAAGAGCAGGTTAGCAGTTCACACAGAGCCCAGCCACAAGCTGGAGAGGAGAGTGTGGAGGAGCACATGGATTCTTTAGCTCAGGGAAAGTTGTCATCTGGTTCCTTATTCTAGCTCAGCTTCTTGTGTTTACAACCCTTAAACACAAAACAAAATGGAAAAAGCAAGCACAGAGAGGATAGAAAATGTGTGTAGGGACTGTGTGTTCTGGTATGGAACCTTCCAAATGTGTTGAATTCTCTGAAAGAAGCCTGCACAAGTTTTGTCTTCATTTCTCCCTCTTAAAAAAGCTGCAGTAATTATGAAACTGATAAGGCTTTTGTTAGCCCTCAGTTCCACTGCTCTTGTGGTGCATGTATTCAGATACCATGCATGCACCCTAGCAAACACTCAGGATCCTCTGTCAGAAATGAGTCTACTGTGACTCCTTCAGTCTTCTGAGTGTGGATGATGGGATGTATTTTGAATCTGTTGATTTGTTTTCCATACCAGGCAATACAAGTGGAATTGTTTTCAGTTTGTGAGCTCTGGAATAGTCCTGTATTTATTACAGCTTCCCCCAGCTGTACACTTTGGACTCTTCTAACACCCAGCAATGCCTGACTTGCTGTGCCCCTTGATTTCTGTGCCTTTCCACAACTCTTTACAAGCTCAAAGGGAAACTGCATCATGAGGCACAGCAAACAATTATTGCTGAGTTTCAAACCTGTTTCCAGAGGCTTGTCAGGAGTATATCCTGGAGCCTGTTGTGCTGTTGTGTTACTGTGGACCATCTTTTAAAAAAGATGGAGAGGGAAGGACCTTGCTGCCTGCTGTTGGTGTCAGAAGGGTGACAGAGCAGCCTTGGCTCAGGGATCAGGGTCAGACTGTGGCAGCCCAGCTGTGAAAGCCCTGTGGAGGCCTTGCAGCCAAAAGCAGAGAATGAGAGCTTCAGTCTGAGCAGAGCTTTTGGCAGGGACTGTTTTGTGGTGTTTTACAGAGCGTTGTTCATAAACAGCTCTGCTTGTTCTCTTCCTTTTGATACTTTTTTGTTTTGTTTTGTTCTCTCCACCACCACACCCCCTTCCTCTTTTGATAGGAAGCTCAGTGCAGCATCACAGTCCAATTATAGTTTGTTGATTAATGTAGATTTAATTGCAAGAGTAGTTTACATGCTTATTTTTTAAGAACCTTGCATAAGAGATTAATGAAAGGGTGAATAATAGTAAATATATTAAATAACGTTATATAACTACATAAATACTAATAGTTGTTGCAACACTGGACATTTTAATGACCCACACATATTGTAAATAGGGGATTATGAATATTGTAGCATTCTCTCTACTCTCCCATGCTCCTCTAAGTGTCCAATAACCCTCTCAGCACACCCTTTTTAGTAGAGGGGTTTTTATGAGGAAGGGTTTATTGTTGCAGTGCACCTCTGTGCCTCGAGGTGGGAAAGCCTGACAAATGAAAGGGTTTTGCAGTCACTGTGATTTGGTGGTGGCCATTGGTTTTTGTCCAAGTGAAGGAGGTTTCAACATACAAAATGCAAAACTGTCAGGTTACGGTAGCTCGATGTGGGATTTCTCTAAATAATATTCCTGGTGAAACTGTTCCTTGATCTAGTTAAGAGTTAACTATATCAATGTTAATGGGAAATGTGAGGGGAAAAACCTCCATGATTGACTGGTTAGAGGTTACTGTGAGGCTCATGGTCAGTTCATGTCTATTTTTATGTCCTACAGTTTCAGGTGAGTTTGGGGAATTTGGTTCATTTTTTTGAGAGCCACCCATTCATAGCATAGAGGTCGGCTGAGATCATGTTTTATGGCACGTTTGTCTTTTAAACTGGACAGGAAAACCTGAGGGTTTACAGTTCCAACACTTGGCATTGCAGCATTTTTGGGTCTAGATTAAATGCTCAGGTGACACAAGAAGTACCGCGTTAAGAAATGTAACCTTGGAAACCCAAATTTTTTATCATTCCAATTATAGCACATTTTTCTAATTACAACCTGTCTTTCTCAGAGGTTCCCTCTTCCCACTGCTACAAGCCTTGGTCTTCTGCTGGGCTCCAGTCTCTGCTGCTCTCTCATGGTCCATCTTCTCCTTTCAGTCACAGCAGTGGCAGTGAAGGAGAATCCCGTTGTTCCCTGGATTGCCGGTGCCTCCCAAGGGAACTGTGACATGCCAACTGCCTTCTCCTCTTGCAGCTCCTTTTAGTCCACCAAACCTGACTCCTTTTGTGCATTGCCATTTGGCCAGTGCCTGTCTGATAAGTTGGGCTGGATACCTGTGAATGCTGATGAACTCCCATCCACTGAAATTCTGCTATACCATTAAGTTAAACTTTTGATACAGGTGTAGGTGGGGAACAGATGTATAATTTCCTAGGTAGTAGTGTTGCCACCAAACTCTAAAGTAACATTCCTGAAAGTCTTAAAATATTTCATTCTGGATGAATAATAATAATTAAAAAAAAAAAAATAAAGCCTAAACGTGCATTAAGGAAGCACTAAACAAAAACTGAAGAAAGAGAATAAAAGGAGTTTGGAAAATGAAAGTTTCTGGGGAAAATAAAAAGCACAAGAAACTGAAACAGCAGGAGGGGCAAAACTAAAGGAAAAAACCCAAACTCAACAAATAAGTAAACTCCACAACAGTGACCATTTCTTTAAAATCAGTTCTCACTGTGATATATTATTTCTCTTAAAACCATCCAGCTGAAACTATGGAAGAAGAATACTGTAAAGAATCCATGTTACAAATACACTTTATTTGGCTGGACTGCATTACAGATAACTTCATCTGTCTGCCGTATACCATGGTTTTGAAAGATTATTAATAAGGCACTGATTAGTCACAGTAGTTAAAATCAACAAAACCAGTAAACCCAACATTTTATAGTATGTGAAGGATGAAGGGAGTAGCCAGTACATCAGTAGCTCAGACGTAGGGTTTAAGAAAACAGGAGAAATAAAAAGAGCTGATACTACGGACCCTTGCTGTGGATGCAGAGCCTAAACCGAGCCTGAAATTTCTCTTAAACACAATCATAATTGGTATTTCTGTTAACAGGAAAACACACATAACATGCAAAGTGAAAAAGAAAGAAATATTAACATTGGAAATCAAACTTGAGGATATATTGTTCACTGGAATACTGTGTTCCATTTCAAGCACCCATATGGAAAGGTGGAAAAAAATTCAATTTTTCTTTCCATGCAAAACTATATTTTAGCAATTCTTGAAAGGTGGATGAGAGAAGGAAGCTGGAAAGCTGGAGGACAAAAGCCTGTTCAAATTCTCTTTTTCCTTTTGCCTGGATTTGCCTTTTGCTGCTGCAATCTGTGGTGGCAGTGAGACCATTGGGGTCATCACATCATGCATCACTGTCAGGAGAAGAATTAAAACTCTGATCTCATGAAGTATTTCAAAGAAACTTAGAAATACAATGTTTCATATGGTTAGACTTAATTTTACAGTCAGTGGGGGTTTTGGTCAAGTGAGGAATGAAAGATCAGGTATAGGATCATTTATGTTTGAAAAAGTGAAATGATGTCAAATGCAGCAATGTAGGAAAAATGGATGGCAGGGAGGACAGTGTGCAGGTGTTAAAAAACCCCGCATTTATTTTGTCTCAGAATTATGCAGGAGTGTGGACTGTAACCAATTTAAGGATTACAGCAATTTCTCCAGTCAAGTGTTTTCTGGTTGCAGGGAGCTGATGGTTTTCGTAGGGATTTCAACTCTTGATGGGGCTGGGTAGAGGGGAACAAGGAAATTCCCTTCCCTTTTTCCTTGTGTTCTGCCTTGCCTCTTTTGAGTTTGCAAGGGGATTAGGGTGTGCATGGAGTGCACAGTGTTGAATTACCCCAGTCCCTACCTAGCTGGTACTGTGCAGTGATGCAGAGGGAAACCAGCCCTGCTTCTACGTCCCTGGACCGTGCCTAATTAGGCAGCTCTATTTCTGCCAATTTCAGAGCTTGTTTGTCCAAAGTTACATTTCTTAGAGACCAAGCACAACAAAACCATAGGGTTATAATCACATGGGGCAGCATTTAGGTCTGTCCTCCTGAATGAAGGCTAAATAGCTCCTGACAAAGCAAGAAGCTTGAGAAATTGTGGATATGCAGGCCCGTGGAACAACCGCCCTCCAGATTTTGGATAACAACACACCTGAGGGTTTCTAACTCCCAGTGTATTTCCAGTGTGGTATTTCCCCAACACTTTCTTTTAAACTCAAAAATGTATTCTCCTGGGAAGAGAACAAACCCTTGGGGTCAGAGTCTTCACAAGCTTCTTTTTAATGAATAAATATATCTAATCCCTGTACAATGATAATCTCCCAGGAGTTTGTGTGGCATGCATCTCACCTCCTACAGCAGGGACTGGAACTTTCTTTTAAGGCCTTCACCAGCTGATCTAATCTCCTCAGCCATGGAGTCGGGCATCTGTTGGCTGGTGAAATCCCTTAGACGTGGTTGTGGGGGAAGAAAAAGAATTCTGTCTTTTGTTGTAGTGGCTCACAGATTGTGAGTTTACTTGCCATGTTAGGCAGGAGGAATTAGTCAGATGACTTTTTTCATTTCCTGTTCTTAATGTATAAGGGTTTCTTCTGTGCATATAAGTAGGCAGTTTCTGAATTAATTGCCAAAATTGTGCTTGTCTTTACCAAAAAAGCCCTCCAAAAACAGAATTTTAAGGAAATTTTAATCACATTAAGTCAACTTAAATTTCTTTGCAATTCTACTAGAAATAAACATCTATTTCATTAAAGGCTTGATTGTAAATCCAACTTAAATAAATGGGCTAATTATGTTTTTATGATAATTTAAAGAAATCAGCATTGCTATCAGCTTTGGCAATGAGACATGATTTCTGCTGGTCTAATTTTAAGTTTCTTATTTCTGAAGTGAAACATTAAAAAGTATGAAACGGCTTTATACTCCTTTTACCAAGAATTATGCTGTTATACTAACAAAAAGAAAACTATTTTGCACCAATCTATTACCATATAGTTTTTTCGGCATTGAATGTACACCATGTGTCTGAGGCATTTTGGAGGCAAACAAAATTTTGCAGGTGAGTGCAAGCTGAATGAACAAGGTCAGTGAGATTCAAAAGACTTTAAATCCCAAATCCACAACACTCTGTACTTGGATATGGAATATGCAAGTAGTTCTTGCTGGTGTTGCCTGGAGCTGCCAATAGCTTGCAGCTGAGCTGCTCAGGTGTTTGCAGGAAGAGCCTCATTACTTGTGTGGTGGCATAATGAGGGACTGGAGATTCTTACTGAATGTGTGAGGTGGTAGGAGCTGCACTCCCTGGGAATGAATTTGGAAAGCTGCCTGGGTTATGTAGTGCTGAACGCTGAGGTGGTGGAGCAGTAATTAATAAACTGCTATAAAAAAGACAAATTTCACATCTGAAAATATTTTCAGCAAAGTGCCAAGAAAAGGGAATGTTACTCATAGGTTAACATTAACAGAGTCTCTGCTTAAAGATGATTAACTCATAAAAGCAAGTTTGGGTACAGTAGGAATCTATTCTGGATGCTTTGTAGATACAGAAGGATGGTTTAAGGTGTGTTGCTTTGTTTTTTTTTTTGTTCCCCTTCTTTCTCAAGACTGCAGATTTATCTTCTGACTTTTGCTTCTGTCATGCTGCTGAATCAAACTAATACAGTTTATCTTCAAAAATACTTTTCCCTTTAATTCTTTTGGATACCTTGATTCTAACTATATTACCTAGGAACCTGAGTTTAATCTGTATATCAAAATATAGCATCTTTCCAGTTTATTGGAAGCTTTTTTTTTCCCCAGGTATAACTCCTTAGCTATTCTGAATGTAATAGTTTGTGATTTCCTGCTTGTGTGCCTTTTAAAATCCTGTTGAGTTCATTAGTTTAGCAGTGGGATTAGGCTAAACAGAACAAGATGCTTAAGAAATAAAACAGTGGATAGATCTTGTTCTACTTAGCTATTTTTTTATTTGTTTTCATCTTATGGCTTTGTGGTTCTGTTATTTTTTTTCTGTCCTACTTTTTCTATTCTTATCTGGATTTTTCACATCTTCCTTTTCCTTTCTTTCTGGAAATAGATGTCTTGAGATTAATTTTAAATTATTTCCTTCAGTGCTCTTTAGAGCACATTCTTATCTTCCTCATGCATTAGTTCATTAAATTATTTCTGACATCAACATTACCCCTTGATGAAATTATAATCTTGAATTCAATTGGGTGTCATGTAGTCTTGGGTGGATGTAAAGCATTATTAGTTTTATAATGCTACCTTATGTTTCACTTTGCTCTCTGCTAAGAATTTTCTTTATTTTAATAAAGACTTTTGCTTTAGTTCAAGTTGTTTTGAAAAATGTTTGTGGCATTAGAGGGAAAGCAGTAGAGACATAGTGCACACCTATTTTTTTCTTGCATGTGATCTTTAAGGCTAACTTAGTGATGAATCTCCCTTTTAATCATTCCAAACAAAGTGTGTTCCTTCATCCTCTGATGAAGTGGTTATAGTTGTTATCCTTGAGCTTAGTGCTTGAAGTGATGATAAAAAAACTCATCAGCTTCTTAATTGGTGTTTAGGGTTGAAGCCAGATTCTTCAGTTGCCATTGTACTGATACCAACTAATTAGACTGAGAATTATTTGAGGCCTTCTTTTGTGAAAATTACATCGGTTTTCTAAACCAAATCTGTCTTATGAGTGGGAAGTTCTTAAATGAGCTGTAGGAACATTTGGGAAAAGGGATCTTATTAATTTCCTGTTGCAGACTCACTTTTACTGTTACTTCATTTCAGGTAACCTTCAAAGCATCAAGATACTCTGTTTCACCAGACTTAAGATTTGTTCTTCTTGCATATGATGTTAAACAGGTAAGCCAGCCCTTCATAATCAAAGAGCCTCTAAATCAAAACTCCAAAAGCCATGTTGTTTTGTTTGTTCCATTTGCTATTCCACATAATATAATATGACTGGTGTACTTGATTTCTCTTCCAAAAACCTTCTGATTCCGTGATGGGGAAGTTTGTATTTAGGTGTGTATGGAAGTATTGCCTGGTTCTCAGGTAGGTAAATTGCAATGGCTCCTCTGAAGTGCCATGCTGGTTTTGGCAGTAAAGGTTTTCTAACCCTTAATCTGCTCTGTTACCACCTGTTTATGTGAAATCCTATCTTTTGATATTCCTTCTGTTTTAAACAGTTATACTGGTCATTTATGTACTATACAAAAAAAACCCCAAAAAACTAGGCTGATTCATGTCATGGAATTTTTGTTGCTGGCTTCAGGGGTCTGAAGTGTGATAGTCTGAAAGCCTGCATAATGCAGTGTATTCTTTGTTTCTTACAGTATTTAGAGATTTTGTTGGCTATTACATTGTCAAGAAGAGTTTTGATCAATAGTACCATGTAGTGTTTTCTAAAATAAATCTTGGAACACAGAAAGGAAAGAAAAAAACTAGTTTTCAAAAAAAATAGGACTCAGTGGTTGTTTGAATAAGTTTGGATTGTTTTCTTTGTTCTAATGGTGTTGATATAAAGTGATTTGTTAACTTGGTATTACGTCCAAGTAGGGTTTTTATCTACCAGTTCTGGTGGATTCCAGATCAAGTTTTCCCTACAATATGCATCTATCAATAGGAGAGAGCTGCTGTTGTTCAGTTCACTGTTTTCTGGTGAAGTGTTCCAGTTTTATTTGTGTCTGAAAAATACTTGCTCCTTGCTGCTTTCCTTCTTGATTGCTTCTTATATTGTGAAAGATTTTAATAATCCCTCCTACTGACTTAAATTCCTCATTTGTTCTATTGAAATTTTGATTTTGGATGGGCTTTTCCCCCTTTCCTTAAGATTTTCTTAGAAATACCATATGTAGCTGATACAGATAAATAAGGAAAGCGTCAAAGTATCCATCACTCTTTATTACATGAAAATATGTTAACACCAGGGATGAATCCCTGGTACTGTCCTGCTAGCACTCTGTCCTGGCACTGGGCAATCTCCTGCCTGCTCCGAGCGGGGAGGACGGAAACCGATGGCGGCGCAGGAGGGCAGGCGGAGCTCCTGGTGGGGTTTGCCTTGCCCACCCATGGCGAGGCAGGAAAGAAGTGGAGGGACTTCTTTGTGGGGGGAGAGGGTTTATTGGAGAGGAAAATCCATGGAGAAAGCCAAAGAACCGTGGCTTGCAGGGGGTCTTGTACCCCCACAATATGTGGAAAACACACAGTAACCAATGGAACATCAGCCAGGGGGTGTTACCGAGGTGGGGAGAAGGAATTGTGGCAAGTGGGAGAAGGGGTAGGCAGGGAGGAGTAACAAGGGCCAATTAACTAATTAATATATAAACCTCTTTGGAAAGACAACCAAGTATGAGAAATAAGGGGAGGGGAGGGCTGCAGCCAGTGGTAAGGCACAGATTTATATATTTTTCACAGCCTTTTGAATGCTCAAGGCTTTTGGGCTGTGGAAGCATCAAACCAATGGACCCTTTGGTCTACTTGATTTGGCTGGCCACGGCTCACCACAACACCGTGGCCCATGATAGAGATGGTCCATTGGCATGCAAAGAGCTCTCAGTGCATGCTGAATCTATCAGTTCACAGTAGAAGCCTCTTTCTGTATTTCAGTCTTGGTTTTGTTGCAAAAAGAAACTTTTCCATCCTTTCACAGTGAAGTTACATAGAGGAAAAAGGTTTGGAGCATTTACATTTTCCATCTAGAGGTTTTCTTTGCTCAACTGTATTGACAAGAAGTAGTTAAAATGAGAAATGAACAGGGTTTGGCAAGCAGTCTGTGGTGGTGGTCCTGGGTGGCTTTGGATGAGGCTTGTGTTGCTTACTCTCAACTGCTCCAGCTGAGCTCATGGCTTTCAAACCAGAAACATACTGTGATTGTCATGCCTTCTAAAAGTGGTGGTGGTGCTCCTGAAACTCATAATAGCTGGCTGTTGTCACTAATACCTTAGCTCCGAAATATGCTTAAGGTGGAAGGAAAAAGCACCAAAAATCATGTAAGGCAATTTATGCAGAAGCTGCCCAACATATTCTTGTGAATAACTGGAGAAAGTTTTTTTTCTCCAAATTTTCTGACTCTTGGGATATTTGTTAGGCTGAAAAAGCACTTTTGTCTTCTCCAAATCTGATGGAGAAAAGGCATGCAATGCCTTGGAAAGCCTGTATATTTCCTCATAAGTAATGCTTCCGAATTACATCAAGGGTTAAGTTAGTGTTCATAATTCTTGTGATTTCGGAGCTTTTTTTCTCAGCCAGAGCCAGACTTACTGCATCTGGATGAGAGGAAATCCTCTTGTCTGCTTTACTTTCCCCCCTGGCTATTAACTGTAAATTATTAAATTTATTAACTATAGAATTAAAGTCAATACTAAGCAGCTTAGTATTAAGCTTAACTGGAGAGTTTCCAGTTAGTTTCAGTAGAATCAGGCCAGATTCTTTCTTCATACCTCTTTTGAGTGTAACTTTTTATGAAACTGAGGATTTGCTTATTGTCATGTGTTACATGGTTGAGTCTAATAATACCCAGTTCAAGGAACCACAAGTAATTTATATTAGACATTAGGTTGATCTCTCCATCTGCTATAAATTGCCACAGACCTCTGGACCTTACTAGCTATGTTTTCCCCTTTTTTTTCCTTCTTTGCTAAAATTTAGGCGTGTAATTGTCCTGCAATGTATTTGATGGGATTTCTGCTTTTGAAGAGTCTCAAGGCTTTGGGTTTTTAAAATTATAATGGTTGTTTACATACATCAATCTGTGTTCTTCGTAACATACAGTAATACAGCTGGAACAGATTTATTAATCAACAGTTTTATAAATAAGCTAGTGTGTTTCAGCTGAGCAGATTGGAGGGAAATAGAGACAAATGCTCCTTCAAGACATTTTGTCATGAAATTGTAATTAGAAACAAGATTATTTTGATGTTTGGATTAAAAATAAATGTTGAGTTAAATTAAGTAGTTGAATATTTATTTTACTGTTGTCAGCATTTTCTTTAATCTATTTTATGCTTGGAATGGCAAACTTTAATTAAATTTGCAGTCATTTCAGCACAATTAAGAATATCCTCTATGCATAACGAAACATAAATCTGCATGAAAATAAGCCATCTTTGAATACAAAAGTAATAATTGAATGGTCATTTAAATTATGCTCAATACAAGGATGAAAACCATTTCCTGTGGTATAGCAGTTGGTTTGGTCTAGCTCTGTGAAAATATTGTGGAAGAAAATCTTTTTGCTGAGGAATTTGAGGTGTTGTACATTGATTTCTGGACATCAGGCTCCCTCCATCTCCTTCCCAGCAGGTCACAGGACAGGCTGGTAGTACTGGCATAAGCCCAGGGGCTGTCTGGTGTTTCCTGTTGGAACACAAGGCTGCGGTGATTGTAGAGGTACTTTCTGTGTGTTCTTTGCTGCCCTTCTCCGTGGTTCCTCACGCTTCTGGAATGCTTTTCATCAATTCTCCGATGTTTCTGACGTTGCCAAAGGTCCCATGGGTCAGCTGCAGTGTACATGGTCTTTCTTCCTGTCACTCCCCATAATTTGGTTGGCATTGCTGAAAAGGTCTCATTGTGCAAGGCAGCAGATCAGTAATAGAAACTAATTTGGGAAATGAGCTCAGACATCCTTGCTGGATCCATCCTCATTCTTCTGGGACAGTGGGAACACAGCACCAGGGAAGCTATTGTACCTATTGTATGCAGAGAGGGGACAGTTTTGCAGGACTGTAGCTTTTTGATTTTCCTTTGAAGACTTCCAAGGTGTGAGCAAAGAATGTGACACTCTGGGTGACAGTATCTAAGCTGGCTGAGATTTCAAGAAGAAAGATTATTTCACTATTGCTTTCAATAAGGACTGTGTTAAAATTACATTTGAAATTTTTCTCACTCTTCTGGTGCTATAATTCACAACTACCAAAACCTGATTTATAGTTTTGATAAGAAAATGGAGATCAGACACTCTGTTCTTGCATTAATGGTAAAGAATGGGGCAGTGAATTTGCAGAAGAGCGAGAATTGAGGTCCTAGGAATTCTTTTACCATTAGGGAACTTTGGTGTCCCTCAGGGTTATGCCTTGTAACTTGTCCCTGGACTCCACATGAAATGAAAATAAGCTTAATTCCAGATAAAGTGTTTTTGCTCACTCATCATGGGCATGTTGTCCCAGTGCTCTTGCTGGAGCATAATGTGCCACAGAAGAGCAAGTGAAGAAGTAGATGAGATCATTTCCTCTCTTTCCTCATGTGATTTTTTTTTTCTTCCCACAAACAAACTGTTCTTCCTTTTCCCTGCTTTCAAAGCCCTTTTGAATGCCAAGCTTCAGGAATTTTTCCTACTTTATTCTCTTTTCTGTTAATAAGGCATCATCTTCTGTTTTCAGTACAAGATTAATTATGTGTGAATTTTTTTAGCTCTTGGTTCAGAAATGTGCTTAAAAACAGATTAAAGTTCAACTCTAGTTTAGAAGCGTGAGCATTTATATGCTCTCTAAAAAAGGAAATCTTCTCCTGAATTTGGACTTCAAACTGTAATCTTTTTTAGCTAGAGAATTTTAATAAAACAATATATTTAGCTTAAAAAAAGTAGATTTTAACACTTCTTATGGTAAGATCAGGATGAAGAATAACCCAATCCTCTTCAGAAAGGAAGGAGAAAAATAATTTTAAATCAAAATGCCACTCATCTAGTAGAAATAATTCAAAAGTGTATCTGAATATTTTCAGTTCAGTGTATTAAAGACAAGAGGTCCAACAGGGCATTTGAAGCAAAGAACCTCCAAGTTACTTTCTGCTGTGTGCTGACGCCTGTCATCACTTTGCTGCTATAATATCTATTTTTAGAGCATAATGACAGGGACCATGGTCTACAGTAAATGAAGGACAAACAAGTGACATTCTCATCAAGCTGTTAGAGATTGACTTTGATACTGGCTTACTCAAGTGCACTGAAAGGATCTTCAGGAGTTTGCCTGCAAATTAGGAGAATCCATGAGGGGAAGAACTCATTGAAGTCTTAAATTATATGTTCTGCATTAGAAAATTATCTTTCTTCTGAGCAGGTGGAAACTAAATGCTCAATTGTCAGTAAACCTCTTGGTCAGTGAAATTAATTAGTGGATTTTTGTTCTGAAAAATTTAAAAGGTAAAGAAACTACCTTGCATTATGTCTTATTTCTAATCATGACACTGGTTTTAACGTGTGCAGGTGTTTTCAAGATGGTTTATACAGTGCTTGTGGAAGTCTGACTATGAGGAGCATTATCTGCAGTACCAGCCAAGGGTTGGAAACACACATAACGAAGATGAAATGAAATCTGTCATCTGGCACATGGAAACAACATTTTCTCAACAAGATTATTTCATACAAAAGAATAAAAAAAGACTTTTTAAACCAGCAGCGATCTGGCCAACAATATTTTATGTAATGCTCTCTATGAAGTAAAGATCTGATATAAAATTCATGCTATCAACTTTTTCCTCCAGAAATGCATGGTTCTTTAGATAAACCTGTTTTTCATGTGTATTTCTGCAGGTCCTCAGGGTAATCTTTCATCTCTCATTTGTTCATTTTGAGATGAGTCCAGAAGCAAATCATGCAGGTGCACACTCCTGAACTTAGGAGATCGTAAATAAAAGTCTGATCCTGACATGACTTTCCCATTCATCTTTATCTCTCGTCAAGAACACGAAGGAACAGGTTTTATCAGCTTTAGGGCAGCAAGAAAAAAAATAAGAAGGGATTTTTAAGTGAGATCCACCCCCAAAGTCTGAACTCATTTCTTGCAAATAGTTTTTGTGATATGTTTTATTCCTCTCTTAGGTGTGACAAGACTGGGTGCTTAAAAGGTCAAATATTGAGCAATTCATGGAATTAGGCTGCTCAGATCTTTGTGTTTTAAAGGCTGTTGATTTAGTTTGAGTTGAAGTTTTAGATGGACAGAGCCTGGTAATATAACAGTGAGGCTGTAGGTTGTCTTGGCATACTGCTCTTCTTTTTCATATATTTGACTTTATTTTATAGAGCTCCACAGATATGTAAGGCATTTTTAAGATATAAAAAGCCAAGGTCTTTGCCTGAGGAGATGATGTGCTTTGTAGTAAAATATGGCAAAATGAATTTTATGACACTTCCTACTATCATGAATTATCCCCTAGGAGTGAGTATTCATGTGAACACACAATGTCCAACTTTTATCCAGGATTTTATCTAAATTATGTGGCAAAACATAATAGCCACCGGTCCCCATAAATGGAAGATGGGGAAAATAGAGTGTATTTTATGGTTAGAATCATGGACATTGATGTTTGTTTTGTATTTGTCTGATAAACAGCCTCCATGTTTCACTCCTGTTGAGTTGCAGTCCTTTAAGTGCTTGCATTCAGTTCATCAGACAGGTTACTGCCTCACCACTTACTAGAAGTAGCAGAGTTATACCTGGAGGATCTGCATATATCTGCAATATTGTTTAAAAATGATTGGTATATTTGTAATGGGATGTTGAGGCTGCTCTCTGCCAGGGCGTTACTGTGATGGCCTACAGGACAGGGCTGGAACTGTCACAATTTCTGCCTCTAAAAAAAATTGGAACTAAAAAGATGGGAAACTGGAGTACTGTTTGGATGCTTCCACTGTTTCTTTAAATCTGATGTGGTAACTGCCATGTCACATACCAGTCCTTATGCATCTACTTGCTGTTTTTCATAAGGGATGTGTTGATTCATCTATGCAAGTTCAGCCTAGCGTAGCAGTTAAAAAAAGTAGATCACTCTTCCTAATAAACCACGAGACAAGGTGTTGCTGCTTTTCAAGTAACTTACTGAAGTTTTCTGTTCCATTTATACTCACAGGATTGCTGCTCAACCTCAAGTTTTATAATTAAACAAAATAATTCTAATTTAGGTAGAAGATGGCTTTTTTCCCTTTTTCAGAGTTGCCAGAGTTGAAAATTCATGATTTGTGTTTCAGGTTCTTGTTCAAAGCCAGTATTGAAAAAGAAGATTGTACTTTGCTGTTGTTCAGTAAAAATGGACTCTAAGGCATTTAGCTTTTCAAACAAAATGTTTATTGACAGAAAAAGTATTTATTTTCAATAGTATTGTCATTCCTATCAAGTGTGAATACTGTTATTTCAGGAGGACTTAGGTGATGTCCAACTGAGTTTCTGAGATCCAGCAGCCTAGGAACCAGTCTTAACATAGCTCTTGATTTTCATGTGGTTGTATTCCTACATCACATAATAATCCATGGGGGCTGGAATCCTACTGTGCTGATGCTATAGAAACAGGCAATATTGCACTATTTAAGTCAGCAGTTCCCCTAATCTATGGACAATTTATTTTATATAGCATAAATTCTGCCTTCTGCTGTGAAACTGCCAACTATGTCATCCCCCCTGTTCCTCTCTTGGGCATGGATAATGTGCAGAAGTGACCCAGAAATGTCCATTGTAAGTGAAGAGTTTGTCTGTCACAGCCCATGGACAGAAAAACCCAATGTTTAAAATTTTTTCTTTGTTGTTTTGTTTTAATTCCACATATGTCTTGTATGTGCTAGAAATAGTGTGCAGCTGAAAGCCAGTTATACAGTGATATTGCAATGTTTGGGGGTTTTTAGAAAATGGGGTAGTAATGATACTTTTATCAAAATAATGTGATAATAAGTCTTCCACAGCAGTGCTGAATGGAAAAAAATAAGGGGCTGTGTATATAAAACTAAGACAACAGGACAGCCTGAATAAATAACAGGGCAAGAACTGTTGGGAGTCCTAATTGGGGACTGTGTTAGTAGCTGTTAAAGGCTGGAAGAGCTGAACAGAGCTTTAATTTGGATTGAGATCTGCCAGAGTTCACCACAACTAGACTCACCTGATGCACCCACCTGTTTTTAACACTTTATTCTGTGTTCCCAAGAAATAATAATTCCCTTCCTCTTTACCAAAAAAAATATGGACTAAAAGAATATTTTATACATCTTTCAGTTTTGACAGGTTTTACCCTGAGCATGAATTATTGTTACTTCAACTGCTACTCCTATTGATTTCTCAAATACAGGAGCTGGCTCACATCAAATACTGTGAATAAACGACTTCTGAGGAGCAAAATCACTTTGTGGCTCTGACTATCCTGTTATGTTAAAACCTTTTACTGAAAATGCCATGTATGTTGATATGATGCAGATATCCTCATGTTCTACAGTGACTAATTTCAGGTCTAACTTAAAGACACACTGAACCAAAAATAAACAAGATGGCATTACTTAAAGAGTAGTCCTCTGAGCAAATGCCTGCAGTCCAGTTCATGTGTTCAATACACCTAGAAAATCCATTTTAAACAATGGGCTTTTTTTGCTTTTATTTCATTTTTCATAATATCCTCTCTCTGAAATTCAATAATAATGTATCTTACTGAGAAATGTGATATGCATTATAGCTTTCTCATTAAACTTTTAAATAAGATACCATTAGTATTGATGAATGTAATCCCAAATGGTCACTTAATCTTAAAATTGTCATTGATCACACATTCAGAATTTTAGTCTTGCAGCCAAAATAGTCTATATTGTCAGTGGTCATGAATTTTATACCAATAGCAATTAACATCTTTCTTTAGCTGCAGTGTTATTAATTAGATTTACAAACTAGGGATTACTTAGCGAGCTTCTGGTTGGTTTTTTTTTCCTAACAACATTTACTAAAGAATCTTCTCAGATGTATTTGATATATGAAATAGAATGCTTAAGCACAGTCTAGAAACCCAAACTTGTCATATTTTGAAATATTTTGGTTTTGACTTTTAATAGAAATTAAGACGCAGAGTTATTCCATAATATTGATTGCTGAGCTAGCGTGTGGTTAAAGTCACACGAATAGTAGAGTTTGGTTTTACAAATATCTTTAGAAAAATTGAACCAAATATCTTTGTAGAGGAGTTTTTCACATGTTAAATATGTCAGAGAATCATAGAATGGTTTGGGTTGAAAGGGACCCTAAAGATCATCTCACTCCAACCCCCTGCCATGGGCAGGGACAGCTCCCACTAGACCAGGTTGCTCAGGCCCCCATCCAACCTGGCCTTGAGCACTTCCAGGCATGGAGCAAGGATTATACATAAGAATGTTTTAAAATGTACATATATGTGCTTAGATTTAAGTAAATATTGATTGAAATATTTTAAAATATCCTACAATTTAAATAACAATACAAAGTAGAAGCATATACAAGGCAAAAAGGGTAATACTTCTCCAGTATTGTCCATGCTCTCATACATCTTTTGACTGAACTCTATCAGTGTTGCTGTCTTGAAATCAAAACTCCCAAATGTAATCTGCAGTTCTTATTTCAGTTGTTAAATACAATCAGGGCTAATTAGACTTTGCCCAGAGAGGCTGAGCACTTTCAGGACCGGGTTGGATAAAGCCCTGGGCCTCCTGGTCTGGATTCAGTGTTTATCCTGCTTTGTGGATGGAGTTCAGCTGATGGCTTCCTGGGATCCTTTCGATGTGGCTGAGTCTGAGTCAGTGTCATCACACCAGCAGTGTTCCCCCTTGAGATAAAGAGTCCCAAGATTTAAAAAAAAAAAAAAAAAAAAAAAACCAAAAAAACCAACCAAACAAACTTTGTTTTGAAACAGTCTCCAAGAAAGAAAACAAATGTCAAACATCTACCCAAATGTTCCGTTTCAAAAGGTTGCAAATAATAGATAAATATTCCTTAAACCATTTTCAATAATTTTATTTATCCTTTTCTTTTATTAAGATTAGATTTGTAATCTCCAGATGTTTCTGTATCTTTGTGTGTATTACAAATCTCATCCTTTGCCTCTTCAGACACATGAACAGAGACAGTTCTCACTGTATCAATCATATTTGGTGGGAAGAATTTATGAAATATTTCTCTGCTGCAAAAATGAGGAAAATCAGACAAAGGGAAAACCTAAGCTTTGACTGAAGGTTCACAGTCACTTTTTGTTATGATTGTCAGGTAGGCTGACCAAATCTGGAATTATTCTAAAATGTGAGGGGGGGAAAAAATAAATACACTTCTCAATTATTCTGCATAATTCTGTCTCTATCAGCGGTGCATATTTAATAATAATAAAATTTTGCTTAAAATAGAAAAGTTGGAAAAAAAATACAACTTAAAAAAAATCATAGGAGTGATCATACAACTTGCAGCTTCTTTTTAATTCAAAATGGCAAGTTCTTGGTCAGAAGAATCTAACCCAGAAACTGAAAGTGTAACTATAACGTACTTAACAAATGTTTTTAGTCTTGAACAAGAGAAATTTTGTATTGTGTATTAATTCACGCATTGAGCAGGGGTGGGAGGTGTTAGCCTTTCTGTTTGCTTGTTTTTCATAAGCAGAAGAAACCCAAGTATGTTGACATCTTAAAATCCTGGCACCTTTTTGGAAAAAAGATTAGTCACTTCAAAGACAAGTTCAAGTGTCAGTACCTGTGGTAAGGACAACCTGTAACAACGGTAAATGGTCCAAAACATGAACAAACTTGTTTAAAAACTGTCCCATGGAAAATATCTGCTCTACCCAAATGTCTAGAACCTGACAAAAAGGATCTAGAACCTGGAGGGTGCAATGGGAGCTTCAGAGCTGCTTATCACACTTCAGAGAACCAGGGCAAGCACATCAGAATTTAATTTTCTTCCACAATCTTTCACTGCTCAGGAAATATCATTAACTTTATATTCAAGTAGCCATTGTCATCTAGTGGGCTCCTCAAGTGCTTATCACTTCTGAACTTGATGAAAATGCTATTAAAGTCAGTGGAACTTTTCCCATTGTCTTTAAAATGGACTTTTGGATTAGCCCTTGTCGAGCTATCACACAAATGTGATAAAGTCATAAAGTCATCTCCGCACTGTGACAGCATCGGCCACGTGGACAATGAATAAGGCACAGGATTTTCAGCAGGATCTTGTAGAGGATTTATCAATGTTTTCTGCAACTTATCTGTGCTGTGAGTTGGCCTTTAGGGTCTGTAGGTTGTTTATAACTTTGTCAGGATCAGTCAACTCGTTCCTCATGATGTACCCTCTCTTTAGGGACAACCGTGACAGAGACTTTGGACAGCTGGCTGCTGTCATTGTTATTTTCTGTAGCATTTTGAGTGCAATTCACTTGGCCCTGATGCACTGTCAGCTCACAGTGGTTCTAATTGCCATCTTCACTGTCATTATCCTAAAGATATTTTAAAACTCCATTTTCCTCCAGTGGAAGGCTTCCTGAATGTGACCTTCATCTGCTTTTTGTGGATGCTGAGACAAGAATTGATTCAAGTTCTTGTTACTGTCAACTTCTTCTGCTTGTGGTTTCTTTTCTGGGCCTCCCTTCGCTGTTTAGCTGACATCTGTGTGAATGTGCTGTTTAACATGTTCGAGAGGCTGCAGAGGGGAGTGTGAGCCGGTTTATTCCTCTGCTGCTCCTCCCTCCTGGGGAGCTGGGTTTGGAGTGGTACCACTCCTACTTACATCCGCTCCTCTCTCGTTGGGATTTATGTTCCAAGCCTAGCAGCTGAACGTGGCCTTTGCATCCTTCTGTGATTGCACCACCCTGGTCGGGCTTGCAGGGCAGGGGAAATCAGTAATTGGTGCCTGGTGCAAAGCACAGCTGAACCTCAGCCTTTCCTGTGATAATCCCGTGTCTCTCTACTGTCCCCTGGGGATGGCTGGGTCTGAAACTGAGATCTAACAAAGTCTGCTCAACAGCTTGAACTACCATTTATGCTCTGATGGAGGATTTATGAATTTATATAGTTTATTAATGAAAAAAAATCACCTTTTTCTAACCTTATCTTGGAGGAGAGGTAGGAGGAAGAATCTATACATCTGTGATTAGATTAGCCTGGGAGAGGTTTGCCTGTGGGAAAGCTGTTCTTGTTTTCATGCTTTATCAATTAGTAGCATAAGCTGTTGTACCCCTTGATTGTTTATTTGTTGATACATTTAGATAGTTTGCAGCTGCAATGGACTTCTATCTCTAGTCCTTCCTTGTATCATGTAGCCCCTGTGTTGTAAAGCTGCATTGAGCTATTCCACAGAATATCCTGGGTTAGAAGGGACCCCTGAGGATCACGGAGACCAATTCTAATTTAACCCTTTGAATTCCAGTCCTTGGGAAGATACAGAAAATTAAGCCGGCAGAAGTAACTTTGTGTCTCTCTGTCACATGATGCCAGTGCTACTTTATTTTTGTCCCAGATGTCTTTTTGAGTCAGCAACACTAACAGCAGTGGAAGTTTTAGCACAGCAGCATAATGAAGATCTTAAAGGGCATGGTGTTAAATGTGCTTTCAGCTCAGCAAAGTGTCCTTGAGGTTCAGGGCAGATCATTGGCTTTAATGTAACCTTTTTTTGTAGGTTTCTTTCAGAGAGTGGACTGCATAAATAGTTTAATTTAATTTTAGGGTATAGGTCTCAACCCTTTGTTGTGAGGTTTATATTTGTCATGTCTGTGGATGTTGGTCAAAGGTGAACATTCTTGGAAAATGTTGTGTTTTCTGGAATTCTGTTAACCTGGAATTGTACCACAAAGGCTCAGGTTGCCATAATGGTTGGAAAACTTACCTGCAATAACGTAAATAAACTGTAGTTAGATTTAAATTAGCAAATTGAAGTTTCAGTAGTGAGTGTATGGCTATTTTCCCTTAATTTTAATGTAACCAAATCTTGTACCTTTTAAGTTAAACAAGGCTTTTGAAGGAATGTTATAGACCTTAGATCTGTCTTATTTTTGAGGTAATGGTTCTTTTTTCCGTCTGCCTCAGTCTCAACCCATATGTGATCACATAATGCTATATTTGTGGTTCTGGAGTCTCAGTGATGTGAAAAAAAAAAAATAATAGAAACCCTCTGTACTGTAACTTTCATTCAGAGATTGCCAAGTGACATGAAAATCTCATACCTGTAAGAAGTCCTATAAAGGTGTTTTTAAATTTGAATATATTATATATTTATAAACTGTAATTTTTTACTTTTAAATTATATAGGAAGGCTTTTCTGTGTCACCAGTATGTCTATTATAGTATATATTATAAACATATATATATGGACAATTTTTTTATTAAAACAATTAAGGCAATATACATATATATATATATACACATAAAATAAAAATGTAGCAATTAAATTTGAAGTGTGATTTCCAACACCTTGAGACATATAAAAATCAGTCTTCCCCAAAAGGGCAAATATAAAGTTGAGAAAGGAAACTTGTATATTGATAGTTTTTCTCATGAGCGGAATTTCACTGTGACTCTCAGCTGTGGTATTCATTACAGCAGCCATCTGCTTTGGCAGTGCTGTAATTTCTTTTTTCAGTGGCTCAGATGAAATTAAATTCATCATACAGTGAACACCGCTAGGAAAGAAAAAATCTAAATATGAGCTTGGTATTAAAGTTATGGTAGCTCATTGCAATTTATGTCCTATTTGTATAGTGTTCCAAAAATAGAAGAACATCATTAACTGTTTTGAATATTCAGAGAAAGGCTGTCTATTTGGGTAGTTTTGCTTATATTAGTGTTCCAGTAACTTTTGCAACCTGACAGTGAAATGGGATTTTAGAACTTGAAAATGTGACAAGAAAATGAATGGGGAAAAACACAGAATCAGTGGAGGTCACAGTGAGGAACAGATTGCTCTTCTCTCCCACTCTCTTGCCTATTACTGATATCCAGGGATATGTCATTCTTAACTCTTCTTTTTGATCTGTCTCTTAGTAGTCTGAAGCTTGTAGGTTTTTACATTTATCCTAGTAGTTTGTTGTGTTCTGCCAGGAAGCATTCCCAAATTCTTGCTGTGTTTTCTTATATACTTCCATGTGCACATTAAAAAATACCAAGTTAACTGAGAAATATCACCCCTGCTTCTCTTTTTCTCCTGTTCCATTTCTCTAGCTTTTCTCTTCTTGTCTGTTTTCTCTACTTTGTTTAGTGTTTGTGAGACTTTAACTTTCTTAGTCCTATGCCCTCCCAGATATAATTATGTACTTTCTTACTCATTTAAATTTCCTTCTTGTTTCCTCTCCATCCCTAAGAGAGAAAGTTCCCTTTTCAAATATGTTTCTTGATCTCAAAAAATCCTCACTTAATCCATATTCTACCTACTTTATTATTTTGCCTCTTGCCACAGTTAGTAATATCTGTTTTCATTATTGCTTGTCTTGTATTTGATACTTTTATAGATAAATCAGATATAACCATCTTACGTGTGTTCCAGCCAAAGAAAAATGGGAATTCAGAACACAGAGTCTCTCTGCTATTGATTTGGCTACAGAGGGAGACTGGAGTGTGCTTAGGAAGTGATTAGACATGAGAAGATACCTGATTGCAGAACTCCTGTGCTAATTTTGCTGGTTGTGTCTAAAGCTCAGAGATGTTAAATGACCAAAACTGGATGTATTGTCTGATGGACTGTGGTTCTATGAATTGGGCAGATGGTCTTACTCCTGCCAAGTGCTGCTGTATGGCATGAGCTGGAAGGGTAGCCCAGTTCATTCCAATTCCTATAAAGTTCTTGCCACTGGGATGGGCTATCAAAAAAGTCTGAGGCTACAGAAGGTTCCCATGTATAGCAATGAGCTGAAATAATATGCAGAGCAAAAAATGAGTACAGTAGATGAAAAATGCTGGCAGCTAAATTTGGTCCTCACTTCTACTTTTTTATGTCTGCTAAAGTACTCCAAACGGCTAGTGGATAGCATATCTATCAATCTATACATTCACTTAAATAATGGAAATGAAAGTCAGTTCCTGAGCTCTATGTCTCTCAAAAACGTTAGAGACTTTTTCTTTTTAACCTTGAGGTGTTATATATGGTAGTATATTAAATTAGCATAAAATGTTATGATCATTGAGAGTGATATATGGTCATGTGTTCTCTTGCAATGCATCAAGAATAATGAGTGGTAATTGGTTCAGGACATTGATTAAAGAGCTGTGGAGACATAGTTTACTACACAAATGGCCTATCAAATTTCATCTCTGTTGTACTTGCCACTTTATTACTCTAACCTGGAATCATTTAAGTATGCCTGGACATATATATATATCTATATATATATATAACTTTTGATAGTTATTCGGTCAAGCTGTGGAAAAAATCCATGTTCAGAGGGGTGTACTCTGAAAACCTCCAAAAGAATTTTCCGTGGAGGATTTTACTGGAAGTAGATCTTTAGGTGTTGTGTCTTTCATTCAGGGGGATCATGGGTGGCCACAGAAAACCTTTATTTTAGCCTCATTTTGGTGGTAATATCTTGCACCAAATAGGTAAGTTCAATGAATTCTGTTCAGTCTGGTGTGAACAGGCTGAGTCACCATCTCTGGGGGTGTTTAAAGGTTGTGTGGATGTGTCAGTTCGCTTGGGACATGTTTAGTGACGGTGCTGGGTTAATGGTTGGGCTCGATGATCATATTGCAACCTGAACAATTCTGTGGCTGTGTGAAACCTCTTGGAAATAGCACACTAATCCTTCTTATAAAATAGTGTGGAAATAATGGGTTTGTTATTGTTAGCTGAGGAAGATACATAGAATGCACTGTAAATTAATAGATTCTCAGAGATTTGTGTTTCTGACATGTTTCTCATTTATTTACATGATTTTTTTTTTTTTTCTGTTTTATCCTTACAAGACATAAATTGTAATATGCTGAAGGAAAAACACAGTTCAACAAGAAGCTTTTTGTCGTCTTGGGTAAAATAATTGTATCCTTAAGTTAGTCTTTTACTTTTTTGGGGTAAAATGCTTTACCAGCTCGCTTTCTGCATGCATGAGAGCAACACACTTGTCTTGAATAACCTTTGCCTTACATTTTTTTCTATGAGCAGCATATTAAATGACAACACTGTGCGGGTTTGCTCTAATAAAAATAATGGGAAAAGGAGAAATCATTCTTTTTCCATAATTCTTAAAAAAGTTGTATGAAAGTATCTTAAGAAACATGGGAAAAGACAGATTGCCCTAGGCACTCTGCACACATCTGCAGTAAATCAGTTCGCCATGGAGATTGGAAAGTGAGCTGACATGGCCTTGCACAGGAGGGTGCAGAAGCAGTAGTCAGGATATCTGTGTTAATGTGTCTTTCTCCTGACAGTTAACCTCCATTGGATATCTCAGACTTTTCATGACTCTTTTTTTAATTCTCTGAGCAATTTTTCTTGCCATTGCTCAAGAAGTGAGGAAGACCTTGAAAAGATCCAGGGAGATTGATGTGCTGTCTCGTAAGAAGAGCTAAAAATGCTTGGTTTGTTTTATAAAAGGATAGGGTAAGGCAGGGCTTTATATGCTAAAGGACAGTGTTGACATGAGAACAAAGAAATGGAAGTAACCTGCAAAGTAGAAGAATAAGTCAAAAGTGATAACATCCAGAGCAGGGCACTGTGGGGTCAGTCTTCAGTGGCAGAGGAGAGGCAACAACCTGTTCAGTTTGAGGGGAAATCTTAAACAGTCTGTGCACGAGATTCTGGGAGAGTGCTGTGTTGGAGAGAAGTGGCATGCATTTGATAGCAGAGAGGCCTCTTGAAATCTCGTTACTCAGTAGTTATGGTAGCTGTTCCAGTGGTTAAAAAACAAAAAAAGACTTTGTTGAATTTTTAAAAAGTATAAGCTGATTCTTGAACGCTTTCAGAACCAAAGTGAACATAATGCAAAGGGGAAAAATAGTAATGAAAGTGGAGCAATTCTACACTGTGGAGTAGGTGGGCCCTGTGATATATGAAAAGATTTCCATGTCTAATTACATTTGATCCCTTTGATCTTTCAACTCTGATATATTTCTCCCTGATGACTTCCTACTTCCAAATTACTTGCATTGATTTATTTCCAGTCCTACAGAAAACACTCTTGCCCATCTCTGTGCCATTCATCTATATTACCTTTCCTTTTTCCTTTTCTGTTGGTTATTTTTTTTTCCTTAAAACCTTTGCTGTAAAATTTTATCACCCAGAATCATTCAGCATCAAAGTGAGTTAATAAAGAAATGTTTGTAAGCAAACTTTTCTGATAGTGGAATACATTTTTTGGGGCTCTGGTTCAGTGAATTCCTGCTCTGTCCCACTGTTACCACTGACATAGAAGATCTCTAACTTCCTGGGAATTTCAGACGAAAAAATTCCTCCATCTTTTCAACTTAACTATGTTAGTCAAGGGGAAGGTTTCAGTACCTTAAATGAAAAAAAAAACCAAAAAACCCAAATAATAGTGTGATGTCTGTATGTAAGGTTTTTTTCCCTCCATCTCAGGTTCTGGCAGTGGATAAAAGTGACTGTATTAGGGTGAGTTGAATCCGGTCAATAGACTCAAAATGTACAAAGTTACCTAAGCAGATTAAGTAAGTTTGATATCAAAGCTTACTCAGCAGCACACTTCATTGTAGACTGTGAAAGGTGTATCCATAAGAAGACACTGAAAACTGTCATCTAGATCTTATCTTGGATAAGTAGTGTTTCATCTACAGATATGAGGAGAATTAGGAAGAGTCTCGTCTCATTCTAAATACGTAATCACTTATAAAGACTGCATTTACCACAGTGTCTTCCAATAATGAATTCCAAAGTGGTTTAAGAAAATATTTATGTCATGGTTTTGGTGTACTGTTTGTATTCTGAGAGCTGCTCTGTTTCTCTGATATCCTGGTTTCTCATACTAATTTGTATCAAGTATTTGCTTTCGAATAAAGTGGAAAACTCAGGTGCTGGGAAAGGGACTCAGTTGTGGGTTGTGAGTCCTGACATTTCGTGTGGATGTGACCAGTGAGAGCTTAGCAGGTCATGAATGTAGCAGGAATTTAAAGGGATCATGAGAAGATTTTTGCTCTCTTTGGTCATGTCAAGGGTGGCCTGTATGATTTCTGCCACTCTGTTGCTCTTTGAGGCGTGTGAGCAGCTGCACTTTGCAGCAGGGCCGTGGCTGTGCTGGGCAGGCACTGGGAGCACTGGGAGGTTCAGTGTCGTGGCCACACTGTCCCCTCTGCTGTGGAGAGGCAGGGACTGACCCTCGGGTCACAGGTGGTGTGAAGGATGTCACCACAAAGGTCTGCCCTGCCATGTGCTCCTGCTTAATTCCCCTGCTCCTCTCTCGTGTATTATCAGGTGTTACTGCAGCTTCCATTAGGTGTTACTGGAAAGTGCTATAAGATTGATCAGGGCATTTTTTTCTCCTCTTTTCATTTTCTGCTTATTGCTTAAACATGGTATCTCTAGTTCCACATATGACAACTAAAACTTGGAGTGGCACAGTAATTTTAACAATAAGATCTTCTTAATGCACTGGTGCACAGCATCTGTTTTGCCTTTTGTTCACTTGCCTTGGAACAAGGCACTTTGCCTTGGAGTAGCAAATGTAAAATTCTAGAGGACAATATTTTGTATTGATTTTACCTATAAAATCAATAAATAAGAATAACTTGGCACAAGAGGCAATTCAATTACAATCTTCATGGAAATTGTTGGAAGACATAATAAAACCTTAAAATGAAGTAATATGTATAAGTAATCAGTGTTGACTACATCTTTATGAATGACAAGCTTATGGTATAAAGTACTTTCTTAGTCCTGCAGGTCTGTTTTTATTTGTGACTCTCTCCCAGTTCTCGTGGGCATAGCACATAAAAATGATCTATATTGTTTAGAGAAGTGTCAGGAAGGCACAATCTTTCAGAGAAGCCCTGAAATATGCTCTTCATCTCTCTTCTGCTTGTCTGCAGCTTAGTCTTCTTCTCGTTATATTCCCCAGCTCTTACTGATCCGGTGGATGCAGTAAAAACTATTACCCTGAGCTAATTGTCAGTGGGTTTTGCTAGAGCTGCTCTGTGGCATTTGCTTCAAGAAAAGCTACTATTAAATAGGCTGAAAAAACTACTTTGCATAGAACTCTGGCAAAAATTAAGATCTAGAGATCTAGGCCAGCCTGAGTACAGTCAGGATTAGGTAAAGAAGACTATAGCTGGAACAGCTGACTCACTCTGAAGTAATTTTGGGGCTCTTTTGGCCAATGTGGTAACTTCGGAAAGTTACTACATTGCAAAACCACCTGCAGAATTTTTGTCCATTTATATATCTTTTTTTCCCCCCTCACCCCTGAATTATTACTCATTGCATGTTTATAATAGCTGCTTACATAGAGAGGAAGATGCATTACTCAGTTCCATAGAACAGATGAAGCAAACAGATCTTGTGACTTTTGAATGTTCTCCTGTCTCTGCAGGTGTGGGGGATCAATAACATATGTAAGGTTAGTAGAATTTAAGGAGTACAGAATATAAAATTGGGATCTTTATGTATCTGTGGAACATGCTCCCAGAATTGTTCTACACCAATAAAATTGCATCTCTCTTATTTATAATTATTTAAATTAGGTCAGTTGATACATTATATAAATCAGGAACTTGCATTTGATTGAAGATTATATGATATCCTCAAGTGTGCAGCCTAAGATCTTTATGATTCTGCAATCAGGCTTTCTGAGAACTCCTTTGTACCAAAAGAGGAATACTATGTAATTACAACAGAAGAAGTTCATGTAGGTAGCACCAGTTTATTGTTTATCTGATGTATTTCAGATTTTCCTGAAGTTCAGATCAGTCAGGGTGCATGGAGCAAAAATAAAACCCTTTCAAAAAACCCAAAACTGGGATTTGGGTAAGATATGAGGGGGGAAGATTTTACCTGTGTTTGATGTGTCTCCCTTGAGTAAAGAGAAACATATAAGGTGTTCCCTATATTTTTGGGATTATTTCCATTGTGTTGCTACAAAGCAGAGTCCTACCAAGTCCCCTTCTGAAGCTGACAACTTGATTTATCTTTCTTTTAGCTCTAAAAAACATACAGGGACCCTGGTATTTGAAATGTGCTTGTCGTTTACAGCAGGAATTCAGTTTTTCTCCCTTCCCTTCCTCATGTAAGTTATTAGACTGATTCATACTTAAAATGTTTTATGTAGGCTCTCACTTTATTCCTGATTGAAGAAAAATTTATCATGTCCCTGCACATAGGAATCTCCCCTTTGGGAATCCAGCTGTTTTGACAGGAAGGGAGAAAAAGTGAAAATATAACTGAAGAGTGGGAATGTTACAGCTTCCATCCCTACATCCAGTTTGTCCAGTTTTACAGTGTTTTATTGTCTGCATCAAAAGAGCAGGGGCAGGATGGTGAAACAGGCAAATAGGGGATGAAAATATGAAGAACATTTAAATGATTCAGCATTTTACTTTTTTGCAATATCAGGCACCGTACTGCACATCCTACAAATCAAACACAATAATTAGACCCACAGAGATCTTAACCATGACTGTACAGAATATATAAAGCTGTCAGAGATCACAGTCATTCAGGAGCACATTGCCAATGCTTATTCAGCCACAAAATAATGCAAAATGTAAAAAGAAATTTCAAGAGTCATAAATTAAAAACCAAGAAAAAAGAGCATGAAGTTCTCTCCTGTTGCAACCTCTCACTTAAAATATTGTCCTAACAATTTAAATGTACATTTAGAGAGAATAAGAGCACTTTTAAAAAGAACCCATAAAGAAAATGAAAGTTGGATTTAGTATAATTAATTTTATCTTTCCTTTTCTCTAAATTAAAAAAAAACACAAACAAACCTGAAATCTTAAGTCTTGTCTGGAATATCTACTGTGATGAGATCTTGAAATTTTATTTGTGCTCTGCAGATTGAAGTAGTCAAGCTGAGTCTATGGTTTGAAAACATCTTCCTTTGAGAATTGTAACATGCTATCACTAAACTAAGTGTTAGTTGAAGATTATGATTGTGAAAGGAAGGATAGAGTTCCCAAATGTATGTGAAAATTAAAGCTTTAAATTATTCCTGAATAGGAAAATAGGGAAGCATTCGTAGTAAATCCATACCTGCATGATATTTCTCACTTCCTGAAGTTCCTCCCACAGATGACATTACCTTTGTGTCCTGTTACAGTTGTCCTTTTTTGACTTAATTAGTATACTTCTTAGGTTCTTAGTACACTACCTTTTCATAAAAAAACAAACAAAAAAGATATTTTGAGAATTTTGCCCTTTCATTTCATTAAGAATTAAGTGGGTAAAACCTACCTCTGATTGATTATAGAGACATGTGTAAGGAATTGTGGTGCTCGTTCCAACAGAAAGCAGTTGCAAGAACAGGTAGACATTTCAGTAAATTGTTAGTTGTTTAGGTTAACTGCTTTCCCATAAGTAAATTAGAGAATCTTTAGAAACATCCATGTTGTGGACAGCAGATGTCATAAGGGTACATATTTTTCTGTGCAATTTTACTAAAGGAAAAACACACACATTTTTCACCATTTTCAAGTGTCACAAATGCTTTTCTGTTTTAAAGAGTGAGGAGGTGGTGCTTGTATTCTCTTTTTGAATTCATACAAATCATATATTTAGAAATAATTTTTAGTCTTCTGCCTGGCACAAAGTGAGCTGTAATGACAACCAGAGGAGAATTAGTAGTGATGAAAATTGGCAGAATTGAGCTGGGCAGAAGAGGAAAGAGGGGCCATTAGATTTGGGAGAGTTTTTCAGTTTGAGACCTGCAATTTTCATTTTTATTTTTCCATAATTGAAAAAAATAAAAACATTGATTTCTTGCTAAGACATTCACACTCTAAAGCACTCCAGGTAATCCATCTAAAAGGTATGGAGTCAGTCTTTTTGTTGTTAGGGATTTTTTTTTTGGGGATTCTTTTTTTCTGGTGATAGATGCAAGTAGGTATTCAAGGTGTGGAGAGGCCTTAGCGAGGGGGCTGAAGCGAGAAGCAGGGAGCCCTGAGCACAGTCGGCTCTTGGAATATGTGTCTGAAATGAGAAAATGTTGCAGCTCCTCAGCCTTGTTGTGTAGCACTGAATGAAAATGTGTGTTGAAGGAATATTCAAAATGGGCATTTGGTAGCTTTTATGGTTTTTTTGACTATTAAACCGAAACTAGTTGGTAAGGGAGGGTCCCACTCCGTCATGTGAGAATTCTGCATGATTGAGTTCCTGTGACCACAGCAAATACTGGTCTCAAGCCCTCTGCTTCTTTCTCCCTGATTCCAGAGAAATGTGTACAGCAGAGAATAACAAAGAAGTATTATTAAAAGGTGTTTGATAAACACCAAAATTATAAGAAAAAAGAATACACAATCAAATGTACTGATTTGTTTTTAAATCAGTACAGACTAATTACACCTTTATGTCTGCGGTACTGACACACATATTTGTTTAACAGAATACACATGTTGCTATGGCAATCATTTTGTTTGTTAAATGCGAAGTAAACTCTAAAAAAAAGCAAAAGAAAGCCTTTTTTTTTTTTTTTCCCTGTTGTGACTAGTATCTCCAACCCACACACAGCTGCTCTAAAATAACTCAGTCTTCTGGCATCGAGGCTTCCTAGTCTGGCAGGAGCATGGCTGCTGTCAGAGGGGATCTCTCTGCAAGCATGGAGCACACAGAACACCCCGTCCTCCCACGCTGTTTCCCCACATGCTGGGCACTCCTGCTCGCCTGCATGGCCTTCACTTGCCTGCCTTCTTTCCAAGGGCACAGCCCAACTTCCACACGTGCCTGAGATCCCTTTAAGCCCTGTGGGGTAATTCCCTTTTCTTCATGGCCCCAGTGAAAAGGGTGTTCTAGCCTGTCACTGCACACAGGCTGCAGAAAAGCACAGCTTTGTGAATTTATGGGTCAGGGAGGGAAGTGTTGGTTCTTTGGAGAGCTCCGACTGCCTGGCTCGGCTGTTTGCAGGTTGGGGTGGGTGTTCAGGTTGATGCATTCCTTACATTCCATCTCAGGTGTGGAGACACCCTGATCAGATCCACAACTGCTGTTCACCCTTAGCTGTTGCTGACATCATCTCTCCTAGGAGAGCAACCGCAGTGGGAAAGGATGAAAACTGATTCTTGGCCTGAAATTTCCTCAGAACCTGTGAATAGCAGTGGTAGAGATTCTTTTCCTCTACTCTTCAGCAATAGTTTTCAGGGACATACCTGACAAATGCTGTCCATGGAAATGACCTCCTTTTTCAAAAAAAATGTTACAACTCCATTTTTACGAGTGCTCTCTTACATTTTCATCCGTGAACAACGTGTTTTTGTAACCTGTGACAACACATTGAGAGTGAAACATTTTGACTGCTTATAAGAACTTCTGGTGGATATCTAACAGTGACAGCACCGGTAACTATTTGCCTTTTTCAAGTTCATGCTTTTGAGAGCAGTTTTTTGGTTCTCCTGCATCACAGACATTTTGAGATGTGTGAGTATGATGGCTTTTTAAGAAGGAAGAAGTAGGAAGCTGCAGCATAAATCGCTTATATGGATTCTGTCCTTAATGGATCATGTCCCGAATCCTCCTTAATTTGAGGATCCAGAAAACACTTGAGTGCTGTTGCTCCCTTTAAATAATAGCAGCCATGTCAGCACTTACTTGAATGCAGCAACATTTTCGACAATTCCACATCCATGACTGTACCCATAATTTCACAACTTGATTCTGAAATCTTTGGGAGTTGAAAGCTTTGTCTCACACAGAGGAAAAGATCCTGCCAAGAAGTGCATTGACTCCAAAAGGTGGAGTTCATGTGTCTTAGTTAGAAGTAGCTTGGACACCTGCCTCTCTCTCTCTTCTGAAGATTCCAGTCCCTGCTCCAGACTGCCATGGCTGTGCAGAGAGCAGCTCTGGGCTGGATCTTGCTGCTCAGAGAGACAGGAGAAAAAAAGAAGTACAAAATTGTCTGTGTTTGACTTCTGCAACTCAAATTTAGCCGGCTTTGACAGCAATTTTTATGTGTTGGGTGGGGGTGATAGAGTTATATAGGCAAGAATTCAGGTTCAGATACCTTGAACTTTTTAGGCATCTTACAAAGATTGCTTTAAGCTGCAATTTTTAGAAGAAGATACCTTGGGATAAGAAAGATTGCTCTGATGGAGACACAATTTGTGTGTAGGTTGGAAAAAAGAAAAGTTAAATACATTCATACAATATGTATGAGAAACAAACAAAACTCTTTTGCCCCCAAAAAATTACCTCTGTTTTCCTGCATCCTCACTTAATTGAACTGTTCTGGAAGCTGTATTTGGAGAAGCATATTTTCTTCTGTGCTCTAAAAAAGAAATGCAGATATTTTGATTGGCAAAGAAGACTTCATACAATTTATATATGGTGAGAATTAGCAAACTCTCAGCCTTATTATGTCCATTAATGTCGGTATGTCCACTTATAATGGACACTTCCAATCTCCACTAATGTCAGTATTGCAAGCCAAAGAAACTGGAAGAGGTGAGAGCTTTGCTTTAGCTGGGCTTTGGCCTGTACCTACTGAAATTCTGATCCTACTCAAGAAAAATTCCATATATTTCAGCAAGGTGATCATTTGACTATTTGAGCTTTGGATATGAAGGCTGGTCTGATCTGTGCCTAGGAGTTGTGAAGGGGAGGGGAACTCAACACCACCTCATCAGGCCCTCTGTGAGTGATTTTACCGAGCTGGATGGAGTTCCAGCTGGAATGGTCATCTGGCTGTCATGGTCACACGTGACACAGCCTGTGCCTGCTGCCAGCCTTGACCTGACACAATTGTGTTTGAGAGGGAAGCTGCTGTTGTCTGGTTGCTGCTCAGGACAGTGGAAGAGCCTTTAGGCAAAATTTTTAAGGTTTCTGATTCTGGCTTTGTTAAGATTAATAAAAAGATTCCTTCAGCACCAACGCAAGGGCGGTTCAAGGATTTGATGACATTAGGCAGGGCATTGAAGAGACCTCTGTGTTTTTACCCAAGTGGGATTTTTAAATTTATATGCTAATAATAGCATTTTTCTCTGTAGTATTCTCAATTCTTCTTCTTTTGTTTTTGCTCTGCACTTACATTGTGGGTTTGTTTTGTACTTAACTGGCAGAATTTCAAATGTCATACAGGAGGCGTTAGCAGACAAGCTATTAGCTGGGAAGTGGCAGACTTTGAATGCACATACACACATAAATAAACAGGGGCTGAAAGAAGAAGATCTCAGTGGAAAAGGATGGGTGCAGTGGGTTTTAACTGTTTATGTGTGAATACAGCTTGTGCTTGGTAAAGATTTCAAGTTGGCAAAGCCCTTATTCCTATCATCACTATTCCCTATTATGATCATCAACCTCACAATACAGCAGTGCAGGAAAGATTTTTACCTTTATCATCTGACCTCGTGGACACTTACAGCCTACATATATACGTTGTACCATTGATCTGCATAATATCTGCAGGTATGTTGGGTGCCTTGTTGAGTGGAACACATTCCACATTGCTCAACTCTTGTGTGCAGAGCACCTCTGGACAGGACAGGCAATACAGATGACAGGATTGGGGAGAGTTCATGAACAATGTGATATATTTTACCATATAATTAGTGTATCAGTCTTTTAAAGTTTGTAACTTGTTTCAAAGCTCTCTACTGGAGGAAACCAGTGTGTATTGGGAAATGAAAAAAACACAGAGAGAATCCATTCTGCATTTCACTGGTCACAGAATGAACTAGGTTGGAAAAGACCTTTGAGATCACCAAGTCCAACGTATGACCTAACATCTCCTCATCAACTAAACCATGGCATTGAGTGCCACATCCTGTCTTTTTTTTAAACACATCCAGGGACAGTGACAAGTCAGTTGTCTGTATTTCTTTAATGCTCCTCTAGGCCAGTTTGAGGTTTTTTTTCATCAAAAATTGCTAATACCTGGTATTTCTTTTTAAAATTAGTGCCTGCATAATCTTCAGTGGACTCTGGTTTTCAGGCTAAAATAGGATACAAATACCCTTGACTCGAGCAGGGATCATTATTCTCAGTACCTTATCTAGTTCCACACTGTGATGATGTCTTTGACATCTGGGATCATTTGAGGGTTTGCCTACTTAGGTTCTAAGCACTCAAGAAATAATGTGATTAAGACCTGGTTCCTGATTCCATTGTCTTCATTGGCTGGATTCAGTGGCAATGGATCAAGCTTTTCACATGCAACATACAAGAGTGAGATAAAGACTTTAAAACCATTATTTATACTCAGTTGATGGGAATCATTTTGAGACTAAATGTTCTTGAGGGGAAGCTTGACAGTCAGGGGAGAATTTGAGAAAAGTCAAAGAGGAATAGCTACCAAACCAGCCTACTGCTACCATATCACATTTGAGTATGCCTGCAATACTCAATCTGCTATGAAAACATTTAGAGACAGCTTGCAGGTTATAAGTTACTGTATGAGGTGAAAGTAATTAATTTTAAATGGCAAGGGGACTGTTTATAAGCTGTTTTCTCCCAGGGAAGCAAATCTTGGGGGGCTGTTGGATTCCTAAATTCCAGCCAACCCACACCATCCGTGGTCTGCTGTGTGGGAGTTCTGGAGAGAGCAGAGGCTGTGAGTGTTGCCATGTACAGGATGTGGGAGTCCACATTTCCCATGCATTGGAGACTTGTCTCACATAACAATGAGTTATTGGAGAGCTTGTGTACCAGAGTAACATGGGTCGTTGTAGCAGAAAAATTCTATTAAATGTTATTCATCAGAAGTTTGTTCACAAGGCAGTTGCTGCTTTCATTTCCAGGCTACTGGAATCTTATTACAGAACAAAGAATCTTAAATGAAATCTTAATTTGAAAATCTTTGGCTTATCAACCAGCAATAAGTTCAGGTCGTCAGAGTTAAAATTCTAGAGCTATTTTGCCAGAACTGGAAATGAAAAAATGGTGCTCCATGCAATTCCTTTAAGTTAGCTGTGCAACAGAAACAGCATTTACTGCTCAGTATGTACAAACTTTAAACCACAATAAGGCTTTACAACGAAAAGCTTGCATTAGTGTGATACATTGGGCTCCTTGAGGGATCTGTTCTGACTCCCAAAAGCAGGTCTTGGCAAAATGGAAAAAATAAATAGAATTAATCAAGATGTCTGGGTGCTACTCTTCATTTTAATTAAAAGTGGTCTTAGCCATAAATACATTCTGATTATTTACTTCAGAATCAGATTATTTGTAACTGAACAAAATCAAAATATCAAAACCGATAATATGTAAATGATTATCAACCTTACCAAGCTGAACATCACGTGTATTTGTTAAATATGCATAAGCAGTTCAAATAAGTCTGCCTTGGTGAAGGTTTACTGTGTTTAAGTGTGCTGAATCCTGCTTTGTAACCTGGGCAGGTGAGGGCCTTGCTGCAGGGCTGCTCTGAAGAAAAAGGTGCAGATTCATCTGCGCTGTGTCTTGCATATTTCTTCCTTCAGAGAAGGCTGAAAGCTCAGGCTTCCCTTCTTGTAGTGGATTTCTCCAGGCTCTCAGTTCCACAGGACTGGAGAGTTTTCATGGAGGAAGAGTGTTTAGTAGGTTACCTTTTAAGGGTTTTACCTGGATGCATACCATGTTCTGCATTAGATAGTTCACAGCATTTTAGCTGCAAGTGCATCTTTGTAGCAATTAAGGCCGAAAATGAATCTGGCTATCTGGCCTATTCTGTAAATTCCTCCAGGGAGGTTGGTTATCTTTTTCATGTGGTGACTTAGTAATTTTGTACAATTCCATCTAAATCTGAAACAGTACACCTTACACCTGAGAAATAATTACAGTTCTCATTATTTTGGTAATGGCTTTTTATCATGTGTCAGTCTTCTTTTTTTTTTTTCCTTCCAGCTTTTATTTACATACTTCTATGACACTAAGTTCTGTCTTTGCCTTCCTTTCTTCCTTTTTTCTTTTTTTTTTTCTTGTCCTCTGATGTAATGGGCTAAAAACAATGACAATTTTCTGAAATGTTTTATAGTAATTTCACCTATTTATTTTTTTTTCTGCTGACATTAAAAAGCTTAGCAAAGTGGTCAGGGTGTCAGTTTCTTAGACTGGTTTCTTAAAATAATGAAGTTTCTAGAGCGTGACCATCCAGTTATTGCTCCTGTCCCATCTCCCATCAAAATGTTAATATTTCTTCTATGAAATAGAATTTGGAGTAGTAGAAGTGTCAAGGTTACAAACATTCCTCCAGTTTTCCTCTGCTCATCTTTGCATTTTTACCGAGGCATCCAAATTAATGTGTGGTGGGTAATCCTGAGGGGTCCCAAACCAACCCCTTCTCTGTGCTTGACTCACTTGGCATTCCTAATCCAAAGGCGTTTGTGGGTCTCATGTTCCCATTGACTGTGGTTGGTCATCCTCTCCAGCTCCTCACCTTCCCATGCTGTTTTCAGGATGCACCTCACTTTCTGTGTGGTGTTACCAAGCCACCATTGCCAAGTGATGGGTTCCTGAATTCTGTCATCAGCAGTGATGAGAGGCCATTAGATACTTTCAGGTTTTACATTCACAGCCCTTTGCGTTCCTGCCTCTTTCACACAGGGTCTCCTTGCAAGCACTGTTTTGTATTGATTGATCTCAGCTTTCTCACCATCTGCTATTGAATCAATTTTCCTGTTTCTTGCTTTTACTTTAGCATCTTGCCCGTATTTTGTTCTTGACCAACCTATTTGAATTGTACTCGTGTATTTCTTAGGAACTTGTCTGTGCTGAAGGCAGATGTTACTTAGTGATGCAGAATTGGTTCAACTTAAGGAAGTGAGGTTTATTTAATATTATATCTCAGATATAAATTGCAGCATTGGCAAGCTACAGAACGTTAGGTTATTCTGCAGTGGGCAGAAGAGGTCAATTTTTAGATTGCTTCCTTAGTTAACTGAAATTTTACCTGGGTTACGCCTGCCTTGCCTTTGCAGCCCAGGATGTAAAAAACACCAAGTCTCCCTGAATGAATCACTGCTATGAAAAGTCATGGTTTTGACCTCAAACTCTTGACTGTATCCTGTTAAGCTGGGAAACAGATTTTTTTGTTTGTTTTCTAGGATTCAGGAGGTTGTAACTGGCTGTTTACAGTCTCCTAAATACCTGTGGTTTATTATGTACTTGAATTAGCCCTACAAGTTCATCATCCTTGGTGCTACTACAGCATTCTCTGTTCTTGCCTGTGTCAAGCGGCCACTCTTGGCAGAGATATGAATTAGTAGTCCTGTAGTAAAGACTGGGATCTCTTTGATTTCTGTTCAGGTTATTAACAATAAATGCAACTACAAATTAATAACAAAGTTGCATTAATTTGTAAATTTCTATTAAGATATGCAATACTTTACAAAGTACATTGCTAAGTCCCAAGAACAAGGACCTTTGGGTAAAAATTTTAGAGGCACTGAATACATATCATAAACGAAATTGTGTTCTGCTACATTACTAATTATACCTTGGCTATAGGTATAATTTTCTATAATAAAATCACGTTATTCTTGAATGCAGGTTACAATGTACATGGATGAATTGACTTCTAGAGATACTCAAAGTGAATTAAAGATAAAACTGTGAATTTTAATAGTAATTTTGTACAAGTTCTGTACTCATTATTCTTTATGAGCTTTATGCAGTTAGGCATTTCTACCTGTCTTTTTTCAGTCTTTCTATATGCTTATGTATTTTTAATGTCTTTTGGTTTAAATGCTTCAAATAATCTGTTTCATCATCACCTGTTACGGAAAAAGAATATGTGCTTAATTGAATTTAAATTATTTTAAGAGTCTACAACCGATAACCATCATCTACTAAGACAGAATTTCCAACTTGTAGGAGTTAGTAACTTTGAAATTGACATTTCTTTTCTCTGGTAATGATTACAACTGCAGATTCTGCACAAATGGCATATTACATGAAGTGAAAGTTTAATTATAAGGGGAAACTTAATTGAACATTTCTGTTTGATTAATAATGAAGAAGCAGGAACATCACATTTGATTCTAGACAGGCCAAATAAAGGTTGTTGAAGTACTGCTGTCAGTGAATTAAATGTGCAGTGCTCAGATGGGCCTTCTTTCACTGTGTTTCTCAAGGCTGAGCATGGGCTGGGGCCTCTTTGCTTTTGTTTTTGCTGTGTGTGGCATTCAGAGTAGTCCAAGGCAGACAAGACACAGGTCACAAGGCTTTTACACAAACTCTCTCAGCTGGTTGTCAAGAGATGATCTTCAGTGTAGTGAATGCAGCACCATTGCTTGAAGGAGCAAGGCAACAGACTGAAATGGTGGAAAGAATGAGTATTGTCCTTTCCTCAGACTGCCTGGAGAATAAATGACCCAGAAATTCCAAAGTCAGTGGGCCCCGTTCACATCTTACATAAAATAATTTGAATCCAAAATGGCCACAGAGAGTTCAATAAAATCACACCACAAGGAAGCAGCAACAGGAAACAAGCTGATGAAAAAGACTGGCTTTTTTTTAAGTATATCAGAATTTCAGCTTTTAAAATTTATTTAAAATTAAAGACCCTTAAAGCATGTAATTTTTTTCCTGTTGTGATTATGGATTACTGAAACCTGCATATGCACTTTTTGCCACAGTGACACCTCCTTGCTGGGCTTTCTAACCAATAAATTATTAACTTCAGAGAAAGCTTGATCAGCTTCCAGAGACATGCTTTTTCTGGGCAGGCTGTTCATGGCATGTAGTTCCCAGGTGGTTATCATACCACTCAGCAAGCAGTTGTTCCTGAACACACCCATTTAGTGAATGTGCAGGGCTTTTTTTTACTGGAAAGGACACCTTTACCAAATATTTGGATGCAAAGGAGCTAAAATACAAAACACTACTGACAATTCAAATAAGTGTAATCTGTAAAATTATGCCTAGGAGTTACTTTGCTGACCAAGAAGCTTAAAAAACCTCCTTCTAACAGAAGAACTGTAACTGGAAGTTATCTATGTCAAGCTTCACATGTTGTACAAGATGTGCATCTCCCAAAAGTGCTGTGTTTTACAACATTGTTATGGGATCCTGTTTCAATAACTAAGATATCCTAATAATGAAGAAATACTCCTCAGTAACCAAACACACTTTTAAGTGCTTTGGTTTCCCATAGAACTTTTTGCCCATAAATTTATCAAACTTGGGGCTAGCACCTCACACAGCTACAAATGTAGATGTGATGTGATGGGATCATATCTTACACCCAAAAGAGTTCTGTATGATCTTTTTTTTTTCTTTTTTTCTTTTTTTTTTTACTCAAAAAAAGTACTGTGATGCACAAAAAAGAGTGGCATTCAATTTCTAACACTAAAAGATATAAGATGGACAGAAGAAAATGGTTTTGATTTTCAGGGTACTGTTGAGCTTCATAGGCAAGTGCTCTGTAAATGGGTACTAGTTTTCCTACAAATTTAAGAATTTCTGGAAATAATCGCACGTAGCTGAGCATTAGCACTGTGTGATATTCTGATAAATGAAACTGCCCTCATGATGATGCTTTTGAATCTACACCATAGGAGACTCAGGCTTACTGGCATGCCTGCACTATAACCCGTGTATCTAACCCACACCTTTTTGCTGTAAAAATTGAAACAGAAGCCTTGCAATTCATCTGAAATGTGTGCCAGGGCTCCCAGTGCATAAGAATAGCCTGATGGAGCTGTATGTGAAGGAGGAGAAGCTTCTGAACTTTTCAGTAGGGGGTTGAATGTATATTATGGCAAATAGATCATTTTAAATTACTGTTCTGTACATTTAGGATAGAGTGTATTTTTACTCCTGGATAAATTGCCTCTGAACACAATTCAGAAACCCAATCTTAGGCTTAGCAATGAACATTTCAAAAAAGTAAATTAATATCTTCACAGGGAAGAAATATGGTTTATTATAGAATCACCTGCAATTGCCACTATAATTATGGCCTTGTCAGTGTTTCTGTGAAAACTATTTATTAGGAGTTTTGCAAAAAATATTCTTCCAGAATAAGCTGTAATGGAGTGTGCAGCTTTGCAGGCAACGTCTGAGCCTGAGGTCTGTCCTGCACTTGGTGCTCTGAACAGACAAGTTTGACTTTTCTCCTGCCAAAGGTCATACACAAGTTGTTGGGAGATTCCCAGAGATGCTGACTTTTCTCTTTAAGTAGCCTTTTTAATATCTTAAGCAGGGAATCATCATGCTTAGGATGCCTCTGGCAGAGGTCTGTTCTTGCTGACAGCATCAGTCCCTGGAACGTGGGTCGTGCCCCTTCCTGCAGGGCTGGCAGTGCCAGAGCAGGGCAGGGAATTGGCCTCTCCTCATGGGCTTGGCAGTCCCGGGTGAATAGTTGGACTTGGTGACCCGGAAGGTCTTTTTCCACCCAAATGTTTTGGTGATCCTGCAATTTCTTTGCTTTCCTTACAATAAAAGGTGGCAAATCTGCAATTAGCAAACTGTTGCTGTATCCACTGGCACAGTAAAGAGAGGTAATTCAGTTTCAGTATTTTCCACAACGCTGGTGCATATAGATTAAAAAGGGTAGTAGTTGATGCTCTAAATTAAAAAAATAAATTTAATTCAGATTTCAAAGTTAGTTATTAGCCCAAGAGACCTATATAAGTTTGTCAGGAAGTTTTAATATATTAGTAGGATGCTATTTTACCACACTGACTTTTTGCTTCAAAATGCTGACTTCAATTTTTATCTCTTCTTCAGTTAGCAGTCTTGACTCTGTTTTCTGAAATAGCCTTGTGGTTCTGAAGAAGTTCTTCTGAAACTAATAGAATGAGAATTGGGGTGAAAATAAATTATTAATAAGTGAATAAAATAAATAAGGTTAAATAAATGAGATGGAAAGCCACACCTACTCAAAGGAAGATACTGGAAGTGTTGACCAACTCAATGTGAGAACACTGATGTCTCACAATATTCTTGTAATGGGAACTAAATTAAAAGCAGGGAAAAAAAAAATTAGCAATTTAAGAAAAAACAGTGATCCTCACTTGTTAAATCTGAAGTCAGGCAAGCAAATATTAGTGAGCCAGGAGTGTTATTCAGGATAAATATAGGTACAGATCCTAGGGTCAGAGGGTTAGGGCAAGGAGAAAGTGCCTCTTTTATCCCACTTTTGTGGGCTTTGTTTCAGGGAGTAAAGGAAGAAGAATTAAAATTCTTGCACCCTTCCAACAGAGATCATTATGTGTCAGATAGCCCAGTGAAGCAGTTCATTCATTCCAGAAATGTAAAGTTACAAAGACATTCACAAGTACAATTTTCCTCTTCAGCTGGTAATATCATTTGAGTGTTACCAAAAAGAGTGTTAATGAGTGATTAAAAATGGGCATAATTTAGTTTTTAAAAGTCCTACTCACTCTCTTGTAATTAGCAGTGTGTGTTTATATATTAGCAGAGCTTAATCAGATCAGGAGGAAAGGATTTTAACTCAGAGGAAAGGAAATCCCAGGGATGATTTTTCAAAGCAGATGTGAACATATATTCTCATTGTAGGGATTACCTAAACAAGATAGGATTCACTGATGCTGTAGCTCTGGCTGTGGAATGAAGATGGGCAGGTTCTGTATTCTGACAGTGACTTGATGGTTTTCTTAAAGAGTTGTTCAAAATCATACAGAAATTAGGGGCATGATGTGTCAGTCGTGGAGTAATGTCTGTCATTAGCATGAGGTTGGCAAGAGCTCAAAATAGATGATTATAATGGTCACTTTTGACCTTAAAAACAGAAAAATGTAATACTGTTCTCTGTATTCATTCCTGCTACAGAGACTCTGATTTCTGAGCTCTCTTTAGTCTTCAGAAGTACCAGAAACTGGATAATTTTTTCCAGTTCTGTTCATTGCCTGTGAAGAACTGTGTTTTCCATCACCTTAGTAGTATGTCTTGAGATCACAAATAATCAGTTTGTACAGCTTATCATTACCTCTAATCCTTAAATTACATTCACAGTCTCACTAAAATCATTAAAAGTGGCTTTCATGAATTCAGGAGGGCACAGCTCTGTAGAAAAATAGCATTGCAAGTCATGAAGGAAGCACTTGGGAGGGAAAATGTGTCCTGTAAATGGCCAGAGCTGCTTCCCCATTCTGTGTACCTTGAGGAGTGTGTTTATTCTCTGGTAATGCCAGCTAAATAAGCAGCATTAGTAGTTAATTAAGAGACTATTAAATATGAATAAGGCTGCCATGACCTGAACTTGTAACAGAAGAAATGGAAGACAGAAAATGTTGGTTGAAAATGTAACATGAAAATTTCTAGGGGTAATACTTCAGAGTTTAATAGTTTGTATTCTGTTTTGTCATAGATTAAAAAAAGACTGATGCCAGATCTGAATAGTAGCATTTTATACTAATTTTTTAGGAGGGAGTGGTTTTAGCAATCCAGCCCTTACTTAAAGTGGGATGAGAATATATTATGAATTTAGCTTAATTTCTACATGCTTCAGTCGTCTTCAAATTTATTTAAAATCATGAAGCAGTGCCAGGATCCCACAATGTGTGTCATAGTAACCACAAACCAGTGTCAGAGATATATCAAAAAAGCATTTAAAAAGTGGAGGACAGAATTACAAAAGCATAGCTATGCTTTTAAAAAGCCTTTTAAATAGAGTCAAATATTTTTTTAATGCACAATGAGTGATTTTAAAATTTTTCTTTTCTTTACACATTCTGGGAAATTTTAAGAGTAAAAGTGAATCATCTGTCATGCATGAAAGCACAATAATTTTGTAGTAGTAATAGTAAAAAGAGGAAAAAAATGAAGTATTTTAATGTAACATATGCTGCTGCTTTTCCCCATTCCTGCTTCAGGGAAGAGTCAGGCCGTGCCTGACAGTAGCTTCTTAGTAAAAGTGTGTAATTCTCTTCTTACAGGCATTCATTATTACATTTGAGAGATTTCATTTCACAGCAAAGACAAAGAATCATCTTAGGCACGGTTATCATGGTAATGGTTTAGAACATAGAATGACGTTTGTGTTTTTGCATATTCCTTTTGTCTTCTGCAGAATGGGGTATAGCCTGAATGACTGAGTGCCTATGGCAATTCCATGTCTTCCTCTTTGATTTCCTAGGATGATAGGAATTTGCAGAGACTGTTTTATACAGTGGTTGGTTTGATGAGTGTGGTGTCAATCACAGATGAAGCTTCAATCCCAATTTATCTGTTTACTAATGTTTCACTCTTAGAAGATGGAACATTAAATAGACATATACATATAATCAGTTTTCCTACTATTCTTTCTTTTTTATGACTCTTTATACCATTATTGTCAGATGTGCCCAAAATACAATGGAAGCTTTTAAAAAGAAATTAAATCACTGCAGTAAAAGCAGTCTCCCCAGTTTGTGGCAGATTGTACCCAGTGAAGGACTGCAGAACATGTGATGAGCATATGCATATGCACACATATGTAGGGAGCTCTCCTCTCTCTGCATTACCCTTTCCCTGAGAAGAGATTGATGAACACAATTCCTTTTTTCCTTTGTGGAAAAAGAGTGGATGAGTTTCTCACTCCAGCCCAGGCAAATTCAGAATCTCATTTTGTGAGGCTCAGAGCCACGGGCTCACAGATGAGTGGAGGCTTTTAAAAGGGATTGAGGTAACCCAAGGAGCCAGAGCTGCTGCTGGTGCTTTGAGAAGTCTCTTGCTGCTTTGCCACAGGCTGTTCTCCTCCTCTGCTGCAGCAAGAGTTTCCTAGGTTTGTTCTCAGAATTGGAAGAACTGCTTTTCTTCAGTAATCAGGAAAAGCAAATTCCGTGCTTTTTGCTGGAAGGCCCCTGTACTGAAAAAAAGGCCAATAAAAATACCAATGGTTCAAGGTCTTCCAGTCCTAAGCATGTAAAGCAGTGTTTCAAAAGGTACCAGCAAACTGTAGCTGCAGGCAACTATTCTATAAAGAAACTTCTATACCTCTGTAAAATATTTATGTGTATTTGAAATAAGGTTGTTCCTCATAATGAAGAATAAGTAGCCAACATACCTGCTTGGCTCTACTTTGCATTTTAACTTTGGAGGCTTTAAAAATATGAGATCTGATGCAGATTTTTTCTTGTCTCAGTGTAAAAAAAAAAAAAAAAAAATCAAATATGGGCAAATCCATACAGGTTACTCTGCTATTAGATTATTTTCTCGACTTTCCTTTCAGCTCTTTCTACAGAATTCACACTTCGAGTGGATTTAATTCTGGGAAGTTATCAACTTTATTGCATAACTGTGGGATATGCTTCTCTAAATGTCAGGTATTATCAGAGCACAGCACATTTAGAAGAACTCAGACTGTATAACCCCAAGGTTATATGTATTTAAATCTGACTTCATTACATTTTATACAAGACAGAATATCTCTATCCAAAAAGGTCTGTGAGGTTTTTTTCTCCCATTACTTGCCACACTTCAAAATCAGTAGGAAAAAACTTTGAAAAGCAGAGCTGTGAGGGTCAGAGCTGCACAAAGCATTGACATGTTAAAGTTGCATGTGTTTGATTAACAGTGAGATACAACACTCCGTTATTCATCATGCCAAAAAATACCTCTTCAAGAACAAACTGATTCCTTCTCTGTTAAGGACTGTCAAAGGATTTAGTCATTCTCAGTGGGCAGGGAGAGAGTGTTTGCTGGAGGAAGGGCGAAAACCTCCCTTGGCCCCAGGGTTGTGCCTTCTGGAGCAGCATTTGGAAGGGCAGCAGTGGCTGCTGGGGCATGGCACCGGTAGGTGCAGCGAGTGGTGGTTTGAGGATGCTCAGCAGAGCCAAGAGTTCAGCTGTTGGGGATATCAGATGTATTTTATGTGTGATAGCAGAGCAATTTAACACCTGTTTCAAAACTGTGATTTTTTTTTTTTTTTCTTTTCTGTGTGTGAAGAATTTAAATGCTAAAAGGACACCTCTAGGAGTAGTCAATAATTGAGTTTCTACCAGTGATTCTTTTTCCCCCAGGGCTGCAATATTGGGTTGCAGCACCGGTGGTCCACTTTACAAACCCAAGTTCTGTTTGTATCTGGCTCTTAAAAAAGATTCTGAGAAAGGCATCCTGCATTCACATAGGGTTCCAATTGAAATTTAAAAGAAAATCAATCTCATGGTGCAGTTAACTTCAGTAATGTCCATATGAATCTTGATGTACAGGTGCTTAGCTGAGCCACAGAACAAGCAGCACAGCTGCATGAGGAGTGTGTAGTTGCAGAGTAATAGCTATTCTTTTTCTGCCTTGTTCTTCTTTCTTTTTTTCTTTTTCGTTTTTTTGTGTGTGTGTGGTTTTTTTTTTTTTAGTTTCTTTGGTGGGTTCAGTTTTTATGGTTTTTTTTTTTTGAGCAGTAGCTAGAAATCAGACTGTTGCCTGTTCTCATTCATCATCTTTTTGTTTGTTCTTTCATGGGCCTGCCTGAAAGTCTTGTGAAAATGTATGACCCAAAAAAAGAAACATATGCCTTATGCTGAATTTTGTACAGAAAGAGAATAATGGGAGCAAGTAGAGAAAACACAGCCAGGGGTGTGAAAGCTGAGTAGGAATTGCACTGCCGATGGGCTGGGTGCTCAGGAGGGCACCACACTTCCCCTCCTGGCACTGTGGCCATTCCTCCCACAGCACTCACTGAAAGTGTGAGAAGGGAAAAACAAGAAGGGAGTTGCTGCTCACTTGGGTTTTCTGTCAGTGAGTAGAGTAGCATGGCTGGGATGCAGGACCAAGCATCTGGGATGTCCCCCTGGGGTGACTGAGTGAAGGTAAAGAGTCCTGAGAAAGGGCTTCAACAAAAAGGAAAATAAAAATGAGGGAAAAGTCAATCTGTCTGTTGGAGAGAGGAGGAACTGCTTATAGCAGTGAAGATTGAAGTGTTGTCTCTTCTGCCCCAGTGTTCAAAAGCAAGGTTAGCTGTGACCTGGTTAACCTAACAAACACTTAGATTAAGATAGGGAAAGAAAAGATTAGAATTGCCCTCCTGGCCCTGATAAAAATTGCTGTAGGGAAATACCCGAGGTAAAGTAATTGTGATGATTTTTAATCTCTGAAGACATATGGAAGACAGACAAGATCCGTAAAACTGAAAAGGACAGAGTGGTTTTCCCCCAAAAGAGAGAAAATAGGAGTTTCTTAGGAATTTTGGTGGAGAAATGGAGCAAGATTGATTTTTTTTTAAGAGAGGAATTAAACTGCTTGAAAATACCTGGAATTTAACAGAGTAGGTAACTGCCAAGATCCATCTGTAAAGTTCAAATCATAACAAATCAGTTTAATTTCTCTGCAACTGTACAGAAAGCCTGGTGAGTAGATAAGGAGTGAGTGGCCATGGTATTGTCACCAGGGAGATGAGGAAACGTGGTCTAAATGGGACCACCATAATTAAAAGCAGATTGCAATTCTGTTCTTGGAGTGAATGCTAGCAAATAAATGGTTCACTGTCAAAAAAGATGGATTTGTATCTCATAGGGCTCTGGACAGAGACCAGTAATATTCAGCATTTTGATAATTTAGATAATAGAACAGGGAATACATTTATTTAAATTACCAGATAATATCAAAGTGGGTTACCAGCAGCCTCAGGAACAAAATTAGAATTGAAAGCTATATGAAAAAATTGGAGAAGTGATTTGTATATGCAGGTTTCAATTCAATAGATACAATTGCAAGCTCTTACACTTACTGGGGAATCAACCTAGTAAACAAATACATAATAGGCAGTGTATTATAGTCACTGGTATTGTATAAAAATATATGGGGATATGGGTCAGGGAACAAACTGAACACAAAAGTAATGTCCTACTCTTTAGGGGAAAAAAAAAAGAAGTATCACACTTTAGTGTTTAAGCACATATTTTCTGTAGGACATGTAAAGTCTTGAAAAGATTATTTAGGTCAAGAAAGAACTGGGTTTCCTTAGCCTCAACTAGAGAAGGCTGGGGATACAAGTCTTCAAATATGTAGCAGATTCCTGTGTACAGTGAGATGATGAACATTTTTCTTTTATAGGATTTTATGGTGGGAGATCAGGATTAGATAGATGAATTTGTAGCCAAAGAGGTTTTGGTTGGAGCAAAGAGAAGCATTTCTAAATCATAAAATAGTTAAAAGACAAAGTAATTTTTTTAGAAAGTTTGTAGAATTTCCTCATTTGGATGCTTTTGCAGCCTGATTAAACCAATAACTTCTCTGTGCTTTAGTGGCAGCTCATTCTGTCTTGAGCTGAGACTATGGCTGGTTCTCAGTCAGATTTTTCTCCCATTTTTCCATCAGGCATTGATATTTTGGATACTAAATCCCACACTGCTTAGTATTGAAGTCCCCTACTCAGTCTGTTTCAGTGCAGGGGATAATCCAATAACAGAGAAAGTCTATTTACACACATCTTTGAGACTTAACAAATTCCCTTTTCCTATTGATTGCAAAACCTGTTTAGGCTGCATTAAGTATGACCAGAATGTTGATAGGCTCTTCTGCATTACCAGGCAGGGTGGAAAAATTCCTGTTTCTTTATTACACTGAGCTTTCTTCTTGCATTAGCATGTTATAGAAATACATATTCAGCCAAATCTGATATGGTGGGGAGGAAAACCACATGATTGGTAAAATCAGGTAAATAGAGGAGTAAAAAAATTTCCCAAAGTAATTTAGAAGATCATGAAGTAAGCACTGTTTACCTTCAGATCTAAGTGGAAAACTTAATCTAAAGCTAATATTCTGTAATGAAAGGGGGTTTTTTTTGTGTCTTTCCTACTGAAAAATAGCATACGTAATTTGCTATAATGATAGAATGTAGAATTATAACTTGGTTTTAGCTGGTTCTAATTTTTTATTACTTGAAAATATTTAAAATGAAGTTGCACATGAGAAGTCCACTCAATAATGTCAAGTTTCAGGCTTTTTTTTTTTTTTTTTAAAAACCAGTGTTTTGACAATTTACGCACAGCAATTTAGTACTCAGAATTAACTGCATGCTCATTTAATTAGAAATGGAATAATTTGTCAACATTAGAAAGTTAAAGTTAACTTGTAACCTACTGCTAAGACACTGTGCACAGAGCAGTCTACTCTCAAACCACTTTATTGCCCACAGTGTATTTATGGAATATAATGCACCTCTTTGCTGTGTGATAAATACCTTTGAGAAGATGTTAATGAATTAAATGTGTGATTATCAGCATGGAACAGAACAGATAGCCTTGCTGGATACAGTCTTGCTGTACAAAGCGCTGCGGTGTCTTTATCTCATCTTTGTGTTGCAGAGCTGCAGTCACGAGCCGGGTAATTGCTCCAGAAGTTCTGTGAATTTTAGTGTTACATGCTACAGCTACTGATGGTCTAGTGGAGATTCATTCAGCCAGGAGCTATGCCAGAAATGCAAATGGAACTTTAAAAGGGCCTGTTTGGAAATAATGGAAAATGCAAGTTCTCCTGGATAGGAGCGATAGGAGCCCAGTTTGAGTCTGGTTAGATCAGTTCCACCAGAGCCATGCAGATGTAAAGAGAGCAGTGTTCTGTGGTAAGCTCCATCAGGTAATAATGGGAATGGATGATGACAGAGTTAAAATTTCTTCAACCAAAGCAGATCATTAGCTGCCTGATTAACTTTACTTCTGAAGTACTGATAGAGAAGTGTCTGCTAAGAGGAAGAGCTCAGTTGCATTTAGTTACACATGCCTTAGCTGTCAGGTACCACTGACCTAATTGGAACAAATATATATATATATATATATATATATATATGAGAAAAAAGAAGTGATATCTAGTAAGTTCTTAATAGACCCTTATAAATTCCTAACCCACTAAATGAATATGCAATTAATCATATAACTTGCACCCACCTATAAACCATTAGCAGGCTACAAATGTCTGGCTGTGTCCTGTATTACCTTGGTAGTGCTGTGCTTGTGGGGTGCTCCGACTGATGATCATTCCTAATACTGAGAAAGAGAAGAGAATGATCAGCTTTATAACGAGTACTAACTGTTGGGTCACATTTAATGTCATTCCCATGTAATCCATAAATGTCTGTGTTCATTTAATATTAGCTGGAATGGGAATGGTGCATAGTTAAGGTCACTCCACAGACTCTTATGAAACATTTATTTGTTTAATGGAAACCTGCAGTCTGTACATGTGAAATAGATGCCTGAAGTGGCTCTTTGTGTTTGTGAGGATACCTGTGCTCTGTACCACAGAGCACCATGAAATTTTGGTACTGAATTGAATCAGAGACAATACAGATCTTGAGGAAGTGTTGGACCAGTTACAATAGTCAGTCTTGGGCACAGAACCAAATGTGGACTACACCTGCACCCTGTGAGAGGGTGGATTTAATGTAAATCCTATCCCTCCTCAATATGTACAAAGCTTTGCTGCTTGCATAGTCTAACACAGGGTTCTTATCCTTGGAAGAATCTGGGATCAACATACATGTTTCTATGTTGTTTTGGTTTTTTTTTTGATCGCAGCTTCCTTATTGAATTTGTAGTTCTTACAAGTAAAATTTAATTAAAGGGTGTTGAGTAAGAATCATTCAAACTACAGCACCATTATTAGTAACAGAAATTTTGTAAGGATTTTGCTAAATTGGTGATAAATTTCTGCAAGGGAAGAGGAACTTTCAGGGAACTTGATGGTCAGTATACAGATCAAAGGGCTGTTCTCCTTCTTGAAAATGTGACCTATTATGGATCTCTTATGAAAAATAAACTGCATTAAAAAAAACCAAAAAAAAATGAAACAAAACCAAAAGACAAAAATATTTTCAAAGAGGATGTAGATGTTCAAAATGGACATAGTGCAGTAGTGAACAGAGATTAGAAAACATTACAGCAATTGAGAACCTGGCCAGTGGATTATAATCAAATAGCCGCTGCTTAGTTAAAAACCTGAGCAGCCCAATTTGATTCAAGTCGTTATTATTTTTAAAAGGACACAAATGTGAATTTTACTAGGTAGTTTCTTGTATTAAAGGTACTTAAACAATTTTATAACCCCCACTACTTGAATTAGAAAAATAATTGATCTGTTTTTACTCATTATGTACAGAATCATTTTAGGTTTAATCATTTAATTCTGCACACCAAATTACAAAGAACATGAATTAAATATCAAATAAGTGGTTATATTATGGAATTTGCTCCGCTTGACTATGTGAGAGGAATATAAGCACTTTATGTAGGTATTTGATGTAAAATCTCTTGAATTTCATTGTTTTGATTGGAATGGCTTTAGTGCATGTGGAAAGGGTAAAGACAACAACTTCTGTGGTCTTATATGTCACACAGGTATTTGAATGCCTAAAGATGCAGCACCAGAGATGGTCTTTAAGAATCATGCTGGAGGTGTGCATCTCATTGACTTCATCTGACACCTAAATGCATCCACCTTTAGAAAGTTTAGGAGTCTATTCCCCACATATGTTTTATGTGGGGAAAGCACTAAAATTATGTCAAATATGGCCACAAGACAACCTTGATGTTATTGCTGTCCCTGCAAGAGAGCTACAGCATAAAATATTCTGCTGAAGTTATAACCTACACTCATGGGCTGTTGATTACTTAGTTCATCTCCATGAACGAAGAACTCTTCAGGAATGCAAATAACTGAACATCTCCAGTTTTCACTTTGCATATATATATGTGTGTGTGTGTATATATATGACATACTGTGAGCATATATGTCGGATAATTAGTAGTGCATATTTAAATTGACTACTTAGTTGTTTCTGGATGCAAATCACACATTTATGAACTGAACAAAGTTTACAGAGATCAGTGAAAAGATTTTCATCATAGATGGAAAGTATTTTATTTTATTAAAAGTATTAGTATTTTCCTAGTCACCTCTTTTCAGAGTACATCCACATCAAAGGTGGGAGTGGTCAACAGGATTAGGCAGTAATCTGTTTGTATCAATACCTAGATTTTCCTAACAGATGATTTCTTCTGTCAAAAGTCTTTTCCTTTCATGAAGGCAGAGCTTTTTTAAAAAATTAGTTTTATTCACCGAGGAAGAGCCTTGGAAAAGAAAAACATCCTTCTGAAGATCACATTCATAATCATGTTCAGCTCAGGAGGTACAATGATAAATACATTTGAAATTAAACCTGCTGACCAAAAAAACATTGCAAAATGAGTGTTCTGTGTAATAAATCATAGAAAGTTCTGGTTTGTTTATCTAACAATGTTTTTGTATTTCCCTGAAATCACTAGCTTTCTCACAGGCATTTTGGGATCACAGTAGAAGCTGTGGAGATGTGCAAATGCTCTGTCAGGAGGTTTTGAAAATTGACTTGTAGGCCACAGTGGTGTTAAAAGAACAAATCCAGCTGAGTCCTTAACCTGATGTAGTGAAGCTGGAAAAGTTTTTCCATTCTTTATAAGAACTAATATCTGATGCAATTCAAGAAGTAGTCTGGTATGTTCTATGTACAATCAGAGTACAAAATAGTTCTCTTGGAAATATTCAACATCAAGAACAAAAGTAGTAATTATTTTTAAAATAGAACTAATGTTTTGGAAGAACATTCTACAAAGGAGAAGGACGAACACAGATTCTTAAAAAAAAAAAAAAAAAAGCAAAGAACCCCCCCAACCACCTCCACTCTATGAGCCACCTTCCCCTGCAAAACAGAGAAATAAGGCAGTGAATTATCAAGCTCCTTCACTGGAATCTGGAATTGCTGCTTCTCATTAAAGCAGGGACAAGTACCTTCATGGGAAGCCTGTGCCTTTCAATTAATGTAAAATTACTTAGCCTGAAGGAAAAGGGTCAGCCTGACCCAGGTCATTGCTTCGAAAATGCTAAGGCAGAGTTTAATTCCCTTGAAATACCAGTGTACGGCATAATTGAATCCACCATGCAAGTGGATATCAGTGCGGATGGTTGGCACTGTGTAAGAAATAATACATAATCCTGTGGCTGAAAACTTTATCCCAGAGCAAATGTCCAAAGACAAAAACAGGCTGTGTGTTTTTCAACTATTTTAACCATCCTGTCTCACAATCCTTTTCTCATAGGCCAGTGTATGGCAGGAGTATCTGCCATCTGCATTATGCATGAGGAAACCATCCCGTCTTTCTCACAGAAGAGGCACTGGCCCCACTCCTAGCTCCTTGATCACCAAAATGTTACCTGACTGCCTCTTCTCTGACCAGGCCAACAGGACAGTCGGGAAAGCAGATAAATCTGCTGGCATTGGCATCTCTCAACAGTGCTGAAAGGAGCGTTGGATAAGTGAATTTCTGTAAATGAGAGTTAGCAGTTCCTTTGGTACAGACAGAATGAAAGAAAGATCTTTTAATATACATACATAGAGTTGAAATACCTTGAAGTAGGTGGCAAAGACTAGACCTTTATGTAACTGTCCCAGAGAAATGTTTTAAGCTGTCTTTGTTGCACATCACTCTTTAAACCAAGCTTCCATCTCAGGCTATGAGGAACACTGGTAGTGTGACAGACCTAACAGATCAAATGGTTGAGTCCACTTTTTAGAGAAATATTAAGAGGTGCCCCCTTATTATCCAATTTTTGTGTTCTTTTTAAGTAAGGACAAGTCTTTTTAGGTATTTGAGCGTGAAAGGTTTAGCCTGGGGTCTTAGGCAATAAATTAATGTTCCAGTGAAGGCAGTCAACCACCTGCACAAATTTAGCCTTTATAATTCTATTTATTGTCTGCAAATGTAGCACCAGATTAGATGTTTCCTGGAGAGACGAGTTTGGTGTGAGGTATTCATCACTTTGTTACAGCTTCTTTGAGATCACCATGAAGTACTCCCTTGTACTAAATGAATAGCTCTCTTATCATGACCTTTTAATCACTTCATCATGAAGAGGTCTTTTACTTGCTACAGGAGTCTACTTCATGATACCCCCATCAAAGGGACTGTAATATCATAAAACGGCCACAACAGAGACCAGCACAGAAATATGGCACAATACGAGAAAATTAGTGAAGGTAGACCTAGTTGGCTGCAAGCAGCATCATGGCTTGCTAATGGGAAGTGCTGGAGGGGATAACTGGCTGTGAGCTCAATTGTTGGGAACTGCACCTGGAGGTGATATTTTGCTCAGTTTTGTAACATGGTAGTGGAACAGAAGGGGAACAGTGTAAGCCTGTTAGCAGGGCCAGCAGCACCAAAGAAATCATGGAGATTTGGGAGATGAATAGGGCATGACCAAAAAGGAAGTTTAAAGATGGAATTTAGCTGTAGTGATACTTGCTGAACTTACTTCTATGGAAAAGGTTTTCTTTTCATGCTGTATTTAAAACATGAAGATACTGGAGTTCACACTGCAGTGCAGAACTGATGTAAGAAGGGGAGAAATCTAAATTGCAGTGTTCAAATTATTTGAAGAGTTTAAACAGGGTTTCTAGAGAATGTCGTGGAGGGATCTTGGAATCCTGGCTATCGTGGTTGCTTGGAATCATAAAGGCTTGGTTGCAGTACAGGAACATGTAAATATATGTTTTAAATACATGGGTTTCGAAAGTAGTTGCAAAAGCTGTTCATAGCTCAACCTACAGGCAGATAAATAGTCAAAAGAGAAACAGTCATTTTATCATGAAAACTCTCTAAAAGGCTAAATAAGGAATTTAATGCTGTTAAAAAACCCGCCCAGTAGCATACAAAGATCCCCTGGACTCTCCAACATCCAGAGTTACTATTAAAGGTGTCTTGATGTCACTGTGGGAGACTAGCAGAGAAGAGGACTTATCACGAGAAACACCCACTGCATTCCTGCTTTTCCACGTGTCATATCTGCACTAAGCAATTAATGATGATGGTAACCAAGGCAGTGAAAGGCAGGTAGTTCATGCACTCAGGTACTGAACTGTCAGATTCCTTAGAAAACCGTTTTTCATTCATGTTTTCAATCCTCCAAAAGAGAAAGGCTCTAGGTGCCAGTCTACTCTGCCTGAATTCATTCATCAGTTCCCTGAGCCTGTGTGTTCCAGCCACCATGCCCACACACTGCAGGTCTGCTTACTGCTTTCCCTCCCTGCTGCCTGTTCTCCTTTGATCTGATCCTCTCCATTTCCAGCCCTTTAAGGGTCTCAGCTCTGTTTTGTTCTGGATTTGTTCTTTCTTTTTATTGTGTCTCTTTTTTCCCACCCTGATATTTTTAGCTCTGTCTTTTTGTCTTCCTTCTTTCATCTTGCATGCTTGCTGGTTTAGCCATCTGCTTCCCTCAGCCCAGTTTTCTTTTCCATTTTCCCTTTGCATTTCTTCAGACCCACAGGCCATTTATCTCATTGCTTCTCCTTTCTCCAGCTCCACAGGGTCTTTTAATCTTCTCATGCAATTTGTAAGCAAACAGCAGAAGAGCATCCGGTATCTGCTGCCTAACTGCTGCCTGAGTGAGTCAGATTGTCTGGAGAAGAAAAAGAGATATTGAGACTGTAGTCTTTACTTCAAAATTGACTCATCACATGCTTTGATTTCCTTCCTTCAATTCTGTTTAGTTTTGTGCTCAGAACATGGACATTTAATTTATATGGAATGTTAATTTAGGAAATATTTTCTCAGTAGCTTTTTTAACCATGGGTTTGTTTTTTTTTTTTTGCATTGTATTTCACATTAATCAGTTTATGCATACTTTTGTAAATATCACAACATGTAGAAGTGTGTCTCTTCAAAACAAGGTGGTGTTTCTTCTGCATTTGGCAATTTTCTCTTTAGCGATCTGTTTGAGTGAATACAGTATGTGACTCACTATGGAAAAACTGAAAATGAAACCAAGTCTTAATTCTTCCACAGTATCTCAAAGAGCAATTAAACCATCTCAGAACACTCTGAGGAGACTTAATGCAGCTTTGCCTTTAAGAATTAGTGTTTTAAAACATACTTTGTTTTCAGTTAAAAGTTTGATGAGTATGTGTGGAGGCACTCAATCCAAATTCCCTGTAGAGGATGCCTTTTGTATGGGATATGGGTAATCCATAGGACCCTGTAAAGACATCAGACTGTCTAAAGTGTCAGGCATATTGAAGTACTTAAATGCATATTTTTCTAAGACAGATTTGGATTCTCAGCTGCACTGACCAGAGGCAAGCACCCTCACCAGTCTCATATTTCCATGGAGATAGAGTTCTGCTTGTGCTGTCAGAATTTATATCTTTTGTTTCTCTTTACACTTGTCCAGATGAAAATACACATGCACACCATGAAGCTGCCTGCAAATCGGTTCAGGAGAACAGAAGTTTCTGTAAATCCCCAAATACTCATAAAGTCCAAATTTTGATCACACTGAATATGAGTGTGAGCATATGCTTGAAAAGGATGTGCACTTACCTGTGTATCAGTACAAAAAAAATGCACATATTATGCTTGAGGCTTGAGATTGACCAGCTTCACTGTCATGTAACAATGATTTCAGGGAAGTCGTTCCTGTTTTTTTAATGCTGCAGGTGTATAAGCCAGAAAAAAACACATAAATTTTTGTCGTAAGTCATCTCATGCAAGACTCAAGAAACATATTTTATGTGATAGTGTAACTAATAGAATTTCAAATGACAGTGATATGTGAGGCTTTCAGAAGTGGCAGCGCAGTGCATTCTTTCTTGAATAATTCACTCATCTGAAGTTATTAGATATTCAAAACTGATTGAGTTGCATATCCAAATGATGGTCTATCAGCTGTTGATGTAGGAGAAGAAAAAGAAGTTTCTGCATTTACTCTGAACTGTGGTTTGTATCATGTTACTCTTCGTTATATGAACTGAGTTTAATTGGTTGTGATTTAATTTACATTCTGCAGTTGATGTCTTTTTCTTGAGATAATTAATCTTATTGAAAAATTATGTGTGAACAGTTGAGGCTCTAACAGATTTTCTAGAGGTGCTTTTTTGTTTAGGCTTCCTTGACAGCCTTTTTTCTTACAGATAAATTACGTGTCTCGAAATGTCTCGCCTTTATATTTATTTTGGTTTGGCAGCATAGAGTTGTTATGGCTGGCAATATTTCATACCCCAAAGTATTAATGCTAACCATAAATTACTACCAATGATATGCAGTGGTTCTTATCAATCATGAGAAATAATCAATGCTGATTGAAACAAATAAATATGATGCTTTTCAAAGTTATAACCTTGTCATATAACTTCAGTGCTCAAATGCATCAAGCTCTATCTTAAATTAGCTCTGCAATTATATAGAGTTTTCAGAAACAAGATATTTCACCAAAAGGGTCAAAATTGTGCAAGACTATATAGAGATTTAGACATTAATATTGGCAGAATTTACCTCTATTTTATATTTTTTTGCTTCCAGAATTGGGTAGAAATAATAGGATTTACAGATGGGTGGCAGTTCATCATCTCAGTATTACAGACTCTTCAGTTGACTGTTTCTAAGAGTTTACTCTAAAACCAGATGAAGAAAACATATCATACTATTTAAAATGAGAAATCCCATAAACTTTGTTTCAGATGTAGTAGGTCAGACAAAATAATTATGTCAGCTCTTTCTGGCTGCATGAACCATGAGTTAATGTATCATTATCTGCAGTTTAAAATTAATGTAAACTGGAAAGATTTAGTGGATTTCACCATTTGTGGAGTTAAATTCTGTGCCTGTCTCTACCCCCAGATGTAATCAATATGAAATCAGTCATTAACTCATGTGGCTTAACTTACTGACTCTAACACCAGGAAAAGACCAGTGAAATACTACAGCTCCAAGAGCAAAAGGTGCCACTTCACTGGTGCATGGTGTGAAGCATTTCTGGTGTGTATCCCAGAGTGAGCTGAGCTTTGAGTGCACAGTCTAAGGTCTCACTGTGTTTGTTGCCAAGGCATGAAATCATCAGAATTCCAATCTTTAATCAATATTATTCTCATGGATATGCAGAGACTGTCACTTATTGATATAGTATGTGGTTGTTCAAAGTCTCCACTGATAGCACAGGTGTTATCCAGTGGTTTCATGTCCCTCTGTGGCTCAGAATTCAATGCTGCAGAGCTCTCTATTCGCTTTTTACACACCCAAGGAACCAGTTACATGAAACCCAACTGTGGCCATGCCATATTTAGCTGTTTAATCCCATTTAGCAGCAGTTCCTATGCTGGAGAGCACATGGAGTCAGACTGGGAAGGCAAAGGGGGAACATTTGAGGTGAATGATAATGGAGTTTTAGAGAGAGTTGGGTTTCACCATAATGTTGTGATACCATTATTAATTTATTTAGCACATAAATTGCAAAATGGATGGACGTTTCATCCAGCAGCTGTGCTTTGCCTTTGGCAGTAGTCATGCTGCTCCTAATTTAATCTTATTAACTCCCTCACAGCTTTTACTAACGGGGTGCTGAACATCTTGCAATACAAAGATAAGAAAGGAATAGATCTTTTTTATTGTTTTGTGATCAGCACATTAGATACTGATTCCATTCTCTTTGCACTGCAGTCCCAGCAAGGTCACGTGTCTTAAAACTCATAAAAAGGAAATGAGGAATAGGAGTTGGTTGTGTGAATGTTAATCTGGTTTTTTTTGGTGAGCAAGAAGTTGCTGCTTGGAATCCTGATAGCATAAAGCAAAGACTGGCCCCCTCCTACTGTAACTCATTTGCTTTCAGCAGACTTCCCACAAAGAGGGAAGTTCAGACACAAATAATCGGGTGTTCTCCAAACGTGTAGCAGATTAAGGAGTTTGTATATGACATTAAAGACCTGCTCAAAGCCTTTTCTCATTTTCATTGCTGGAAATCAGAATTAAACCAGTATTGCCTGAGCAAAATTGATAGTAAAATATCAGTAACTAGAGGAGAAATAATTTCAATAATTATTTGCATAATCTTTATAACTAGTACACATAGACTTTGTATAATTTGTATAGGCTGTGGTTTTTGTATGGGGAGTGAACTTGAATATACATTAGCATACAAAAACTATATAGTACAGTTGTTTCTTCTGGCCACAAGCACACTGTATTTATATCAGTAATCCCTTCAAAAGATCTCCATAACCCTCCTGTGCTTCATGATGTCCCCTCATATTCTCTCCACTCTGCATCTGGTTCTTGCTCATTATTTTTAGCTCATGGCACATTCTGCAGGTTCCATTTTTGTTCCAAGGTACTTTTATCCTAAAGGCAAAATAGGAATCATTATATGTTTGCATTTCTTTTTCTAAATTGTATTTTTGAGCCTTTAGTGGAGGTTTCTTAAAATTTTTGATTTTTGAGTGAGACTCTGTGTGTCATTTTGTGTGGGTACTTCATTGCATGAATGGCAGATGAATGATTGGTTACTTTTTGCTCGGCCTTCTAATCACTTTACCACAGCAAAAGCTTTTGGTTCAGTTTTCAGCGTAAGTAGATTTCTCGGTAATTCTTCAAATGCTTAATTCAACTGTAGAAAAGAGGATAAAGGCAGAATCCTACTCATGTTGCTGTTTTTCACACTCTGCATGACAGCCAGTAGCTCCTGTGGCTGGCACCCACCGAGGCAGTTTGGAAACGTGCCAGACCATTTTACTAATGTATTATGAAAGGTTTCAGAAGTGAGCAGGGGCCACGGATGAATGCAGAAGTGAGTGTCCTTGGCAAGATGTATTCCTGTTTACTTCCCTGCTTCACTGTGTCCTGTCCCCTGATTTCTGGGTTCACGTGCATTTTGTGATATGTATTGTAATGGAGGTTATTAATTAGGAAGGATCACTTTTAGTTTTAGGTAGTCCTTTTTTCTTCAGGGGGGCATAGGAATGCTTCTTTTTCCCTAACATTGTTGTTATAGATGTGGTGGCCTGAAGAGATAACTGAGACAAGATTTGTGGGAAGAGGTAATATCTTTTATTAGGCCAACTGATGTAGCTGAAAAAAACAGAAAAGCTTTCAGGCACAGAAAACCTTTTCCAGGTCAGATTCTCTCATAGCTTTGAACTGCCTAATAATTGACTTGTGCCTGTGAAGCAATAAAAGCAGTTTTTTGATCTTTCTCTTTTTATGAGTAATACTGTTTGGGAGGCATCCATATATTGCAGGAGTTAAAACCTTACACAGCTAAGGTTGATAATTCTGCTTTCAATTCTGATTAAATTCTTTAGCTCATAGAGCAAGAGTATAATAATTTTTCATTCAGACTAGTAGTCCCTTAAAATACTAGATTTTGTTTTTCATGGAATCAGAAGCGTAAATTAACCCATAAAAGATCTGATACCTCACTGATGAATCAGAGAGGTCTGCATGGTTTTGAACCTTATCTAAGAAACTGCCTCTCTTTCCAAATCAGGGTATGTGTTTGGAGATAAGTGGGATGAGAATAATGGCAAACACTGCAATTTCAGTTATTTAATGAGTCTCTGCTGCTTTTTTTTTTTAACTAATGGGAAGGGCATGGCTTTTAAATAGTATCTTTTTTATTTTCTATGTACAATACAAATAGATGCATATCTATGTTGTGTGCAAGATGTGGACCCCATTTGGCTGTTAATCTTCGGAATAATTGAGAGTGTTACTGCGGGTGCTGAAGTTTTCAATGTATTTCATATACTCTCACCTTTTATTGTTCTTGCTCAGACTGAGTGCTTTTATGCCCTGTGAGATGTCTTACTGGACATCTCACAGGGGAATTTACAGAGTGTAGCAGCCCTGGGAACTGCAGAGACGAGTTCAGATTACAGGAATCCGGGTAAAAACAAAAATACGGGACGGTCACTCCCCTACCTCGTAAAAAGCTGTGCTAGCAAGGAGGCATCATTATTGCTCTAAATGAATAACACACAAAAGAATGTAATTGGTTTATAATACAGGAAATGGATAAAGGATGCATCAAGGTGTTTGGCATGCCCAAGCATTTTGAGATTATAGTGCTGTGAGGTTCTAATGTCATCAGCTCTCCTCCATTTCCCTGGAGCTGAGAGCTCTCATCACACTGTAAAAATAGTGCTACTGAGGTTTTCTTGGCAGCTTTTTAGCAAAAACACTGTTCTGCTGAGAAATGTTTTCCAAATTACCCAAGGACAGTGAACTGGATATTTTCTGGAATGTATTGCAGAATTAGTGGAATGTGTTTTGGCTGAGTGCATAAGGCACTGTTTTCCTGCATGTTGTTGGGCTTTCCATTGAGTTCCGCGGCATTATTTCATTTTCAGAAACTGTAGAAAGAAAAAATAATTCCTTAAAAGGTAGAGAATAAAGGGTACATATAAATCCAGAACTCAGTCATTGAAAGAATCACACCTTCATCTAAATGTGTCATCTAAAAGTTCAGATGATGATTGATAAGTGTGTTTTTTATTGTTGGCTGTTAGCTGAGTAATAGATTGTTATTTCAATACGTTTTGACTGGAGCAATTTGTCTTGAAATACTTTTGTCACCTTTTTCTTTTAGGTCCTTTGTAATGGAGTTTTGTAATTTCATTTTTTTCATACACAAATGCAGCTAACTTTTTCAGTGTTGAGCAGCACCAGATGAAAGCTTGTCATCACTTTCGAAGCTGGTAAAAGAATGAATTCAGAAGAAATATTTAATATGCAGTGGTTGTTACCTACTGCATTCTGTGGCAAAAGAAAAATTAAATAAATTGTATTGAGGGGGTGGTGTACTGTCTGTCTGATCTAAAAAGCCATTTTCACAGTTCTTAACATTGCAGGGAACATTTTCCAGCTTATCCTAATAGAAGCAGGCAAGTTATTTACTTGCCAGAAAGGCCTGAACCCTAGCAATCATACATGCCACTTGAGGAGTTAAGGCTCGTCACAGTGCCCAACTTTAACTTGCATAATTCTTTTAATAAATTATACCAGGCCGTTTTCCTCTTTTTGTTTCCCCCAGCTGATATGACAGTGCAGAAATTGCTGTAATACATTTAATATTTTAAAGGGCTTTGCTCTCCTACATGGCTTCACTTCTTAGAGATGTTTTGTGTGTCCATATTCATTAATTGATTCTCTCTGTGCTTAGTAGGAGTATTTTTCACTACAACCTTTCGCCCTTTTCCTGTTTCATGTCTCTTTTTTTAGTCAATTGGAGCAATTCAATGTCCATGTTTAAATATTAGTCTTCATTCAGTCTTTTGATAGCACCTCGGTTAGAAGGCAAGGAGGACAAGAAATGTTTGAAAACATTTTGGAATAGGATGATAGCACTTTGGGTTTGAATGTTGCACTCAGTAGCCAGCCTTCTTATCTTTTTATTTGCATAAATTACCAGGGTTTTTTCTGATAGCGCACCTCCTACAAAACAGGAGTTGCAGGGTGTAATTCCCCAAGCCTCTTCCACAGAGGACACAACTGGTGGCCATGTGGGAGGTTTGATCCTGGTGTTTTGAGGGTTGCTGGTACTCCTTGCTGTGGTGCCAGATGTTGTATGATGATGGATGAGGCGTGTGATGAGGAAGAGGCGTGTCCCAGCCACTGACGGCTCTGTGCAAGAAGAAGCCAAACAGGTTAAGCTTTTGTACAAAACTACAAGAGCTTCATAAGAACTTTCTGTAAGAGCCAGACTAGAAAAAGAAAGATTTTCCACATCCTTTTTTATTGATTTCATTTCAGTAGTGATTGTGTTTCAGTGTGTGGCTCTCGCAAGCAAGATGACTTAGGAGACTTCGTACTTGTAATTTATACATGGTGCTCCTGTTAAGAACTAAAACTCACATGAGTAATTTGAGAAAAATGTCAGCATCCTGTCTGCAAGTGACTTCACTTGGTCTCCATTGGAAGTGGAGCTCCTTCAACTTGGAACACAGATATTAATGTTTCTGCATAAATGTTTAGACAGAAATGTTACACAAAGCGTGAGGAACGTTTCCACATGACATATGAAGTGTTGTTCTTGTTGTTACAGCATATTTTCTGTTTGAGCTGTCAGAATGACATTAGTTTAGCATTTCTTCTTGAAATATATTGTCTAATAATTTACTTTTTAAATATTTCTATTCTAAATATTTATCAGCCCTGCACACATTATCTTTGATACAATTTTCCCTTTTCCTGCGAGGGCAAGAGACCCATTTCTCTTCTTTGTAACTGGCCTTTAAAAGCTGCTGGCAAGTGCCCCTCTAGGTAACCTCTGGCAGTGCACATCCTGTGCAGAAACCACCATGATTTAACCATTTGTCTCTGTTTCAGTCACACTTCTCAGAAGAGGCTGGTACCTTGCATGATTTTATCTTAAGCTGTAATATAAAGTATAAAATACAAAAAACATTTGGGGCATACTTACTTATATATGTATGAATCTTACTGAAGCAACAGTTTTGATGTTAAACACAATACACTTGGAAAATGGAAATTATTTTTGTCTCAAAGGGAAATTTTATAGAAGGGGTATCCAGCTGTTGCACAGAGTTACTAATCTTAGAGACCTTTGTGGGATTCTTGCTGCATCAGCCAGCAAGGATTTAGGACATGCTAAATTCTTGGCATGTTTTGGCAGGGAACTAATGATAAAAAGGGAGTCAGTGGAAGGATGTTTCAGATGGCTCTGTTACTGAATGGCCTACAGACAAAATATCAACCTCTGAAACCCTCTCATGTGCCATAGTGACAAATTCCAGTGTCTCTGTCCATGTAGGATCCCCCTTTGCCTGTTCTCTTTGAAGGAGATACTGAAAGGTTCCCCGTGTAGAAACTATAACCTAAAGAGTTCCCAACACATGTATCCATGGCAAGGTTTTGGCTTTACAGCTATGTCTGTCCCCATCTAACTGGGATGAGCCTGTCCAGAGATAAATCCTTCATGTGCCAAGCAGACATGCTGTAACTGTAGACATGAAGCTGCAGTAAGTCTAGTGGATGTCATCTAATGTTTCTTTCTAACAGAAGTTTACATTAAAAAGAAGAGTTTTGCTTAGTTCAGTAATAATTAGTTGCAAATATATTTTATATTCCAAGACCATGAAGTAATTTCAAATTATATTAAAACTAACACTATGGAATTATGCTACTTTCATGATGCAGGACATAGAGGCAGAAAATGAGCTAGGTAAAAACCAATCACTCAAGCCTGGAAGAGAGCAAAATGTGTATTATTCACTATCTGTGTAAAGACTAATGTTTGACTAGAGAGAATGTGTAATAGTTTGCTTTGGTTTGAGCTCTTTGGTGTGGTGGTCCATCAGATGACACACTGTAATTGCTTTTCTGTTCCATTTGGAGAATCCTACAGGTTTTGAATCCAGAAGTCACTGCTAACTTGCTGTTGAATGAGAAAGGTTTACTGAAAAATAGTTCTTTGTTTTACGCAAAATGACAAAAAACCTTCAACAAACTTTTCCTGAAAAACAAAGGAAGTCAACCAAAATTAGACCAAAACATATTTAATGAAAGCCACAGCGAACAGAGCCCCACTATGTACAGAGATTTTCTGTTCTGTGAGCCATACCCAGGAGGTCCTTCAGGCTGTCCACAGCAGGTGGTGACAGCAATACCATATGACCCTCTATTGGTCTGCATTTCAAGTAGAATAACTGTGATGCCTGTGCAATCATTTTGACACAGCTTGATGAAGAAATACAGAAAAAAAGTGGTTCTTTTTTCCTAATGTATGTTCTTGGAGGGTTTTTTCGTTTTGGGGGGGTGTGTTTTTTGGTTTTGGTTTTTTTAACAGATTTTACAGATTTTTATGATTGGGACATTTTCTGTGCAGTTGTTGTACTGATAAAGTGTCTGGTTAAATTAACAGATGAATATGTGTGACCTTCCTACAGCTTTCAAAACCTGGTTCAGGTCTGTTGGTTATAATTAATTCAGTAAAACATTCTTTCAGTCATAAAGGTACTGATGTTTACAGGGATTGAAAGACTGTGACTGCCCTCATGGTAGTCTGTATTTAATCCTGTATTTTCTCTTGTAATTCTTTACTTTCTCTCTTTTTCTTTTTTTTAACAGGTTTTTCATTATTCTTACACAGCTTCATATGTGATTTATAACATACACACAAGGTAGGTCACATTGTTTTTTCCATACCATGTCATTGTCAGTGGCTCTATGCATGAGGTGATGCCAATGTGTTCAAGTAAAAAATGTTTCCCTTTTTTCAAGGGAAGTTTGGGAGTTAAACCCTCCAGAAGTAGAGGATTCAGTTTTACAGTATGCAGCCTGGGGCGTTCACGGACAGCAGCTGGTAAGCACAGTCATTAAAAATGTATGGACTCCAGATTGAGGTAAAAACAATACTGAAAGCCTTAAGATAAATTGCATTATATATTTCTGCACTATGCTAGTATGGTCCTATTACAGCTTTTAGGAGAGCTGTATTTATTTGTTTATTTTTTATTAAAAATATGTCTTTCCAGTCTGACCCCCCATAAGCAAATTGTACAATTGCTGAAAGAATCACGTCTTCGTCTAAATATGCGCTCAGGTGATTTTCAGGGTAACCATATTTATGGCTACTGCTATGTGGGAAGGAAAGTTAAAGGTGAAGAGAAGTTTTCTTTCAAGTGCAATATCAATGAAAACTGGGCAAAAGCTTAACATCCAAATGTGATGTGATGGATTCATGAAAAGTGGTGTTTTCATTTCAGTATGAAAATTACTGCCAAGGTCAGCTGTGCTGCATTGAATTCATAATAATAAAACAAGAGATGCTATGTTTCATGTATCCTTTTTTTTTTCCAGAAGTTTTACCATTTTTAATGAACATAAATCATCCATGATCATCGTGACCAACATCAATATGAGAAGAAAATAATTGTGGTTTTAGAACAGCAATGATTTTAAGCTGACCTGTATTGGTAGTTGAAGGCAAGAGACTGATTAAGTCTTCAGTTCTGCATAAAAAATTCAGATAATCCTTGTTACAGTGTTCTAATAAGCTCATTAATGCCCCCAGGCATGATCCCAGGGCCTCCTTGCACATCCAGCTTGGTCATGCAGAGAGGCTGTAAGCCGAATGTCTAAAGAATACACCCTGTTGCTTTATATCATTCATCAAGATGATTGGAAAGTAAAAAATGTTTCTGGTTGGAATGTATTGCATTAAGGAAGTGGAGGCAGGTGAGAAAAAGTAATTGGAACATGCTTGGTATGTTTTAATAATTAACCACATTAATTTATTAATAATGAGAGAGAACATGGTGACAGGACTAATGGTAATAAATACATAGGTTATTTACCAGGCAGCATTAGGGAATGTGGCAAACCATATAGGTGATAGCAGAAAGGAGAAGCATTTGCAAAAGTGAACAGATTTAAGGAGTATTTTAATTAAATTGCAGTACGTAAGATTTGTCTGTGCTGTACCTCTGATCAGAAATCTAAAGTAGAACTAAAATTAAGTGCAGTGATTACTGAGAAAATATCTTTTCCTTTTCCTTAGATGTCTCATAAGAACAGGGTCAGACTTGCCGATTGTAAACCTCAGAAGAATAAATCAGAATAATGCTATCTTTGTGTGTTTTGCTTAAAATGTCATTCTGTAAATATGTATGGATACTTTCGGATACAGGCACAGGTGGACTCCTATTACATCTCAGACCTGCAAAAAAAAGTGCAATCATTTTAGGTACAACCTTAACCATCCAAATTTGAAAACATTGGCATAATTCATACTTGAGTGAGGATAACATTACTCATCTTCGTTAATGCCCCCTAGTAAAGTTAATGTCATGCTTTAAAAATATCTGCTCTGCTCTGGGTTTTATGGTGCCATATGGTCTGCAGAATTAGGAAATAATAACTTTGAACACAAAATCTTCTGTGCACTCTGAATGACACCGAGTGTTGCCATAGAGATGTACACCTGCAGGAACAGCCTACTGAAGGTGACTTTAGGAATTGCCAATTAGAAGCATGTCCTCTTGAAGCCATTCATGTGGTGAAAGGAGGTTTCCAAAGTGACAGAAGTGCCTTGCTGCATTGCCCTCCCACTTCAGCAGCAAGCCAAAAATGTAGAAGGAGCATGAATGAATAAAGACTGTTGTGAATAATGGGTTTTGCTGCTGTCCAAAGGAACATCTGCCTCCAGCAGAAGCAGGACGGAGAGTTCATTCCAGCAGAACAGGTTAGGCACAGGAAAGATGTGTGCCTGAGGCATTGCCACAATGGTTCTGTTACAAAATTTGTCATTAGAACAAACACTATATTAGTGGTTTTGAGTAAAATAGTACAGGAAGCAACCAGCAATGAAACAGGGCACAGAGGAAGGTGAAAGAGAGAGACCAAATGGTGAAAATCTGTCAGTAGCTATCGATGGTATGTACCCGGGTGCAAACAAAGCTGCAGTCTCATGGATCTGTGCTGCCATACACACTGTGAGTGGTTTACCTTCTTGAACAAAACTTACATGTCTTTTCCATGGAATAAGGAAACAGTGATAATTCATGAGTAAAACAAGCAGTGAAATACTTACTCTAAATAAAATAATCATGGTGTATTAACCTGGGTGATCCCTAAGAGCCATTCATTACAACTGTTCTTACAAGTGGAGTACAGTTGGAGAATAAATTCATTTTATATACAAAAATTTAATGTAGAACGAGCCATGACATGTGCTATGTGCCATCACAGAGACAGAGTGTATGTAGTTCTCTAACGTGAAGGGGAATAGCACCTTCCCATCTGTGGTGCAGAAATGAATAGCAATATTATAGCCAGGACTGGTCAGCAAAATTAGCACAAAATGTGAAACATGAGGCCATACTGAGCCCAAGATCCCAGCTTTACACTATAAGTATTTGGAAAGTCCTGGATTAAATCCAAAATATGGAGGGATGACACATGGACTTGGATCAACTATTCTCAATAGTTAGGCTATAGTGTATAAAATAAGATGTTTCCAGTCCATGGTTCTGCAGAAGATCTCAGTAACAGTGCAGCCTACATAGTTATCTTAAATTCTTCCAATGAGGAGGAATTGGCAAGATGTTCAAACAGATAATATACGGATATGAGGGGGAAAAAACAGGAAGGAAAATATGTATGAAGCCATGAACTGCTTATTGCACAGAGGAGGGATATGGCTGCAGTGAAATCGAGTATATGCAATACTTTGCCTCCTTGTGGAAAGCATGTATCAGTCTCAGTTTACTGTTCAGAATAATTTCTGGGGCTGTCTAATGGGCCAGTATGCCCCATGTGGCTAGTGAAGAACAGAGGTAGGTTCATCTCAGATGCCAGGTGGCTGAGCCACAGTACCATTGTTTTCAAGCTACCACAGTGGTTGCAAGTTATTTCAGTTTCTTGCTATTTACCTAGAGTAGATGGTTTTGTAATGATTAAAAGGAAAGCTCCAAGAAACATCTGCTGTTTGAGTCATGACATTTTGGTGGTGAAATTGAAAATGTTTGCCATTGGGGTGAAGAAACTTTTATCTAATGAATTAATGTATCTTAAGGTCACATAGCTCTTAAAACAAGAACTGCTTTCAAGGACACACTTTAAAATGCTGCCTTTTAACTGTGTTAGAAATGTGCCAGATCTAAAATACCATTTCTGGGTCATAGTATGTTAGGGAGCTGTTTATGTATTTGCCAAATGTTACTCATGTTTGATTAAAATTGTGCGAGTCATTAGTTGATTATCTCTTTACCTCGCCTCCATAGAATCCATCACTGCAGCATTAAGTAATTCCAGGAAAGACAAACCAGCCCAACTAGAGATCTAATTTGTTTCATCAACATTTTTCTGCCTCCAGTTTATTGATTAGAGACCTCACTACTTGTGGCTGAGAAAGAGATATCCCATACCTGGTGGGAAGGCTTTACTGAGAAGAAGAATGGTTTGGGGTTTCTAAAGGGCCTCTGTTGTTGAAATACCCAGTTTTTTATCCAGTGCTCTGCCTTCTTGAGCCTTATCTCCTCCAGTAGTTTGTAGCAAAGGTTTTCATGTGTTTGTGCTGGACCTGGCTTGTGTCTGACACAGGAGAGACAACTCTGGATCTGCCTATGGGGATGTATTGCAGTAGGAGCCTGGATATAAAACTTCAGGCTGGAGATGTCTCCAGTGTTTGCAGTGTTGTATTTAAGCTGTCATGTTCTTCTGCAGTGCTCCTTGTGATACAAATAGTTCTTCTGATCAGTTGTTGGGTGGGCTACTTCAAGTGGCTCCCAGTGGAGCATGGTTAGAAGTTGTTCAGTTTGACATGGCTTTTTCTTAAAAATTACACTTTTTTTTATTCCCTGCCTTGGTGGTCGTATATGTTGATTATTTTGTATAAAATACTTTCTTTCACGTTATTCTATGAACATATATCCATGCAAGTCATTTTGCCTTTGTATTTATAATAGATGTTTTTATGTTATTTATTGCAGTAAGCTCGCTTTCCTTTTGAATATATTAAGTGGTTCTGAAGGGAGTTTGAGTTACATACTTTGATGTATCAGCATAAATAATGATCTGTTGATTTACAGATTAATATCTGTGCATAAATTAATATATATTTTAACCAAAGAGAAATCAAGAAAATAGTAAAACTATCCAGAATACCAAAGAAAATTATTTTTTAGAGGCTTTGTCAAAAATTGATGCTACCAACAAAATATAAGCACTATCAAATGGTAGGACTGAAGATGAGCTTTTACTATGCTTTATTGTAATTTAGGTCATCATTGAGTAGAATCACCTATTAGGCTGTATACACAAAGAAAAATTTGGTGACTGTAGCTGAATTGTGGATTCAGGATGTTCCAATCAATTTTTAGAAAGTACTTCAAATATTAGAAATCTAGAAGTTGCCCTCATCTTCCAAAAAAACAACAAAAAAATAAAGGTTACTCACAAATAATAGATCTTAGAAGCTGAAACTTTTAAATAGAGAATGAAAAAGATCCAGTGAAAGAGGACCTCATTTGTATTAAAACTACCTTAAAACCAGCATACAAACAAACCCAGAAATAAACCAGAGCAAAATCTGCTTTAATTGCTGTTAATAAATATACCATTTCAAGAACTCTCTGCCCTTTTGCTTTGTGATCAGTCATCTTACCTTTACCCTTTTGTCATGTTTGGGGGTTCAATTTCCCTTCACCCCCCCATCAATACCTATTGCCCCACAAAAATGCAAATAATCTCTCAGACTATTGAATTGATGGATTAAAATGACATTACCTTACAATTGCCTTTCGTCAAAATTTTAGCCTTTTTTTTCAATGGCTTTCAAAGACTGTTTTAGGTAAGACAAATACTGCAGTAGCAAAGTTCTTTGATGTTGTATTATTTTCCAAGTACCCAGATAAGCACTGGACTAATTTAGTAAATGAGGAATTAGCAGGATTGTTCTAGGACAGGTACCTAGCTGAACACATGCTTTAACAGCCATTAGTTGCTGAAAGCTCCATTTACTGTTTGGTCTATCAAGGTAATGTACAACTGCTATAAAAAATGGTAATTTATCTTTTGTAAAATATTTGCCGTGTGTTTTCTTTTTGCATAATTAGTGCTGTGGGTACTTGGCACCCCCTCCTGGCAAGAACACTTGCATATGCAAATGAAGTACATTAATTAATGCTAATTAAGTCCTAAATAAATATATTTCCTCTGCTGTTTTTATCTGCAAAGTCTTCTGCTCTTTTGACTTACTGTATTTTAGATGAGTAACTTAAAATCACATATGGAAATGTCAAGGCTTTATTTCATCTTTCCTTTTAATGACTATGCTAATGAGGCAAATGGCAGTGAAACTGAGAGGAAAATGTCTGCTTGAATTTATTCTGAAAACTAGAAATAAACAAGAACCCTTCAATGTGACATTAACTTCAGGTATGATACCTCATTTAAAATGTATGAGGGGTTCAATTACCAAACTTTGGTAGTTCAAAGCACGTTTGGAGGTCCTTTGTCCTACTGAGGATGTTTCTCTGAGGGAGGGGAGCTGTGGTTGAGCATTGCCCACCCACCTGAGTTGACAGAAGAATTAGTTACCTAAAAGACTTTGTTAAACTGTCTTCCTCCAAAGCTGCTGCTACATGTGGGATTTTTCTCTTGGATTTTTCAAACTATCATCGTAAAAGCTAAATGTTTTTTTCCTTTTCATTTAAATTATTTGATTCAAACCATTCTTCAAAGAAAAGAAAATATTATGAGTTTCTCTGAAGGTATTCTACTGAACTAGTTTACATTTTCCATTATCAATTTCTGGGTGCTCACTCCACTTAAATATGGATAGGAGGAGCATTTAATGCATGTTCTCTGGTTCCAAAAGTGATGCTCCACCTTAAAGCTTTGTTTCCCATCTCAGAAAAGAGGAATGGAGAATGCAGCCAGAAAACGCAGGCAGTTTGGCAAAACAGGAAAAATTAAGAGTTTTACTTATGAAGACTGGATATATTCAATAAAAATTTTGTGAGCTCTGGAGACCACTACAGCATTATAAATGGAATATTATAAATGGAGCAAGGCTAAGTTGAGCAAAGAAGTTTCGTCATCAATTTGGTTAGTGAAATACAACAAACATATTCTGGTATCAAAGGTAACTTAAAATTATGAGTATTAAGGATTAGGTATTGCTGGCCCTTTGTGAGAATAGCCACTTGGCTGTATCTGAAAGAGGTGAAGAAATAATGAGAAAATCATATGTTTTATAGGAGTGTTATTCCTCTAGTACTGTTTCTCATGTGGAACAGTAAAAGGCCCAGCAGCTTTACAGTGAATAAATCAAGAGGGGAGATAAAATATGTTTCTTCTCCCAGATTTTTATTCTGTTATCATTGATCTAGCATGCAGCTAATATTTGAGTCAGTATGGAAGCCCTACACACAAGCAATGCATTTTTTTCATCCAGAAGCAAATATATTGGAAATTTGATATATCATTGTGCTAAAACTCAAATTATTTCTTCACATGGTTACTGTTCTGGGGGTGTGTGTGTGTGTATATATATATATTTTCACACAGTGCCACAAAGACACAGGCAAAGAAGCACAGCCACACACGTTTGATAGGAGCAGTCATCAGGACTTTTCCATGCAGCAGACTGCAGGGAGCAATGAAAACAGCAATGTGCACCTCTCATCATGTTGTTCAACATGTTCATGTGTAACAAAGCATATCTGAATATTCGCACTTCCGTCTGTTAGCTAATATTAACTGCAAGTCCAATGGCTCATAAAATAGGACTGCTGTGCTTCTTGGGTGAAAAATGTGTGGCTTTCTGTAATGCAGAAACATGAAAATTGTATTTCAGAAGTCTAAAGTTCTTCGGAAATATCCGCCCATAAAAACTGTGAAGCAGAGGTGAGGATCTAATAGAATCCTTAGCTAAACTGGATTTGGAAAAGAGTGGGTTTTATTACGGACTGTATTTCTATATAACTCCAAAATCCTGCCCAAAACCACTGCATGCTTACCTGTGTCCATGGACCATATAATTATGTAGTCACTTTGTATTTGTTGATTAAAAAAAAAAGGCTATGATACACCACAGGATGGGGTAGAAAATTTGTCATATCTATCTTTTAGCAATGTAATGTAAATGGCACTTTTAATTGTCAGATAACAAAAAAAAGGTTAAAAAACCCAAGAAAGCAGCTATACTCTATTCTCCTTAACACCTTGGAAAAGGAAGAGGAAAATTCACTATGGTAAGGCACCAAAATGTCGAAACAGAAGAGTTTGAAGATTTCGAATGCCTTTCTGGTTCAGGTTCTTTGGAGAGGTTGTTCTATCAATTGTAAACACAAATTTTATTTACCTTTTGTAAAGTGTTTGGCAGAGGACTTGTAAAAGACTTTGGAGTCTCTTTGATTGTACCAGTGCCTACAGAGTTCTGCTAGGAACAAGCTAAAGGGACAAAACCAGCTTGACACAAACCCCCCTGAACTCATGCTCTGTGGGAGGGTTCCTTCACATTTTCTATGAAAATGTTCTGTTTGCTGTATGTTAAAATTGATTTTCTTGTTTGGCACATAACGTGCATCACAAATAGAGGCAGGTTTCTGTCAGTGGAAGTGATAGTGACTGTCCTCTCGTCAAGGTTTAACAACTCTGGCCATGCTCAGCTCTCCTGGCTTTCTCTATTTTAGCCAAGTTCCTCTTGAAGAAGAGACATTAAATTCCATCATCATCAACCCATAAATGTCCTTGTATGTTTCTTTTTTCCCTGCAGTGGGGTTATGACAACCCCACTGTGTTTGTGCTGAAGGATCAGAGCTGATTAAACTTTTTCTGCACTGTGTTTTCTGCACTGTGTTACAGACTTAGGCTTTCATGTTCACTCAGCCTGGGCCAGACAGTGAAATGCAAAGAACTGTGGATGTGTAGTTGTGGAAGTGTATCTCCACTGGCAGCTCCAAGGCCTGCAGAATAAGGATTAAAAAGTCAGGTGTACTGTTGATATCTAAGAGAAAACAAAGCACTGATTTCCTTCACCATTTATGGCAGGTGACAGTGCATTTACAGAAATAAAAGGGAAAATGTTTGTGTGGAAGGAAAGCAAATAGTTACTTTTAAGTGTTGTTTGCCAGACTCTGAACTGTCCCAAACAGATGGGCTGTTATAAGAGCTAGTCAAAAATTCCTCTTTGTCTCATTCCTAATGAGGTATTTTAAGACCAGCTCTGTTTCTTGCATTGAATGTGCTGTGTGGAGTCTGTACAGGTGGATGTCATCCACTAAAATTTTGGCCCATCGTAAAGACAGCTGGCAGCTTGAACCCTGTGTGCAGTGGGGAGACGAAGGCACGTGCCCATACAGCAAGATGGGCTGGGTCAGCAATAGCAGCTGAAAGGACAAAGCTTTGTGTTCAGCTCTGCTTGGGTTTCTCATGTAGGAGATACTCAGAGGCACCCTGGTCTATTGTATTGCATACAAATGACAGGGATTTGTCACCTCAGGGATTGCCCACCATCCTAAGAATAGTAGACAATGTAAATATGACTTTACAGCTCAGAATTTTCAATTCTGTATCCTTTTACTTTTGTCCTTGCTTGTTAGAATGCTACTTTCTTGCATCTTGTCAAAGAAAACAGAAGATTTCTCCTCTGATACCAAGCTCTTACAGGTTCCTTAGATATTTTTCTGTCTCCCAACATTGCTTTTTTTTTTCTTCTGGAGTAACTAGGTTGAAAATGTTTCACTTTAGCTTGTTACGGATTGATCAGTCTGGGCATAATTGAATGCTTGATATCAGTGTGAGATGAGCCTGAAATACCAGAGATCATTTTAAAAGATTCTATGGTAAGGACAGATTATGATTTTATTATAAGCTCCATGCTGGCTCATTAGTCAGAAGCGATCAGCAAGTGTGAGGAAGGAGGAGTGTGAGTTCCTGAGCATGCACTGGTTTTGGGTAAGTCCGTTCTTCACATCACTTAGATGAAGATCAAAGGGCTGAGCAGCCCAGTCCTCAGTGACATTTTGCACAGTGCTGCAGCCAGCAAAGCTCTGCAGGCAGCTCCATGGGAGGAAGCAGCAGATCCAGACCTCAAGCTTGGGGGCAAGGCAGGCTTACTGTGATCTGTGCAGCGGATTTATGAGACTGCTTTTTGCTTAGGTCGTAGTCCAGATATTATACGTGATTTTATTTATATAGCATATTACACTATGTTTGCTCTCATGGGTAAGCTGTCATGGGATGAGGCAGGGTGTGAATTTAGTGAGCATCATGATCCAATATCATTGGAAAGGCAACATAATTAATGTGTGTTGAAACAAAAGAGGGCAACGCTTCCCTGCCTTTATTGGAAATCAAGGACATAAACATCAGAGTTACCATGGATTTGCTCATAGTCTGAGTTCGTGGCCTGGTTTATGTCATGACATTAGTAACTAATCTTGTAGCTACATTATGAGTGCATCCTCACTATTGTTTACAGTAGATTTATAAACTATCTAAATAGCAATTAAATATAATAGCCTTGTAGATTGTTTGCAGTTGTTCAGAAACAATTGTGCTAACACATTACTGTGGTGCAGTGGCAGTAATCTACACAGAAGAAAAATGGTGCTTCAGTGTTCTGTTCTTCCTGCTATGTCTGGCAGCTTGATGAACTGCAAAAATTAACATATAGTATCTGACACCAACAAAAAGGCAGTGTATGACATTGGGATGTCTGTGCTTTGAGGTCTCCATGTCTCCTACTGATCAACAGCTACTTCCTCTCTGCCTTAATTACAATATAATCAAAACATTTGAGAGCTTCCTCTGAAAGAATTGCTGTGTAGGTCAATCACAACCTTTAGAAAATTGGTACCTTTGAGAGTGAATATAGTTATTATTGCCCACAATTATAATCATTTTGTTACTATCTATTATATGGTTTCCGCCTCACTTGCAATGTGTCTGATGATTTTTGGAACATGGATCATGTAAGGGTGGATTTTTGTCCACTGCCATGCATTCCTTAGGTAGCTCATGGTGCCTGTGGTGCCCAGTGCCTGCATAATTTAGTGCTCTGTGGTGCAAGAGCAGGAGCAAGTCAGAGCTGAATGGCTCTGAAGATTTTGTACCAGTATAGATTGACCTGCAAAAGAAAAGAGAAAAAAACATCTGCAGAGAAGAGATCAGAGCCATTATGCACTCCTGGAGACTTGCAAAGCAGCTGTATTGCAAACTAGATCAGACATTTCAGCCTGCAATCCTATCTGTGAGAGCTCACAATCTAAATAGACTACAGATATAATGCAGGGGAAAGGAATATGAAATAAAGCTGCTTTGCAATACAAACCCATAAAACTTTCCTTGAAATTGTCATCCTGTAACATATGTGATCTGGATAGAAAATTTGTCAGACGTGAGAAAAAAAAGGCTTTTGGAAGAAGTCTGCCTAATTGTAACTCAGTCACTAATGAATATTATAACCTTTTAAAATTCACACCTATAAAAGCTCTATAAGCCACTTTTCTGTGGTTTATATTATCTGAAATATCGTAATTCTCTTTAGTTTCGGAGATGGCTGTGGGACCTGTAAGAAGGACATTAGCAGAATAATCAATCCCACCAGTGAAATGCATTATGAGTGTTTTGGGTGGTAGTTTGCCACCTTGCATTTCACTTGCCTCTCAGTGTGTGTGTCCTCTTCACTACCATGGAGCTTCTTCCACAGCTGATTACTGCAGACAAGAATGGCAGACACTAACCCTTGATTTTGCTCCTTTACCAACAAAGTGCAAAGTACCTCCTAGACATGTGGTTTGTCAGTGTGATTTTGTGCACAATGTGTGTACAGTTCACCAGTGTGGGGCAGTAAATGAACCCCTAATTTGGAAATGCTCCAGAGCACTGGTGGTGTGCCTGTTGTCCTTACCATGGTTTGAGTGACCCCTGTGCCAGCAGAGTTATGTTGAAGATGGGTGTTGAATCTCCAGCTGTAGATAAAAATGAGCCAAATGGCATTATGCCACCAGGTCAGCACAGAGCACAGGAAAAGCCACCTCTTTCCTGCTGCCAGATAGAGCCCTGAAAGATTTCTGTGGCTCTCTCCAGCATGTGCTCTGTGGCTCCTGGCAAGAAAGGAGCTTTGATAAAGGCCAGGAAGTTTGGATTGCCATCATGGAATTTCTAGCTTGGTACAGCTGTTCCTGTATAACACTGTGTCCAGTCCTTTTGGATGATGTTTTCTTCCCCAAAGGAGCATTTACCTTTTCTGTGAAAGGAAAAAAAGAAAATAGCAGTTACACTGTTGTTGCATTGGCACACGAAGCACATAATCTTAACTACACCTTGTTCTTCAGTGGCAATCTGGTTCAAGTAAATAAGATTTTGGCAAGGAAAAAAGGGCAGGAAGGAGTACTCCTCTTCTGTAACAGTAGGTATAATAATGGTCTGACAATCTCAGTTTAAGTCTGGGAGTCCCAGGGGTATAGTAAGTAAAATCACAGATGACAAGAAAATGTTTGGACTTGGAGAGCAGATATTACAGTGGACTAAAAATAACATAATCAGTGGTTCTCAGAAAAAATTTGTCTATCAGACTGTTGGAGGATGCCAAATAGTGGTAGAGAAAATGCCAGGCCAGGTATTCATTGGAAAGCTATTGCATTGATAGGTACTGTGGGAGATTTGCAGTATTTTTTAAATTGGCGAAAACTATTTGTAAATTTCTGAAGTGGAGCTATTTCTATAATTTTTCAGATCTGTGAACCAGAAACTAGTAACAAATACTTTAAATATATAAAGGAAAACCAAACTTGTTACCTTAACAGCAGCTGTTGAAAACTGGCAACCAAATTGCTTTGATGTGGATGCAGGGCTTTGATTTTAGTTTCGTCCTGCAATCCAAAGTTAGTTCTAACATTACTTACAAGTCAAAGGAAGTGCATGGACATCTGCATTTTTCCATAATTATGGTGAAAGCAACAGTAGGAATTGAAAGCACATTTTTTGAATAAAAATTACTTAAAAATAATTCCAAAATTAATTATTTCATTTAATATGCCACTTATTTATTTTTCCTATGTAAAATCCTTGCTTGTGCTGGACTTCCCATATGTTAAAGAACAAAAGGGCATCAACTCTTTGGATATATGCAATATATATGTGTACATACACATTACCAGGCAGTATAAACTTGGCACTGTACCTGAAACTGGAGAAGTCATGGTTTAATCTCTGAAGAGCAAAGTACAATATTTGCAGGGCAACAAAGAAAATATTCTTTATTTGACTTTGTTCTGCTCATGAATAGCTGATACTATTTGTATTAATGATTGTTAGTGAGAAAACATATTTCATCTGGAAATCTTAGTGAATGATCTGACTGGGGGCAGCTGGATTTGGCCCTGGCTAATGTATGGTGAGACAGGAGACAGAACAAATGGTAAGAGGCAAGCCCAGATGGAAAAGCATCTTGAAGCTTTTGAAGAATTAATTATCCAACTAATTGGCTGGCAGTCCCACAAGAAGGGATGGAATTTTGCTGAATGCTTTGCAAGTCTGGTGGAGCCTGTGCTGAGGTGCAGCCATCAGCCATGGGGGGCCAGGCTGTCTGTGTGGGTGCTCAGGGTTTCTGCATCAGTAAATTCTTACCCCTCTGCAGAGAGGCAGAAGCACAGTTGAGTGCTCTGTTACATGGAATGCTGGGCTCTGAGCACACCTGTGCTGGCCCAGAGAGGGGTGACCTGTTTGTCCTTGCCAAGGCCACAGAGGAGGGCAGCCAGGGCTGGGCTGCCTGAGGAGGCCCTACGTCGATGTCTTTAGCGCTGTCATTAGCAGCCGCAGCAGTTCTGCAGCAGAAGCATTTCCTGAACGCCTGAAGTCTCCTTCTGGGCGTAATCAGAAATTCCTTAGTCTTGTCATAGCTCATATTTTCAATGTGAAAGGTAAGGAAGGCTGTCATGTTCTGTGGGGTATCAAGTGGGAGCGCTGAAGTTGTTCCAGATTGGAGTAGTTATTTATATATTTGTTGGTCTGAGATTCTGTGGAAGAATCTGATGATTTTCTTGGATGACAGGTAGAACCTGTAGAGAAAGAGACCAGTGCTTGTTGTATGGATCTTTTTCTTCCTAACCAAAGATGCATAGATACAGGTGACTTCTTTGTTTCCTTTCCAGCTGCATCTGCTCTGTAGCTTTAGAATTTGGTTGGCACTTCCCTTGAACAAGGTGTTCATCCTGATGAATCCATGTAATGGCAAACACCACCTGTAGCCACACTCCACAATTTCTTTTCCTTCCTTCTTGTTCAAGTCCCCAACCACTCTTTGGGTGAAGAACCTTCTTCTAATACCCAGCCTAAACCTCCCCTGACACAACTTCAGGGCATTCCCTCGGCTCATGTCACTGGTCACTGCACAGAACAGATCAGTGTCTGCCCCTCCTCTTCCCCTCTCACAAGGAAGTTGCCGCTGCAGTGAGGTCTCCCCTCAGTCTCCTCTTCTCCAGGCTGCACAGACCCCTTCTGCTTTTCCTCCACCTAAAATACCTGGGCTTTGGAGTTGACCTCCAGCAGCTCTGGGCAAGCTGCTGCTGCTGCCCAGCTGGAGCACAAAAGGCTCGTGCTGTCCCTGAAACGCTGCCCTGCAATCAGAGGAGGGATTTAGTGTGGATGTGCCATGCAGGAGGCTTCAGGGGAGGAGCAAAAGGGAAAAAGTGGAGCATTTTCCTGTAATTTAGCGGCTTTTCTCTGCCTGTAGTGTTTGAAATGATTAAAGACACATGGGGGGCCTCTCCAGCTACTGGCACTGGGTTTGCTGTTCAGCTGGGGGAGTGGATGTCTCTGTTTTCACAGCTGTCTGCCATCTGGAACTAACTGCTCGGACTGGGTGCTCTGCTCCAGATCTCAGCCTGAAAGAAAATCCTGTAATTGCGAAACATGTTGCAAACAGTAAATAAGTGTTTTGGAAGGAATTAATTTAGAAGAAGGTTTATGAAAAAATGGTTTAGAGGCTGCCAGATGTGGAAAAATGAGAAGGATTAGTGCTGAGGTAGAATATTAGAGAAAGCTGGGCCTCAGGTTCATCACAGTCAGTTGAAATAAATCTGATCATTTTCAAGAATTAATATGTCACTAATCCAAAACATTCTTGCAGGTGTTTTTCATTAATAGGAAAATACTTAATAAAATAATTACTGAAATTCGGTGGGGTTTTTCTCCATTTGGTTTAAGACTTGATGTGCAAAATCTCTAAGAAAGGAAAAAGTCAAATAAATTTGAAGGCAATAGATTTTAACATTTATCCCCGTTTACAGCATTATTAGCTGAGAGCCTCAGCTAAAAATAGTTTTAAATTTTTTTTAAGACTACTCATGAAAGATGGGTAGAAAAGGTTAAAAAAAGCGTCATAATAATTTTCACATACAATAGCATATCCTGGTTCCACTTCATGCCTTTTTCAATTTATTTTCTTATCATCATACTTGAAAGCTGTGAAAGCATTTTGGGCACAAAGCCACTGATGTATTCTTGAAAATACCTGTCTGATACACAGTTAGCAACTCCTTTTTCAGCAGTTTGGGAAGATTCAGTAGTTGCAGTCAACATTTTAGTACTTGTGATGCAGTAAATAGCCCCAAGTGTATACTAAGGAAAGCCTTTTACTATTACTTGCTTCCATATACCTGAGTGGAGAGAGACTAGCAAGGGAAATTTTTGGTTTATGTGACATTGCTCAAAACACAATTTACAAAGTGATGAAGTATGTGCAGTCCCCATCCTGGAAACTTTTGGGCACATAGTTCTACTTGCTGAAGTCAGGTAAGGCACGTGTGTTTACAAGACTGTGCTCCAAGGATTTGGTTTTGGTTTTTTTGATCAGTTATTCTTATCCCAGGGTCATGATTTGTTATCTTCCTTGCAGTGCTTGAGAGTTTCAGTCTCATAGGAAAAGTAGCAGTCTGAGTTCTCTCCCAGTCACTTTCTTTCTCTTTCACTCAATTTTGAAAACCAAGTTGTGGCTCATAAATTCAACTTCCAGGTATTGTTGTACTGCAAGTAATCAGCAGGAGTAGCTGCCTCTTAAAAAATAAAAATTTTCATTGAGTCTCTGTGTTTTTGAAAAAAAAAGATTGGAGATACATTTTAGTGTAGCATAAAGTAGAACCATAAGGCTGCTTCATCAGAAAACAGTGGCCATGTTTAAAATGAGCAAGAAAGAGAAAAATAGATGAAGCAAAGAAAAGGAACTTGGGTGTCATGCAGGGAGGGGAGGGTTTGAGATTTAAGGACTTTCCTCTGGGGCTCGAGTTTTTTTGCATGTTTCAGCTGAGGAATAGTTCCATTTCTACTCTTACTTTGTGGGCTCTTGATAATTCACATCAAATAAAAGCAGTGTCTGTTTTCCTCCTAAAGCCACTTCACATTTGACACCACGTTTTGCTGCTGGCTGGTGTTGTGTGTGCAAACACAAGATGAAAACAAGCAGGAACTACTCACAATCTTGTGAACAGAATTAATTTCAAGTGGTGATGTGTTAAAATTTCAGTATTTTAGAGCTATATTTAAAGTACATTTGTATCATATAAGTATTGTACTGGGAAGAAGAATTCACAGTGAATCTGCCTTTTAGAATGCCTTTCTTGGCTGCAAACTGATGGGAGATTGGGCTCTGTGGCTACACAAAGTACTTGTGCTTAATTGAGTCCACTGCTTGCATTCACTGAGAGGGGAGAGCCTCTCAGGCCATGACTAAGCCTTCACAGTAATGTCAGCACTCCTGTTACGCCTCTGCTGCCTGTTTTGCTGCAGAAATCAACATTTTAACTCCCAAGTCCTTATTTCCAAGAAGTGAATGGGTTAAATAGTTACAGATGAGCCCTTTGGCATGGTCAGGGATGGGGGGGAATGCAGCCCTGGCTGCAGGGGTCAGGCTCTGTCACTGTTAGGAAGGGTGCAGAGGCCATTCCTGTCGGTGCAAACAGCAGTCCAGGGGCTGCCTGTGGAAAGTGGCACCTCCTGAAATACAACAAGTATTCAACATTGCAGATGAGATTTAATGACTAACCATAATGGTGAATCTTTCTAAAATGTTTTTACAGGCATGGGGATATTGATCTTTTGGAATGCTGCAGGCAGCGAGTGCAGAGCACCAACTCTGAATCGTCCATGTGCACTTATGGGCAGTGTAGTGGTGTTGAGGAACATGAATGGCTGTATTTCATAAATGTTCTGCAAAGGAACATAAATTCTTCCTTTTTAATGTTAAATTCAAGTAATCAGTGAGCTCAAGGCTTGCTAGGGAGAGAGTTGCAGTGTGACTTTGAAGTTTTTCAAGAACTTTAAAATGATCTAATAGGTACATTCAAGAAAAAAATTGGGGTTTGGAGCAGCTTTCAAAGTTGAAGGAACATGTGTCAGGAGTGATGAGGGAAGAAGGGAAACTTTGGATGATAGAGTAGACTAAGAAGATTGTTCAGAGGGTAACTGAGAACTGGTTGAGGATGGAGACAAAGCTGCTTTATTAAATGAATTGGGAATAAAGATGATGCAGCCACAATCAGTGGCACACCAGTGACTATCCTTCAGAGATATTTACTTATGTGAGATCTGTCAAATGGAATTAGCAATGCCTGCTAAGTAGTAATAACAGGATTAAAAACCTTCTCAGGGTTCAGTCATAAAACAAGTAATTCTTAATCCTGTCCTTTGACTGGCACTGATCACTTTAAATGAAAGTTTTCATAGCAGAGACAAGACAATATGGGTACCTTCACCATTAAAAACACAAACAGCCTGAAAAGGGGGGAGAGAAGCAAAAATTATACTCCTGATCTTCAAAAATGAATTACATTGATTTCATTTAATTGAAGAAGGTTAAATAAAATAGAATCATTTGACCAAGTAGGCTTTTCTGGTAACCTCTTGAAAGCTGCTGTTTATATAAGAATAGATTGTCAGCTGTAAGAAGTTGCTTCATAGGAAGCCACAGTCATTAGAGTGGTTCACAGCTCAGTCTACCTGTAATGCAATTACAATGTCTTGTAATTGCTCGTATTAATTTCTTTTACATTAGAAAAAAAAGTGCATTTTTACTGTGGAAGTACACATTTACAGGAAGTTTTGTAGATATTATTTCAAAAGCTTGATACATCCAGAATTCTCTAATCCTCATTTTCTTCTGCTGTTGAGTCTGGGTGATACATCACCTTCCCAGAAATTCTCTGTACCAGTATAAAGCTCAGTACATTTTGGATTATTCAAACTGGATTAACTGGTTTTGCTCCAGTTTTGAGCTCACTGCTAAGCATTGAATTCTGACCATAAAGGACTTCCAGTTCCCAATAACGGTTAAAATAATTTCATTGCTCATGGAATGAGAAAACCTCAGCTTTATTGCTTTCTGCAGCAGAAATCATGAAGTGGCTACTGTTAAAAATCATTAGTTTGGGGACTCATAGGGAAATCTATTTCAGATGGTAATTTAGAAGCAAAGGGAACAGCAGTAATAGTCATAATAAAACTTTGCTCTTTGGTTAGTATTTTCCCATAAGTCGTTTATTATAGAAGTGTGAGAGAATGATAAATGACCAGGCTTTTTAAATGGTCTTTGGTGGAAATACACTTCCTGTTACACTCCCTGAGACACTGTATATCAGTGGACAGTGCTGAAATGGTGTAACAAAAATTTCTGTGGCATTTGGCTTCTTTAGTCCTGTCAGCTGCATTTTCTCAGTGTGAATTGAGATGGTGCATAATTGTTCTGTTACTTTGATTTTTGTGTTAAGCTGTGGAAGTGCACACATGGCCATTCTAATTTACTGCACTTTGTCATGGAAGCTGGAGCTCAGCTTCACAAAATGAGTGAACTTGATACCCTTTGCAACAAAGTGAGCAGGGAAAGAAAAGCAGAAAAGGCTGATGAGTGGCAGTGAAGAAGGTAAAAGGAGGATAAGGAGCCCAGACTTGAAGAACAAAGAGCATTTATATAGTACACTTGAGGTTGAACATTGGTGTGTCAGTCAGAAGTCGTCAGCAAGCTGAGAAAAGTTAACTGCAGGTTGCTCTTTGTTTTTGCTTCTCCTGTGTGTTCTGACACCATGATAAAAAGCTGTAACTTATATTTATGATGTATGTCCTTGCAGAAGTGTGTCTCATTTCACAGTTAGAAAACCAGATGAAAATTTCTTTATCTATTCAGCTGTTATAAAACTTGTCTCCTGTGTGATTTTGAGGAATGTAATAATATTTTTTAACGTGAATAGAAATATTTCAACTGGAAAGACAATTTCAAAAGAAGGATTTGCTTGCCATAAGTATTAAAAGTTTGCTAAGTTTGTCCAAATTTATAATAGAATGGAATATGAAGACAATGTTGGTGGAAACTCATGCTGAATTATTCTGTAGACTGTTCTGAGCCTGAGGAAATTATGTATTCATTGCTGAACATTCATTTATATCTACCAAAATGTTGTTTTTTCTCTCCATCTCTCTTACCTCATCCAGATTTATATATTCGAAAATAACATCTACTATCAGCCTGATGTAAAGAGCAGCTCATTGCGCCTGACATCCTCAGGAAAAGAAGGAATTATTTTTAATGGAATTGCAGACTGGTTATACGAAGGTAAGCTGGACGAATCTATCTATTTATTAAAACAGATAAAAGGTCCTTGTACAGACCCAACAGCACAAATCTGCTCATTTCAGAAAATGCTGAGGTTGGGTTTGTTCCTTTCCCTTCTCATTTTCCTGCAAGATTGCCTTTGTATCTGTTCATTCTTTGTACTGGCTGCTGGTTTGCATAGAGCAGTGTTTTCTGAGAAAGAGGAATTCGTTTCCAACCAGAATGTAGCAAATGAACACTTGGTAGCATGTACAAGTGAGGAGGGAAAGGGCTCAGTTTGCTGCTTTTAGGGACAACAGTGATGACCCATTTACATTTTAAAAATCCCTGTAGAAGAGGGCACCCAAAAATGAGTGGGGGATAGCTCAGCCTGTCTTCCAAAGCCAGTACCACAGGATGTTCCCTCTGCACCCAAAATACTTTTGACATAATGATAAATTTAAGAAAAACAAAATAAAAAAAGGGAGAAGATTATCTAGGTTGGTATAACAGCTTAAAATTAGTACACATTTCAGTTACTCTTTCTATGGGACTCATGTATTCTACAGATAAATAGCTTAGTGTTAAATACTCATTTTCCTGAGGTATAGAATTTCTTGTGTGAAGAGGTTTTTAGGAACGGTGCTAAGGCCATACAGCATGAAACTTCACCTTAAAAATGGTCTGTCCACACCTCTTGCAGTACTTATGAGCAAACACCTTGGGGTTTCTTTTAAATCTCTGCCCAAGTGAACTCTGAAGTTAGAATGGTAGTTTGCATCCCTCAGCTTGTTAGCTAACCAATCTCATAGTTGCCTGCTTCCAAGGTTTCCATTACTCTTTTGAAACGTTTTTATGTGGCAGCATATTTCAAAACAATATCTTAAAAATGGAATATCATTTTATATACACTTAATATTCTTGAAATCGAGCACAAAAGCAAGCAAATTGAAGAATTTAAGCAGATATAGCTCATTGAAGTTGATGTAGTATATCAACTTTGTGCTAAAAAGAAGTGAAGTTAATAAGAGTCACAGCCAGGAGAAGCAAAAGTTGTCCAGTTTGGGACCAGAAAGTTTCTGAAGTGTTGTGGGAGATGATCCCAAAGCCTTCCTCATGAAGCTTGTCCTAAAACCCTCTTTAAGTGACTTTGCTCATTATTTTCCAAGTTGTTTGATCCCTGGCCCAAGTGGCTGTTGCATTTCCTGACTTGCAGAGGACTCGCGGGGCTCCCAGGGTTGCGGGCAGGCAGTGAGCTCTTCTCACCTAGAAACGCCATGGAGGTCAGAGTGAAGGGGAATTCTCTCTGTACACCCTGGAGAGCCCCAATGTCTGTTGGCATGAGGGAGCACACTGCTCCTTTCCCATTAACCTAGAGCAGTGCTCCACTTTCAGCAGTTTTTTAATAGCATCAGAAGCTAAGCAGGGTGAACATTGTCCAGGTGAAGTTGAGAGATTTTCATTGAATCAAGCACTCTTCCTCCTTTGACCTCATTTGTTTTCTTTTATCATTTCATGAGATTGTTATTAGCATTTTACCTTACAAAGCATTTGGGAATAGCTTTTCTTTGTGTGAATAACCTTGGCTAAATGCAAACAGTAATATTTTAAAGCAAACACAATTGTGATTTTTGCTATCTGATATTCACCTTTCGTTCTCTGCTCTTCTCCTGTGTAAAAGGTTTTAATTATCCAGCCAGGGAGAGAAGCATGACCCAGAATATATGACTTTGAATATAAGTTCCAGCTTCATTTTAGCTAACCTTAGATAATTCAACCCATTAAGCTGCTTCAGAACCCTCAGAATCTGATTAACATCTTGGAGAGTCTCTGTTGACAATTTAAGTAGTTTTGTTAGGTAGGCTCTCCAATTAGCTATGCAGTCAGGTCTTTTCCCTTAGAACACCATTCTCAATTAGTTTTCCAGCCAAATTCTTCAGATTTAAATACAAAATCCTTACTAAGCAGGCCAAGGTATCAAATACATACCGAATCAGTCTTAAGTCTTTCCACAAGTGGAAGCAGAAGGCTTGTACAGGGTGGATTTGGAATTTCTCAGGAGCTGCTGTATTGGGATTCCAGGAGTTTGGGTGCTGTGTCTGTGGCTGTTTCTGGTTTGTTTCTTTTGACTGTGAAATACAATGACAATAAATGTAAGAAAACATTGAGTGACATTTTTGAGAAATGCTTTCATTTGGAAAGCAAATAAAATTTGGTCAAAAATAAAACTTGTTTGGATTTTCAAAAAGTTACCCTCCAGAAAAACTGAACTTCCCAAGAATTAAAGCTGTCCACTAGACTGAGACAGGAAAGTCAAAATATTGCACTCCAAAAATGATTACGTAAGATCACTGTGTGAGAATCTGCATGTTACCAGGTGCCACAACTCAGGGAAATCAGGTATACTGAAGTTCTATATTGAGAAGAAGAAAAAAATTGGCAATCCCAAAAAATACCTCAAATGCCCAAATTATTTAAAATTATTTAAAATTTAAGTAAACACATATACTGGAATTTAATAGAACTAAGCATATGACAGTAACAATCATCTTTCACATTTAGATAATTTACTGATATCAGTGGAAATACTCATTTGAGGAAAATGGTTAAAGCTTGGTCCTTCAGTATTCCTTGTTACCCAACCACTCAACCCAGGATGATGTGAAATTACTGAAATTACAACAGACACATTTCAAGTTGGCACAGGGAGAGTAACTTGGTGCCAGCTGAATAAGCTGGACACTATGGGATAGTTTTTTTATGAACCCTAAGGAAATCTGGTTTTGCAGAGGAACTTCTTCATTCCCACATTGCCCACTGGTGGTCTCCAGACGGGGAAAGACTGGCCTTCCTGACTATAAATGACTCTCTGGTACCCAGCATGGTTATCCCCCGGTTCACAGGAGGTCTGTATCCAAAGGGAAAGCAGTATCCATATCCTAAGGTAAGATGAGTGGGAATGCCAACCCCACCTGCTCTTCTGTGTTCACTGAAAATATTCAGTCGTAAGGAAAGAGTGTCTCCAGACAGTAACAGAGGCTGATTTTGTTCATGGTGCCTTTCAGGAAATAATAATTACTTTTTTTTTCAGTAGATTGTAACATCTTTTGCTGAAAAGAAGCTATCAGGTGAGGGGACAGCAGAGAAACTAATTTGAAGTAATTTCATCACTGATATTTGGCTTGGTAAAATGAATCCAGCACCTCAGAGAGAAGGGTAATGCATTTGAAGGACTGCATGACTGCATAGGAAGAAGATCCAGCCCCAGCTGCACTGGAGTCAGATGCTCTGTGTGCAGAGCACAGGGCAAGTTCCTTCACAGATACAGAGATCCCAGTAGATTGTGCTGTTATTAGTAAATGTGACAGATTGGCATTGAATAAGATAAGCCACTGCAATGTATTTTCATGGCCATCAAAAAGAGAAAGAAAAAGAAAAAAAAGAATTATCACTGTGTTTCCAAAGATTTAGAGAAGGGTTTTTGCGTTTGTTTTAGAAAGTGAAAGAACAGCCCAGGCAGGAGTAATGCCTGAAATCACTTCTCATTTTCTGGGGATTTTCTGGTGAGATGCCTCCGGATCTGTTGTTTTGATATTCCAGCTGATCAGTTCATCCAGCCCTTGTGTGCAGTTTCCAAGTGTCTGGGTTCCTTTCTGGCAGGTCCACATATATGGTACTCCTTTGACATTTCAGGGGAAGTTTATTGAGGGCTTTAGAAAATATTCCTGTTACCCTGCTATTCCTGCAACTGTTTTTTGGTGATGAAGCTTTATTGTTGATGGTTGAACAGTTAGACTGTACCAGGTACTATGAAACAATAACATACATTATATAAATAGAGTTATTTGTGCTATGAAATAGTACTCTGAAATAATGAAACAACAGTAATTTTAGAGGTAGTTTATATACTTGCATTGGCAAAAGGCCTTGAGTGACAGAGCAAAGAAAAAAAAGAAATATTTTTAACTCAGCTTTGTAAATGAGAAAGGAGTAATTCTATTTCATTAGCAATTCAGCATAAAAGTGATACACAATACTACTTCAGTAATCTCATTAATGAAAAACATTATCTTTGTTTAATGTCTCCATTTAATACAAATTTAGCTACTCGTTAAAGATCATTAATTGGTAATGAAGGTGGTGGTATAGCAACAGAGATTACAGAAAAGATTTTGTCTTTATTAAAGAGTGCAACCATCAGAGAAAATTATAACTAGGATTAAAAAATAAAATGAAACACACACGTTTTGTGAACACTGGAACGTGCTCATCTGTGTCTGTTTACATGTTATACACACAGACTCTATTCTTCCAAAAAAAAAAAAGTCACTTTTTAAAACTTTTCTTTTTCCTAGCAGTGTTAAAAATACACAAATTCCACTTCCTTGTCCTCCATACCACGCAGAAATGAGTGGATACAGCATTCAGACTTTATTCTGAGATAAGCCCAATTTCTAAAATGAATTTGTGAGTGTATTTCAGCCTGTGAAGAGCCAAGTATACAACTTTGTTGTTTATTATGGTAAATCTGTAGAATCAGTGATTTTTACCTTTTCCTTCCAATATTAAACAGGAGTCAACCCCGTTGAGGAACACACTTCGTTTTTTTGTATCTCAGGGGTGTTACGTAGTGTAATTCCTGTGGCATGAAACAGAAACTTGGGGATGGCATGTCTAGGACAGGGATGTGGGACCAGTAGCATCTCCTTGCAGCCCTTCAGAGCTTCGCTTTTACCTCCATTGCTTTCCCTTCAACTCAGGAGCATCCCTTAGTAATGAGCCATGTTACAGGAGAAGGACGATTCCCACCTCCGTGTAGATCCTCAAGATTTATCAGACTCTTCCCAGTGGATATCTATCAAACTGCCATGTTATTCCCCATTAGCCACAAGAAGCATTTTGTTTCCCTTGGAGCTGGCCTGCCAAAGCAGCTGGCTCCTGATCCAGGCCAGAAATTGAGATTTTCAGCTTAGCAAACAAGGGAAGACCGAGGGAAAGCGGTAAAGAAAAAGAGAGGAGGAGGAATGCTGTCTCAGAGGTAGTGCAGCTTTTCAGAAGGAACAATAGCATCTAAAAAAAGGCTTTGCTGGAGGCTGGATTTACCTGCAGATTTAGGAACTGACTGTTTTGGCAGCTGACTTAACTGAACTGGGCAAAGCCACTTCTAGTGCTGGTCACTTGCTCTGCACAGGGAGGTCTGCCATCAGTAAAGGGTGGTGAGACAATCACTCAACACTTTGTATTTTTATCTGTGTGATTCATATGGTTGGGAAATTAATTTTTCAGATTTAATATACTTGAACTTTACTAACTTTTCATTATTATGAAGATACTGCATTATGTTAACGAGTGAGTCTGCTTATCTGTCACTGATTCAGTGCCTCTAAAACTCCTATTTATTTTTTTTTTTCCAAAGGCAGGTCAAACAAACCCCACAGTAAAGCTGTTTGTAGTTAATCTGTATGGACCAGCACATACTCTGGAACTGATGCCACCTGACAGCTTTAAGTCAAGGTATATAATTTCATAGTTTTGAAGCTCTTGTTTGATTTAACCTAACTTGTCTCTTTGGCTAATCATTGCCCTTTTACGTCAGCACACTTCTCTTTGACTGGAATGCACTCGATCTCAGTCCCCATGGCTGAACATAGTGATAAAATTAAATATGGTTGTACTGCACTGATCTCCTGTTAGAAACCAAGGGGCTGGGATGTGCTCGTGTTTGATGTCTTTAAAAACTCCAGTTTATTAGAAATACATGGAATTAGGAATCCTAAGCTGTGGTTAGGGGGAGTGAACGCTGCCCTGCTTTCTGAGGTTGTTACTCATTCCCTCCCAGCCACTTCTTTCTGCGTTGCCAATTTGTTGCTGTTTCTGACATTGCAGAAGTGTCTTGCAGCTGCACAGAACACAGAATCAGGGTGTTCCCTCAGTTAGAGAGAATTATTCTGAACTTCTCATTTGGTTTCTCATCCCAGCTAACAGGTGCAGTGAGGTGACAGAAGGTGAGGTGCCATGACACCGGATCACATAGGTTAAGAAAGGCAGAGCTGTGCTTTTCAGGAGAAACTTCTGCAAAACCCCTGAGCTGATTTAACATTTCCTCTGACTTTGAGGCTGAGGTGATGAGGTCTGGCTGCAACTGGCGACTCTCCTGCTAAAGTTACTGTGATAAACTGAGCCCCTTATTGCCTGTCCTTGCTTGAGATGCCTGAAATTTTTCTTTCAGGGCAAGAAAATTTTCATCCCTTCCTTTATGTGTATTCCATGGGTAGAATTGCCATCATCCTGATTCCATCCCTGTTGTGGTTTCAGAGCATAATACTGATGATCTTCTAGCCCTAAAATATTAAATAATAAAGGTAATAATAATAATAATAACAACAAAACAATAGTTTTTACCATCCAGATCTGGCTGCTGTCTAAGGGCCAGAGAAGTGCCACATCCTCTTTTCACTCAGGGCATTTGCAGGTGGGGAATGGTGTAAGAAGGATTGGGAAGCACAAAGCTACCGCTTATTGAATGAGGGCTTTGGTGGATCAATGCCAGGTTTGTCCCTGCTGGGTCCCTCATGGACGGCTTAGGCGGCGCTCTGGCAGCACCCACGCGTGCACACAGCCTCACCTTGGCAGGAGGTTGTGAACAGCCGCTCACACACCCAGTCTGTGCACGAACCAGAGACAGAGAGGAGAGAAGGGTTCTCTGCATGCAATTCTGAGGTGTCTAACAGCAGCACCCCGAAGGGAACAGAGGCAAGAAAGAACAACAACCAAAAGCCCGCGCCGCCGGTTTTATCCCGAGAGCTCCCAAAGGCAGGCAGAGCATCCAAAACCAATGGTCTGAGGGCTCAGGGGCAGAGGCAAGGTTGAGTGGCATAACAGGGGCCAATGGGAGAAGGGATGGGAAAGGGAGAGGGCCAGTGACCAGCAGAATCTAGACAAAGGGAGAAATTTCTAGCACAGTGTTGTAGGGAGAGATCACTTTTAGGGTAACTTGGGGATGTAAAGTGGACTTAGCCACTGCAACAATCTGTGGCTGAAAAAACCCCACCTCTGCGTATGTTATTCCAGTTCCTACAACCCCCCAAGTGTTTTATGGTAATTGTTCCCAAAACAATCAGGATGTTAACAGTGGCCACTTATTCACAACCATTACAAACAATCTTAGGCTGGTGTAGCTCTCTTCTACACAAATTGAGGTACTCTACTTTATTTCGGGAATAATTTATTGGTGAATTATGCCTTGCAATTATTGGTGTCACCTGGAATGCTTACCAATTGTGTTAGTAAGAGAAATTATTTTGAATGAGTTGAGCATTTTGGAGTATTTTTTTTCTATTGATGGACCACTACTGAAAAACAATGAAATCTCTTGCTGCTTGCTAACCCTTCATTAATTTAAGCAGTGCTATAAGATCTGAAAGAGATTTCTTGCCATCAAGATCAGCATCTTCACTCTCCTTAATGGCATTGAAGTTGTCCTTTAAGTGTCAGAAGGCGCAAAGAAATTAAGTGAGAAAGCAATGTGTAAATCCCCAAGGAAAAAATTATCTTGTAGATGTTGTTCAGATGTTATGGTTTCACTTCAGGTTCTTCAGATTCATTCTGTTTCCCTGGCAGATGGAAAGTAATAGTAGATGCAAGTATGAATATTAGTATCTTAAAACTTATTTTGGCTTCTTGAAGCTGAAGCCAAATCTCTGGAGCATCTTTGACAGATTTTTCAGTTCTTGATATTGTTGTTGTTCAATTGAAATAATAATCATATTAAAAATTCTGGCTGGCTAGTGCATGAGAAGACTGAGTAAATCCGTTTGAACCTGGGGAAAAGAAGTTAGTTTCTTCATCATTTTAACTGTTAAGGTATAATTTTCATGCTGTAAAAGGTAGAAAGATTGTATAATTGTGAGTCAGTTTTACTGTAAATTGTGCATCTGACTCAGGATTTCAGTAGCAGTCTCCACACTGGTTATCAACCCATATATGTTCATATATCAATAAATATAGAGGTATGAAAAATGTACTTTAAACAGGCTTTTCTAGTGTAGAAATCTTTGAAGTTTGTAATGGTTGGGAGATTTTTTTTTCTCCTTAAGTATTAGCTTTTTTAGTAAAAGTAGTAGCTGCCTTTAGCAGCCAATTTATTTCAGTGCCTTTCTAATCCATTTATTATTGAGTCATTAGTAAATAGGTCATGATTTCAGAATTAAATTGAATAGTTCATTATCAGGTATAGTTTTAAGGATCTTTCAGGGCAGAAGCATTTTAGAAATAGGTATTATACAGGTCATAACCAACTGCTGTTACAGAGAGATTCACTCCTACACAGAAACCATAAATACGGGAAGGGAAGGGGAAAGAGGTTCTGTTAGTTATAACCACAAAAAGTAATATTCAAATTCTCAGCTTGTCACAAATTGTGTCTGGTGCAGGACCTCTGAAGACATAAAACTGTTTCCCTGATTTTTAGGGCATCTGGGAATTTGATGTAAGATTAAATAAATTCAATGAAAAGATAGTTTTCTCCTTGTAGGGATCCTGTAAAGGTGCTTGGTAAGATTTCCCAAGTTTTGTTCAGGTTATTCTGATATAAAGATAGCAATAACACTTATAAATTTTACTTCTGTTATGTAGAAAAATTTACCATCTACTGTGTACTGTTAATGCCACAATAAGACTGACAGACTTCCTGCAGATACGTTGTTGTATTTTATGCAATTACTGTTTCCCCCTTGGTGTTTCCATTCCATGTGTACAGTTGTGTTTTCTTCAGTGGCAAACAAGATTTAATATTTTGCTTCAGTCCTTTGTCCAGAATGCAATTAGTGTTTCCTCTTTAAAGTGGGGTTTTGAGGAAGCTTGAGGTGTGTACAATAGATTAACTGCAGAAGAGCCTGAGAAGCTTGGAGACACAAACTGATTGCTTTCCTGCTTGTGTCACCTGGTGTCGTGGTAGATCTTGTTTTACTTGTGGCATACATTTTTGCCCCTCAGTAAGACTAAACATTTGTTAAAACAAACAAACAAAAAAAGGTAAATATTGGACTCGGAATACACTTGATACACTTGGAGTCCCCGTTTCTGTTTATCGTTCTGGTATCCACATGTGAAAATAATCTTTTCTACTAGAAGTCACATATGAAAGCCACAGGAGGCTGTGCATGCTGGGTTGTTCAGGTATGTTCTGCCAACACAGCAGTGGGATGGGGCTGGGTGCAGCTGCAGTGAACTCCTGTCTCCTGCCTCTCCTGTGTGCAGCTTTGCTGCTGCTGCTGCTCAGCATCTTTGATCTAGTAAGGAGGCTTTTGAATGTATAATTAAAAGCCTGTTGTCAAAGAGCAATGAGATCTTTATCACTAATAGATTAAAAGCCTAATTATATTCAAGCTAAGCCCCTTGTTTTAAAGGGGGTCTGAGTTTCCAGGCAAGCTCACTCCACTGTTGCACATAACTCAGCTGGACTGTGAAAGCTGCCAGCTGCCACCAGCAGAGGAGTGAAGGAAATAGCTGGGCTGGGATGACAGACTGCAACAGGTCTTCCTCCCAACATCCCCACCCTGACAGCCCAGCAGGAATTTGGGAGGAGGCAGGCAAATCCTCCATGCCACGAGCCCAGGAAGCCTCATGTGCTTGGCCAGGGTTGTTGAGGGACAGACAATTTGGCCAATATTATGAGCTGTTTGTTAACACAGAAACAGGAACACACTGGTAGTGAGAGGGATTTCTCTTTTATCCAGAAGTTTTGTTATAAAATACTTGTTATTTGGTAATTTTGAAGTGGGCTCTGGCTGCACTCTAATATTACAGAACTTGTTTTTTGTTTGGCAGTAAGACTGGATTCTTTTGCAAAAATATGCATCTTCTGAAGGTATTTGGTGTAGGAAAATACTGGCTTCTGTTGAAATTCAGTGCTTGTTTCTAAGCTGGCTGGAAAGTACACAGTTCATGTGTATTTGCAAGCATATGTTTCACAGTTGGTGAAGTTTGTGTATATATGCAGAAATTTCCCAGGGGAACATCACACTGAAGGACTGAGCCATCCCACTTGTAGGAACACAGATGCTGGGCATTTGGGGTTATTTTCTCCATCCCTCAGTGCTGGCACGGTCATGCAGTACAAATTCAGCATTCGAATGGACCGTATGTATGGGGGGGTTTTTTTCCTGAATTCTAATCTGAAACATCAGTGATCTGAACTTTTTTTTTTTCCCCACATGTTTTGCTTAGGGAATATTATATCACCATGGTGAAATGGGTAAGCAACACCAAGGCTGTGGTGAGATGGTTAAACAGAGCTCAGAATATCTCCATCCTTACAGTTTGTGAAACCACAACTGGGGCTTGTACCAGGGTAAGTTGTTTGGTTTTTTTTCCCCAAGGTCTCTTTTCAAGGTTTCTGCTGCATTTTGTTTTCATAAGCAGAAACAGATTTTTGGAAATCAGTTTGCAGATGCAGTAGTTGCAAGCTGAATATAATTAGTCAACAGGGAGGAAATGGATGTGAGAAAATTCCAAATGTGGTGAAATGATTTCATGTAATTAGCAACTTTGAGTGACATTTTCAGAATTACTAAGCTTTGTTCATTCATTAGCTTCAGTGGAAACGGCAGTTGCTGAACATCGTGTACTTGGGATATAGCTAGAGCAGTGACAAGCTTGTCCTCTGACAGATATTTTCAGCTGACTGGTTTTTCCTCTCTCCTGCTGCAGTTTCATTTTAGATCTTTCTGTCTCTCACAACTTACATATACTTAAGGAAAAGGCGTAAAACTCTTATAGTTTCTTCAAATTTGATAGCAGACTCTAATAAATTTGGGGAAAAATAAATTGAAAGGCAACAGGGATGTTTCATTTTTTAATGTAAGCCAAGCTGAAATACATTTTTCTCTTTGAATCCAACCACATTCCACCCCTGGACCCAGACTCTGACTTCTGACACTCCTGCATTACATCTCTCCATTTTCACAGTCAATCTTGCATCTTGAATGCACTTGGCTGCTTTCCCATTCTGAGTCACAATCTCTTCCCAGAATCAGCTAAAAGTATAAATATTTTCTATACATGCTGATATCAGTACCAACAGATGCTCCAAAGCAGAGGGTATAATTTGGCAGTGTAAATGGTCATGAGTGATTAATGTTGGCCTCTGAGTCAAAAGGCTCCCATCAGTGTCTGCTACTGAAGTCAGTCATATTGGAGTGTTAGAGACTTTTTTCCAAGCTCATCTTCTTCTTTTGCTGCATACTGCAGGGTGCTTTTCCTGACTCAGAAACTATGAATAAATCCCCAAAATATGGATTAAGATTGTGACCCTGGAGATTTGGTTGCTTTTCACCTGGTCCCTGTGAGCCTTTTCTCTTTATTAAAAAAGTTGGTCCTGAACCACTGTGAGAGCTGCTTCTGAGAGGGAAACCTTTATGTGCTCCAAGGTCAATTGGACTTGTTTGAAGTAGGTACCCAGGGAGCTGTAATCCAGGACATAATGTAGAGGAGAGAGACTGAGAAGTCCCACTCCAGAATACTTAGAGTGCAGCAAAGGACATTTTTAGGAGGGTGAGGAAGGATAGTGATGCAGTCTCACCGTTGTGAGCACAGCTCAAGCCTGTCTCATCCTGGATGGTCCCTACACTGCACCCTCTGGGATTAGATGATGCTCTTGAAATCACTAATGGATATGAAAGGCCTTATTGTGAGACTTTAGCATTGTATCAAACAATTTGATTTCAGCTGTAAACCTTTTTTTTTTCCCATGGGATGCTGCACATGGCCTCAGTTTCAAAAAGGAGTGTGTAAAACCAGCTGCTGCAATAGCTACAGATTCTCATTTTTCAGGCCCTATACGTACAGATTCTTCTACAGCTAATAAATTTTCATTACTTCACTGTGACTATGACAATTTGCAGCAGTTGATGTATATTATATATTCCTTTTTCCAGCAATGTGTGCATGATATTTGGTTGGTTTGGGTTTGTTTTTTTTTTCAGATGGCATGATGTGAAATGTGAGTATGAACAATAAAACCCAAGAATTTGTTTTTATTCTTTTTCTCATCACTAATGCCACTCCACAACCCATTAAAGCACAGGATTGTGATTTGAGAAGGTCTCACAATTTGAGCTTGATGCTGGCTGTTTGCCCAGTGTTGATGAAGGACCTAAAATATCCAGTTGTCAGATGATGCCTAGAGGTAAAAAACAAATGGAACTGCCTGTGTAAAGCTTCTTGATAGCTAATCAGAAAGGACTGAAATGGCATTCTTAGTTCCCCTGTGGTGTTCTACCAAAAACTCTGAATAAAGCAGCTGACTTTATAATTAAATTATCATTTGTTTCAATGCAAGTGCCAGCAAAGAGACGAGAAGATTGTAACACAGTAGACAAAAAACCCCCATGAAATATCTAGAGACCTTTTGCTGAATGTGGGAAATATTTTTTTATCTATAGCTATTCCATAAAAGCAATTTTATCCTTTTTTTTTCTTTTAGAAGTATGAAATGCAGTCAGACCTGTGGCTTCCTAAACAGGTACAGTATAAATGCCATTTCCATGTGCATAATGTGTAATTGCTTCATTGTCATTTTTATTTAACTGTGTGTTATTTTATAAGCTAATAAAATCCTGAGGCACCTGTGAGGGTTTTGGAGGCAATATTCCCTTCAGTTTCTGGTCTGTCTGGACACAATTCAGTAAGTATTTAGATGAACAGCTGATTAACTACCTAAGTCTGGGATGGTTGAAGGCAGACCAGATGAATCCCATTCCAGGCATGTCCTATTTACTGTGATTTGTTTCTGATTGAAAAATGATCTCACAAAATTAAAGCTGAAGGAGTTCAGAGATTAGAGGTCATATGGGCTATAACTGGAATGAGAAAGTAAAATATTTCTAAATTCATACGCAGAACAATATGTTTAACTAATATGTCAGCCAATTATTCCACTTCCATAGCTTCAGAAGGACTGTCCAATAACTGGATGAAACACATTCTATTTAAGCTACATTTCAGGCTTCATTTTGCAATGTGCAAATGAGAAATCATTTTAACAAAAAAAACCTATGCTTTTATAGCAAGCCATTTTCATTTAACATTTCTGTGCAAAGTTAGACATGGAGAGATGGTATCACATCAGGCTACAATTTGTGGTAAGACCCTGATTCAGAGTATCACTTCAATGTGCTTATTTTTTTCATACAATTTTATCAAAATCAGTGGGTGTTAAACATGTACTTAATGAGTCCAAACCATTGAAACTTTTCTTCTCCTCCTCACCAGTAGGAGTTATCTCTGTCATTATTTGTATGTCTCTGAAGGACAGTGTCCTGAAAAGTCCCCCTGCATTAGGAATGAGATTACCAGAGCTTTCATGGTGAGGCAGAGTTCTGCAAGGGCTGTAACCCATGCTTTAGGATGGGATTGCACTTGGCATGAACCCGTATTCAGCTTTAGCCACCACATCTTTGTTAAACTTAGTAGAACATACTGAAAACCCAAGGACTTTTTTCTTTAATTGACTTATGAGCCCAGCAACTACCAAAACCAAGGAGACAAAAAAACTTGGGCTGATCTTTTGTTGGAAGTGTAATGGAAAGTGTGCCAGCCTAACTCACTGTTGCGTTTGTAGAACGAAGAACCCGTTTTCTCCAAGGACGGCAGTAAGTTCTTCATGACTGTCCCGGTGAAGCAGGGTGGCCGGGGCGAGTTTCACCACATAGCCATGTTCAGTGTGCAGGTAAGGCTCTGCTTCAGGCTGCTTTTAATATTCTACTGCTTATCTGGGACTTTTACTGAGGACACATGGCCCAGGGAAAGGCCTGCACTTCAGTTTAATCAGAGCACTTGTGTCATGGTCATTTGTCCTGTCCAGATCATCCCTCAGTGTAGTGGGACATATTTATAACTCCTTCCAGAATAAACACTAATATTACCTTCTCTATATACACTATACATGCATATTTTAAAATAATAAATAATTTTAAATGTCTATTCAAATCTGCTCTTACACAAAACAGTAAAGGGAGGCAATACCCAAATTTAAAATTTGTGTGAAAGTTGGGACACTTTTATTACCCTTTGCAACATTTTTCAGCGGCTTCCATTTCCCAGGGTCATTACTTTTTCCAAAGAAGAATCTGAAAGAAGATAAATCTGCAGTGTGACTTTGAAGGTCACCAGTATGAAGTTGTGATGAACTAATAAAGGAAATTATGCCCTGGAACGGAACACTCCAAGGCATCTATTTAAATCATCAGAGCATTAATCCAGGTGCTTTAACAGAGCCATATGACATAGGAGGGATTACCAAGGTACCCAAAACATCAAAATATCAGACTTGGTGCCAGGAAACTCTGTTACCTGCCTTTCTGACAGTGTTCTGGTATGAACATTATTAAGTCTGAAATATGTTCACTGCAGACAGAACAAGAACAAAAGAATTTTAATGAAAATTTAACCTGAAGAACCGAGAACAAAGATACTCATTCACTAGAGTAAATATATCAAGAAAGAGTCAGTGAAGATAAAAGGGATCACAGACATGTCAAATTCTATTTCCCAAAGAAAACAATAACTCAGATGACAGTCTGGTAAAGGTGTTATTAATATAATAACCACATAGAAATTCACACCAGAGCAAAACCATTTAGTCAATCAAGTCTGATTTTGGTATCTTTCACAGTATGAGTAAGTATCTTTAAAATACATGAAATAATAATGATCTAGATCTGAAAGTTCACTTGCAACATTCCCAAGGAGGTTACAGATACAATCAAATTTGCCTTAACCTTGTAGGCTTTGACATTTGTTGCTACAAAAAGCCCAGGAAACTTGATCCTAATTCAGGAAAATACTTAAGCAAAGATTAACCGCACTCCTATTCAGTAGGGTAATTAAATATGTGCCTAGTTTTAAACACATCTTTTAATTCCAGCAGAATAATTTTTGAAGTCAAGCTTATGTTTCAGAATTTAGTATTCTGTCCCTTTTAAGCAGAATTAGAGCCTTGGGTACTGCACAGCTCCAAAACTAAAAAATACTTCTATTTTGCCTGCCATCAGCATGAATGAACAAATCTGAATGGTATCACCAATGACAAATTTGGCTTTAAGCATGTAGCTGCTCCTGAGAAAAAGGAAATGTGATATCCCATGTATCAGCCATTATTCATCAGTAAGCAACATTCTGCATGGTAATGGGGCTGATAGAGAGCAGTAAAGGGCAGGAAATGTGTTTATATGCTGTGTTTTACACACTGCATTAATCTGATCGTCCATTATTTCTAAAGCAAACATAGAGGCATAAAAAGTATATTAACCGTTGCCCATAAAGCCTTTGGTCACATTAGATGTTTGTCACACCTTGGGAGAGCCACAGCAGCACAGCCCTGCAGAATTTAAAGCAGTCAGCAGATCACCAGTGCCCAGATGGCCACAGCTTTTCCGTGGAGAAGGCTAACTCTGGAATTTGGCACTGGGATTCTCATTCTTTCTCTGTGCCGCTCAGAACAGACATCAGCCCACTTACAGAAATCAGCCTTGGTGTGCAGGAAAGTTAAAACACAGGACCAATGTGGAGTTGCAGGGATAAAGAAGTAAATTTTAATGGCTCACTTTAATCACTGATGCTAATTTCTCAATCTTACAACAAATGCTGGTCTTTCTCAGGCTGCATTTCTTTGCAGTTTAGAAAAGCATGTGTCAATGGCACAAAGCAAGTTAGCAGAGGCATCTAATTAAATCTTCATGCAAGGAGAAGTTACTGTCTAAAAGGTTACTGTCTATCACAGTGGATTATTTACTGTCTGAATGTGGAGGGCTGGATGTGTGGTTTATTGTTTTCAAATGCTTTTAGTAACTTATGAAATATTTAAAAGAAACTAATCTCAAAGTAGGATTGAATCATGTCTTAGGTATCTAGACATTTCTTTCATGGAGTTTTGCAACTCTAGAAAGTCTATTTTTTTTCCAACCACAAAATAAGAATTATAAAGTAACTTTAATGGATCAAGGCGATAACTTCCTGCAAGCTTCATAAATTATGTATTATGGCTGTAACCTTGAAAAATAACCATGTTTATTAACACTTGGCTGGGCTTTTTATTGCTGATTCCTGTTAGATTCTATGATCTTAATATTTAAATATCTCTTTCAATAGTTGCAGCTTCTCTCTCTCTAGAGAAGAAATAGTCACTTACAATAAATCACTAATATGTATTTTAATCATTCCTGGAGACAGCACTGAATATCAGACTCTTCCTGAACAGCGAGCCCTCATCATAAACATATGTACAGCACCTAGCACGATATCCTGGTTTCATTTGGTACTTGCAAGGCTTGTCATAAAGTTGCTACATCATTCTTTCCTTGTGGATCTGTTAGGAAACAGTTCAGTTCTAAGGGACTTGGTTCTGCCTTGCCAGCTCCCAGCATATTTTAGATGCATTCTTGAGCATTTTCTGCTTTTTAGTTATTGCTGCTGTTGATGTGGAGCTCAGGGTACAGTTCAGAAATACATGGATTAAAAAAAATAGCCAACCTTTTTGCCTTTATGACTTCTTGTAGGCCTTGTAACCACTGAGTATCACCTCTGAAATATCACCCCTTTTCTTTACAAAGTTTGTCTTGAATTTGATAACTAAGAATTTGTATATCCAGACCAAGCATAATAACCCTAATACAGAAAAAAACCACATAGAGTATGTCCAAGCTGTGAGGGTTGAAGTTTTAATCTTCAGTAGCCTAAGCCACGATTTTACCTTTTGTACTAGGAAACACCCTCAGATGAGCTTCTCACTTCAGGTTTTGTTGTTTTTAACTCATGTCTGATGAGGAGTCTGGTGCAACTTCCAGCTGAAGAGTTGGTTTTACCTGCATTGCATCCTGACTTCTATTGTTTGTTGACATGTGGGCAACTGAAAGAAAAATTTCGCTGAAAACCGAGATTATTTTAATGACTTTGATAGGCTTATACATGGGAGGGAAAGGATAAGTGAAGTTCAGGCCTGTCAAAATGTGAGGTTTGTGGTTTAAAGATGTCACGTTGTATATTAAAGTTTAAAAAGCTGTAATCAATAATGATGTGTGCAGGCAGTCCTGCTAGGCAAAGAAAAATGTAGCAAGGTGAAAGTTAATGTTTTCCATCTCTCTCCAGGCTAAAAGTGAACAAATCGGTGTGAGACACCTGACATCGGGGAACTGGGAAGTTATCAAAATCCTGGCATATGATGAAAATACTCAGAAGATGTAAGCACTGTTCTCTTTATTTATAAAAATGTTCAAGTATTTAAGTTGAATCCATTTAACTCAAAATTGAACAATATTTCTTTCATTTTTGAGCATTACCGTAACTTTGACACACCTGAGTACATAAAGTGCAGCTGTAAGACAATTCATCTGCCATTCTTTTCCTGAATGCTTTTTTATGCAGAAGGAAAGAAGCACACCATGGTACCACTTGACTCTGTATTTTTCTGTGTAAAAGGAATCAACGCAGTGCAGCAGTAATAATATTTTGGTAACTTCTTTCCTGGAATCTGGATAAGAAGTCACAGTAAATTTTGAGTACTTGATAAAACATCACACTTTTACTGCATGCGGTCTCAGAGTTTTGGGGATCTGATCCAACTTCATAAATTCAAATTATTTTTAGAGGTTGTCAGAATTCCCGATTCTCACCCAGCTCACTCACAGAGAAATCTTTCCCAAGCCCATCTTAGTGACAGAATGGAAGGAAATGCAACACATATTTGGTGCTTTTGGAGAGGAGTATAGGAATAAAATGTCTGAAGGCTCCACCTGGCTTCAGTGGATCTTGCTTAATTTTCACATTATCTGTCCATGACAAAAAATATACAAGCATGTCTAATTCTCACTTGCTTTAAAATAAGTGATATTTGAGCAGGACCTTTTTTGAAGCTGCAATAAGTCCCATCTTCTCATTGCCACTGGAGAAAACCCTTTTTTGACGACTCTTACTGTCGGTTTTGAAAATACATCTGTAGAGAATTTCCTGGTACTTCTGCAAGGCCCACGGGAAAAAAATGAGGTCTGATTGCACTCAGGCTGCAGAGAGCTGACAGATTGCACTTGGGCTGTCTCAGCTACTTGAGGGGATTGCTTTGCCCTCCTTCTGCCTATCAAGCAGAAACTTTGTGGGGATCTCCTCAGGGAAACACCAAGGGCTTGTCTTGGTATTCTTGCAAAGTCTCTTTCCGCTATGAAAATAGGTTGGTTTACAGCTCAAAAAGGCTTTCAGATCTCATAAGACTTATTGTAATATATGACATAATTTCATTGTGACCTTTGTCTACTACTTGGATTTATATTGCAAACTCTTGGAGTGAAGCAGAAACTTTTGTATTTTTAGTATGCAGAGAGGTGTCCTGGTTGCTACTGGAGCTCCTGGGCATGACAGGAATTAAAACCATGAAATCCTGTTTTCATCACTGTTTTAATAGGAAATTTTATAGCTTCTGAAATAACTAATCTGTATATTGGACCTAAATTTGATCTTGGAACTTAGGTTTATACATAAGTATTTGATCTTCAGGGATATTTGTGAATTTTTAATTTTTAAAAATGTTATTTATAGTGTCTCTCACTTCTCTAAGCACTACCCAAATCAAACAGTTTACCAAACTGAGTTTAACTTTTTTCCTCTTTTGGGCACAGTTATTTCTTAAGCACTGAAGATTCCCCAAGAGGAAGACAGCTGCACAGGTAAGAAGTACATGGGGCGGTGTTATCAGCTTCTTCATCCCAACATTGAAGTAATATGCTTGGGTAATCATTTATACTGTATAAAAATTAGTATGCTTGAGCTGTAACAAGGAAAGAATCATAGCTTTTCAAAATAAAAATTGCCAGTGTTTTCCATTTTCTAAAAAATGTAAAAATTTGTAACACAAAATGTTTTTACCACTTCAGTCTTCACTAGTCCTTTATCAGCATCTAAAAAGTTAAACCTAAATACAAGCATTTAACATGATTGTGTTTTAAAAGTGATCAAAGTTTTCTAAATAAAAATATCTGTAGGGTTTAATCATGTAACTTAAAGTGTGGGGGCACAGCACCTCACCTCATTCTCAGTGCCTAAACCTGAGGTTAGTGAGGTTTTCATGGTGTCCTACTGATGCTGTTCCCCACAGCACTGTGAGTTATTGCAGTGCCAGTGGTGCTTTGGGCAGCTTTTGGATCATGTCCACGTTGCCCAGTTTATGGAACAGCAGCCCAGTGAGTTTTCTGGAAACTGTTTGCATCAGGCACAAAAGGAGCCAGTGGTATTTTGGCAAGTTTGGGGGTTAAAACAAATTCTGTACTTCTGATGAGCTAATTCTTGGTTTATTGTATTTTATTCCAATGTAAAATGTTTCTGATCATTTCTTTCTCGCAGTGTATCAACAGTGGGGTCATTGAATCGTCAGTGTCTCTCGTGTAACTTCTTGAAAGAGCAGTGCACGTACTTCAGTGCAAAGTTCAGCCCCATGAACAGGCATTTTCTCCTGCACTGTAAAGGTAAGTCAAATTCATGGGGTGTAATGCTGTTTGCTTCTGAATTAATGTATTCCCTTGAGAAGGGCATTAGGCTGGAGTCTAACATTTAGCTCAGCAGTGGATTACTCAAAGTTCTGTACAGAGCCTATTCCAAGACTGCAAGTAAAGATGTTCTGTGAAACAGCTAAATAACGAGTGATGTTAGAAAGCCACTCCAATCCTGACCTTCCTGTACAAGTAAAGGACATCAACTTAAATTCACCCTAAATAAAAATCCTTCACCAAAAAATTTGGAATTTTGGTGATAATCCTGTGGGGTTTTTTGTAACAGCTTCATTATTTTATGTATTGGGATTGATCTTGTGCAACTACACCTAGTTAAAAAATGAGGGCCTGTGTTCTGTAGCAGTGTTTGTACATGTGGATGTGCAGTGTATCTGTACTCCCCCATATGTATGTGTATGTATGTATCTACCAAAAAACAGCTCTGGTTTAATCCCCAAAGACAGATCCTCTATATCAATACAATTGTAATAAATAACTCACTGTGTTTTACAGTTACCTGCCTTCCAGTAGCACTAAATGGCACCATTTGGCTTCAGAATTTCTGTATAAACAAAGACATAGAACCATCCCACACAGAGAAATTTATAACCTACACACAGGAAATAAACACTGGTGTATAAGTGATAAAAAAGGTTCAGAAAAGCATGAGAGAATCAATAATAAAGCACTTAGGTAGACCTGTTGTCCTTGAAACTTGCAAACTTTTGGACACCATCCCCCCAGTATTTTTGCATAGCTGAGGTCAGAGTGCAAAGAGTAGAGCACAATTCATCTGAAATACATATGAATAGCTCAATTTATATGCATTCGTTTTTTCTGTTTCTTTTGCAACTCTTTTTTTTTCTTTTTTCCCCACAAAAATAAAATACCTGCTGACGTGAGCATCGAATGTATCCAAACAAAGAAACTATGAATATATATTGGCTAAAATAAGGAGGTTTTTTTCAGTTTTGTTGTTTTGGGGTTGTTTTTTTGTGGAAATGCACCTACAGTACGTAGCTGATTAGAAGAAGAATATACAAACTGTGTGGTTTATACAGGGTCAAATCTGCAGCAGAAGTGATGGAGCTAATCTTGAGGTCCTTCTCTGAGTAATGAGCTACTCATGCTTTAAGCAGAGTTTTCCCTTGTGCTTGATGTAATCCCTATGGGGTAAGTCTCAGATTCCTGCAGGAGGGAGGGTTGATAAATTGGGAAGAGTTTTTTGCCTTGAATCAGCAATGTGCTAGGGCCCAAAAGCATCTTGTTATTATTTTAGCAATATTCAGCCTGTAATTTTTGACGTGTTCTTTTGATATAAAAGTGTGGATGCCAGCAGGGGGTTGTGCATGTGATTACTCACAAGCTCATGACTTTCAGTGACTTTAGCAGTTCTCTGAGCTGGGAAGGCTGTAGATCTTCCTCCCAGGATTAAACCTACACTCCACTGCGTTGCAGTAGACTACCCCGAGCTGTAGATGTTGGGCAGGGATGATAAACCACTGTCATTAAGTTTTCCTACCTCTGACATTAATCTATAGTTGCTGGCTGGGAGATTTTTCAGGGATCTTCTGTGTTTCACCAGAGCTTGGCAGGTACAGCAGCAGCGTGGCCCCGGTGTAGTGCCAGGGCCCTGGACTAGGTTGGCATTTGGCAGTATCAAAGTTGATGGCAGGATCACCACAGAAGTGGTATCAAAACCCTTCTGCTTGTAAGAGTATGAGGCAAACTGCTTCAAGGAGACAAATGGCACATCTACTGCGTGCATACACAGTCATTTTCCCACAGCAAAAAGCCTTTACCGAATTGTTACAAAAGCAATTCCCCCAGAAAAACCCTTGGGGGACTCTGAACTGATTCAATCTGTGTAAGTTTCAATTCTTCAACCTCCTGTTTACTCACAAGCACCTTTATTAGTATAGTTTTTTCTTTCTTAGTTTCCCTCAGCCAGGAGATCTCTCTCATTTTTCCAGCTGTATCCATCTCCAGAGACTCTCCTGATTGAGGAGTTATTTCTTGCCTGGTAGATGGAGGACTGGCTCCTCAGCCTCTCAGTTTTGGCAAGCACATCCTTTGCACTTATTTTCCACACTGCTTGTGGATTTTTCCTTTAGCACTTCACAAACACTGGCAAGATATTATTCTTTCTACTCAAATAAGATAGTTCACGGAGTAATTGTTCTCCCCTTTTATACAGCAGGAAATAAGCTGTGGGTTTGGGGTTAGTGAAGGAGGTCAATGGGAAATCCAAGTGCTGTGCTTACTTCTGATGCTTTGTAACACAGTGCCTGTAACACAAATATTTTTTTTTTTCCTCTGATCAGTGTTTTCATCTACTGCAATCTCCCTTTTTTCAAAATCTGTCATTATCCTTCCACCTTTAGTATGACAAATAGAGCTGGGCTGGAAAGCTGATGCTTTCCCCCTCAGAGATGGCCTTTCTTAAATAAGAATTTACAGCAAAATGACAAATTCAGAAGAAGTAAAAAGAGCTGGAAATAAAAACAAACCAAAGCTAAAGAGATATCTGGAGAAATTATCTTCTTAGAGAGCTAAGGCAGAAAGCTGTGATTTGTCAACAATCTCCCTGTAAGATTTTTGTCAATCATCCCCCTTGAGGGAGAGAATGAAATTGATAGAAATCTTCAGTGAAGGCTGTGAGTGTCATCATGCTATTTATTTCAGGTATTTGCATTTCCCTAGGCTCATGCCATAATTAATTGAGAGAGACAGTCTCTCAAAACACATAAATGAGGCTCTGTCTCTGAACTCTCAAAGGGAATTGTTTTTTTTCTCAAAAAGAGAATTGTAACTCCTAATTTCAAAGGGTCCATGCCTTCATCTGCCATGGGGTCCTCAGGGACTTCAGCTTTTCTGCATTGTTCTTCCTCACCCCATAGTCACTGAATGCTTCTAACATAAACTCTGAGGTAAAACTGAGTTTCTCACATGTAAGTTCCGTGTTGGGGGTGGAGACACAGGATTTTCTTTTGCAAGTTTAGACTGGTGGGGATCTTCAGAGCAGGGACAGCAGACTCAGCCACTTCTGAGTATGCTGAATGCTTGGTCATCCCACTTTCCCACACCACCTTGTGCATTTGCACAGTAGCTGTTGACATGAAGAATTACGCTTTTAGTTACTTAGTGCAGTAAAAATAAAGTATGTGAAATAGGATTAAACTACATCACACCTAGATGTAACTGTGATGCTGTTGGTTTTGCAGAGTTGGCATACCAAGGGAGCTTCTTAAACAGATAGTTAAGTGAAATATAATTTTTCAACACCTCTATAGCTTTTCCATAGAAAATGTAAGTTGATACTAGCATTAATTCACTTCCCAGTCAACCTAAAGTTTCTGAATGTCAAACTGCTATATTTTAAACAACGCCATTAAGTGTCTCTGTAATTTTTTTATTCATCTCTTAAAACTAAAACATGGATATTATTAAAAAAAAAAAGAATGCTCCTTCTGGGTGCAGGGTCTGAGCTGCTGAACAGGCAGAAGGCAGTGCCTGTTTCACACTTTGTTGGTCCTGTAGCCTGTGTCCTTCCCAAGAGGCGTCAGTGGAGTTCCTGCTCTGTTGAAGGGAATTGTGTGTATGGAGCTTCCAAGATCCCGTCTTGTGGGGTAACTGGTGCTCTCCTTCTTTGTCACTGAACTACGTAGTACAAACTACCCCACCCTTCCCCTGTTTTTCTTCTCTCCTCAAAACAGGACCAGGTGTTCCAGTTGTAAGCGTGCACAGGACAAGTAATACAACCAGTGAGTATATCTTATGAAATAAGTAAATTTTCTTACCATCCTTAATTTCTTTGGGGAGTGTGGGAGAGGGAAAAGTACGTACATGAAAACCAATTCATATAAAGTGCTATTAATTACCTTTTATCATCATTATTAATTACCTTTTAAAATCCACATCAGCAAATGATAAGGATAGAAGTAAATCAAATGACTAAAACTTTCCCAGATTTTCAGATATGTTTTGTACTAAGTACATGTGACTCACCTTCTGTTTACACTTGAGTAAATTGGATGGCAGCTTGGTCTTCATCCTTTTCACTTTCTTTGTGGATTATGCTGCCATTGCAGTACACCTGCTGTGTTTTTAGAGATGTTTTTAAAGTTACCATCCGATTATGTTGAAGTCAGGTACAGTCCTTGGATGATTGATCATAAAAGCTGACCTACATATGTTGGTTTAGTCATTCTCTTATATTTCTCAGAACAGCTCCACTGACATTTTCAATGATGACAAATCCAATAATAAAGGCTTTCTAGGAGGGTATTCTATACCTCTATTTGTCAAGTTTTACTCATTATTTTTTTGTATATTGAGACCAAGTCTGTTACTGTTTCCTGGCTGCTGAGGTGCTTTGTAATGGAAAACTGTCCTTCAGCAGTTGAATTTTCCTGGTGGTGCAGCAGAAGTAACAACTGTGCTGCCTCCAGCTCCACTGTTACTCCATTAGCATGGAGCTGTGAATTACAGGAATTGGGAACAACTTTTCATTCAAAGGCACTAAACCAATTCTTGCATATCCTCATTTCATGAATTGGATTATCCCCAGGATTTTTTCCCAGAATCCAGAAGTCCTGAACTGTACCTGTCTGCATCCCCTTTGTCTTGGGCCAGTCAGGATTCAGGATTCAGCCATAACAGTGGAGCTAATCTTGCATGTTGAGGTAGCACCCTGATCAATAGTGCCATGCTATGAAGTGTTAATTAATATCTGAATTTTGGTTTCCTTTTTTTTCCTTTTTTCTTTTTTTTTTTTTAATGCCACTGTTTGTGTTTGCAAAGCCCAGTGCCATGGCACACCAGGGGCAGGGAATTTTATCCAGCTCAGAAAAGGGTAGCTACTGCTCAAAAGTAAATGCATTTTAGATTTCTGTGGAGCTCCTCAGTTCTGCAAAGGCAGACTTTTGCTCTTTATTACCTGCATCTAAAGTACTATTGAGTGTGAATTACTGAAATAGAGATTTATGTGCAGCACCTTAGGGTAAAATAAAGCAGGTCAGGACAGAGGGCTGTTGTTTGTTGTAACAACAAAAAGCCAAATAATAAGAGAGATAATTTACCATGAGTGTTTCAGTGCAAGATTAGATTATCCTCTTCAATTCATAAAAGAATGATTAAGGATTATTTCAATTATCCCATCCTCAGACTATAATTATACCATTTTGGTTGACTGCCCAGAACAAGCATTCTCCTCAGATTATCTGTTTTGGCCCTAAGTGAAGTGTTTATTATTTAATTAAAAAATCTAAATTTTGGAAGCAAGATCGGTAATTTGAGCTAAAAAAAGGGGAAAAAAAGAACAAATTAGCCATTCTTTCCTGTGCAAAAGGGTTATTTCAAATTAGTCTGCAGCTTTAAACCAAGCTGATGCTCTTGCTCTTGGTTGAAGTGCAGAAGACAAATAAGGACACGCAGTGACCACATTTAGCTGTGCTGGCTAAGTAATGCCTTGGAGTAGGTAATATTGGGGAAAAGGATGCCTGCATGAGGGTTAGGATGTTTCCCAGCAGAGCAGCCTCGTGGTGCAACAGCTGCTGTTAGGATTTGTCAGGGATGCTGATATTCATGTGAATCATCATCTCTGATTCATCAGAGATTTCATTGGTAGTGCTTAATGAAAACAAAGCCTGCCAAAGCCAAAAAAATGAACTGGATGTGTATCTTTTTCAGTTGAAAAGTAGTTGCATTATTTTAAAAGTATTTATAGAAGGAATTAATTTACAAGATTAATTGCAGGATTAATTTGCAAGATCATTGCACACTTCTCTCTTTTTCTTTATTTTTTTTTTGCATCTTGATGTATCTCTGGTGTGATGATTCTCTATGCCTTTCAACATGGTTTTTCTTCCTGTTTTGTAGAGTTTTATATTTTGGAAAGTAACCCTGTGTTGAAAGAAGTTGTTTTTAAGAAAAAGAATTACAAGACTGAAATCAAAATGCTTCACATTGAGGATTACGGTAAATCTGGCAAAATGTTACTTTAAGAAGCCAAAGGCTTTCTTTCAATGTTACTGTTTTTCATCTGTGTAACTACCAGCCTTTAATGTTTTGCTCTTTTCTTAAAAGAATTCCCTTTACAGTTGTCACTGCCAAAAGATTTCACGGATCGAAACCAGTATGCCCTCCTATTAATAATGTAAGTATCTGTGTAGAATCACTCAAAATAATAAAAAAGTGCTTCATGGAAAATATTTAAATCTGAAATTAGATTTATTTTTTTTTAACCTTTCGTAGGAAAAATATCTCATTGATTTGAGTTGAGAAATCAAAAAGCTTGTTCTTGGGAAGACTTTGTGGCAGGAGCTGTCTGGTAGAGATGCCTGGGGTTTTCTTGAGCTAGTCAAACCTAGCTGTGCTTTGCTGTGCTTTCATGGACGGGAGGCACTGGCGTTTCTGATGGTGTAGCTTCGAGTCATCCCGCAGTGTTTCCTGGACCCTTACTGATCCTGCCCACAGAGCATCTCACTCAGAGCATGTGCTCTCCTTTTTCATCCTTCAGAGGAATGAGTAGAACTTCCAGGAGGGGTACAGTTGAGATGCATAAAGCAAAACTGCTTTTAGGAGCACCAGAATGAAGAAAAAATTACTTTTGATCATCAGTGGTTGAAGGCATGATAGACATGATCCAAAGCCGGTTGATTTTTGTAGAAAACCTTTGTAAGGGGGATGGTATTCCTTGGAAACCTGTGCTGCTCTTTTAAAAGGAGATGGGGTGCATGTTTCTTGCAGGGTGAGTCAGCCTTAAAGCTGTGTAACAGAGGAAAAAAATAGAGTTATGAATGTGCTTGAAGCCTACCTGGGAAAAGTAGTGAGGGCCAGCTCAGGGCATCACTCCTTTCTCCAGACTCAGCATGGGTGGAGAGAGTTTTGCTGGACCTACAGAGCTTCTTTCAGTCCCAGCTGGAAAGAATTCATGTGAATTTCAGTAACAGGAGTGTAAGAGTGCCCTGCTAAATTCATGAAATTATCCCATTACTGAGCTGTGTCACCTGGAGCAGATCTCCGCTCAGTGACAGCACAGATCCTTATTGTTGGATGTGAGGTGTTTACAGACTTGAGTTGCTGAATGATCCCAAATTCCTCTGCTCAGATCAGATAACAGGACAGAAAGGCATAAACCTGCTTATTTTTAAGCCCAGTTTGTGTTTGAAAACTCAGAATTTTCAGTTGTAATTATCTGCAGTTGTGGAAGCTCTCTGCTTTAATTGGCTGACAAACATATTTTTCTTTCCTTGTGAAGAAGCAGGGCACATGGATTTTATTTCATCTTTGCTGCATTTCCTGGCATGATCTTGGAGGCATGATTATATTTTAAGCAGCTCTTACACGAGTGCCAAAGGCAAACTGACTCTGTGAATTGACCCCAGCAGCACTGCAGGGACTTGCAAACACTTGTGCTTATTCCTATTTCTGAGAGCAAGGAAACCAAAGGTGTTAGCAGTGCAACGCTTCCCTTTTCAAGTAGCCTAGTAAATACATAATCTGCCATATACACTTGTGGTAAAATATGGGGTTATAAACTCATGTAGAACCTAGAGAAGACAGAAGGGAAAGATCAGAAACCTGAGAAGTCCAAAGCCAGAAATCACAGGAAAAAAAAAAAAGCTAAAGAAAATACTATTTTGAAATGTTTTGAGATATCAAGAGTTTAAAGATCTGAGAACAGTATTGAGGCAAGGTCTGAATTTAAATTTACCAAAGTTGTCAGTACCCAGTGAGCAAATAATGTGGCCAAGTCACAATGTATGGATCTGTTTTATAATTGTTTTACTTTTTTATGATAAACATGGGGGATAAAAAGGAAATTCATCAACTTATGAATACAGATTATTGTATCTACATTTATAGTATGAAGACTTTGGGTCTTTTAGGTCAGATCCATACCTTTGCAATACTCACTTCTCAATGTTAGCTTCAGCAGGGGTTATTTTTAGAAAACCCTGTACACTAATGAAAGTATGAAACTGAAGATTTCAAATCTGCCCTGGCTCATGTAGCATGTTTTGTGTCCTCCTCTTCCCTGGAAGAGAAAGGAGTTATATTAAGCTGTATTTCTTCAGCAGCTTTTTACAGACTTAAAACTAAGGTTGCCAGCAAGCCGTTTTTCTATTAAAGATGTCCCCAAATGAAATATAAAACTGCAAACTGTCACAAAGTTATGGGAGGTTCCCTTGTGGGATGATTATTTGAGCCTAATAAATTCTGCCTAGCTCTTGAGAAAGAATGATTGGATATCTGTGGGTGTATAGGGGGTAATTCCTTGACCCACAGAGCTCCAAACTGACATCCTAAGGTTTATTTCATGATCAGAAGTACTACTTTCAAAGAAAAAAAGAAAAGTATTCAGGTCCAAGGAGAACATGTAGCTTTTATAGGGAACACTGATTAGTTGTGCAGATGATATCATTTCCCAGATACTTGACTTTTCTGAGTCCCAGAGTGGTACTGTTGGGACTGATGGAGAAACACCCTGTTCCTTCTGCCAGCAGTGTTAGATGAGAATTAGTGGCTGATAACAAGCGCTGTGTTTCCTACTGTTCAGCTGCCCCTGCTTTCTTTCTTACATTCTCAGCCATGATATGATTATCATTGTATTCCAGTTGTTGAGAGAAAAACCTTTGAAAATGTATGCTTACCAATGTCGTTGGTAAGAATGTTGGTTTAATTGTATGTCCATTTTCTTTTGGAAAGGAGATTCTATGAAACATCTTGATCCAGGCAATATGCACTTAGAAATACAAAACCAGAAGATATAAGAACAGAAAAGTGGAGTATTAGCAGAGAAGTGGGGTTTGCTTTCCATCTCAGTAGCAGTGCAGTTTGAAGAGGGAAAAGAGAAAAGAGGGAGGGAGGGAGGAAGGAGGGCAGTGGGTGACTTTATGATGGGGATGAAGTTTGGTGTAATCTGTTATTTGGGTTTTTTCAAATCACTGAAAGCTAGCAGCCACTTCAAAGCTGTGTGACTGTCATAAGGCTTCTGTATTCATGCAAGGATGTCTGCAGGTAAATTTGAACTTCCAGAACGTGGTCCCCAGATGCCTGAGTGTAAAGGCTGAATTGTGGAAGGAAGCTTGTACCAGTGGAATGCAGTCCTGGTGTGAAACCGGGGTGTGAACTGAGTACAGTTCCATGTAGACACAAGCTCAGCGTAAGGACCAGGACCTGATTATCCTGTAAACTTCAGCATAAAGATTGTGTGAACATTTATCCATTAGCAGCTGCAAAGCAAGCTGCAGTGCTCAAAGAGTAGTTCATTGTATTGCTGTGTTAAAATTTATGTCCATCTGGATGGCTGGATATTTAACAGATCTCATACAGAAACCAGTTATGTTGGTTGGCACTATTTTTCTTTCCAGAATTGTGATGAGTAGCCCATAAAATGTTAAATAGATTAAAATACTTTCCTTTCTTGCATTTGTTCTCCTAAATCACTGATAATGTTTCACACTCAGTTTCCTTCTGATGTAATACACACAGTGTAGCTGTATATTAGAGAGCTGCACAGTAATTGCCTGAAAAAGTGATTACCACCTCTTTTCTATATAATTAAGATCAAAGTTTAAATTTCTGATCCTTGACTTCCTCATTATGGTTCACCTTACTCATTAAAAAAGTTGGAAGATACACTTCTTGGTAACACACAGGAAACGATTAAGTAAAGACTTTGGCATTTAACCTGGGTAATAAAATCAGAGTTGATAATCATTCTTTATTTTGCTTTGATCGTAATTAGCCTCATTCCTTCAGATGAGTAGATAATGTATCTTAAATATCAGTATCTATTATTTAACACCATTTAAAGTTGTCCAATATGTAAGTGGATATTGTAAAACTGAATCAGTGGAAAGATTGTCCTGATATTTGAGGGGGGGAAAAAACCTGAGTATTCTTCAAAGGAGCAGTGAATTGTCTCCAAGAGGTTCCTGTTCGTTTATTTGTTTACTTGTTTTCTTACATTTTGGTCATAAGCAGGAGTTGGTTTACCTGATTTTGAACTGATGAAAGTTTTAGGCCTTGCACAGACAATCAAACCTGTTTATGCCCTCGGTGAATGCACTCTCAGGACTGATAGCAAGACAAGACAGTAGGGTTGAAAAGTGAACGTTTTTTGCAGCTTCAAGAACAAGCTGTTAAAAGACCAGAAGAAATATAGAGAGGCATAATGCAAGTTTTGGGAAATACTCAAGATCTGAGGCACAGTAACACTGTCAATTAACAGCTGTCTTGTGTACCTTTGCACTTGTAAAGGATATTACTCATTTTAACTGTCAGGAGAAGGAACAGTGTAAAAATGTCTGGTAGATTCCACTACTTGATTGCAATATGCTTGTATGGGGGACATCCCTGAAATCCCTTTTGTTTGGCCAGGTTTTCCTCTGTAAAACTGCTGCAAAGTTTACTATTTAGGGGGTCCCTAAGTCATGTGAATGATTCATTAATTGCTTTGCCAGCCATCCACCTCCTGCCTGTATTCATCCTGCCCCTGTGGAGCAAGCCAGTGTTTCACCGACCCTTTGTGTTTCTCTTACATAAAAGTATTTGATGGAGAGTCTTTTCTTTTTTTCTCTTTTAGATTTTCTTCCCCATTCTTTGAACTTTGTAATGTTTCTCAAGGCCTAGAGGAGGATTCATTTAGCTTAGTCTAAAAGATGAATAGACTGGAGGCTCATTCCAACTGTTTCATTGGCAGTAGCAGTCCTGGTTCTATGGGCAGTGATGGATCTGCTCTCTCCCTTCAGTCTTGTCCACACAAAAGTCTTGGGGAATCATTGAGATCCGTCCTCTTTCAGCTTCCCCTACTCCCACTTCCCCCACATATACAGCAATACATATCTTACTAAGCACTAATAAAGTGCTCATTTAATCTTCTGTAGAAAAACAAAAGGAGATTCAAAACTTCACCTCCTTTTCTCATTACAGGGTTACATCTCTCGTTCTCAAAATTGTATTTTTAAAGTCTTCAGCCTCAAGGGTTTTAGAAAGATATTTTAAGAATAACAGTTTTATTTTATTATGCTGTGTGCTTCAGTCCTGCCTATCACGTTTTCTACCCTCATAATGGAATCTCTTCTGGTGATGAGTTTTAATTTGTGTGGCCATATTGCAGGGAGGAGATGGAAACACACAGTCTGTCTTTAGCTGCGGTCTGATATGTCTGAACAGGGCATATGAACAGAGAGAAAAACTTTTTTTCTTTCTCAATGTTTGAGGCTATTTGAGGCTCTCGGATTTTTGACCAGTAATGGTGGGTGTGCTTGGAAACTGATTTTCGTGAAATCTGAGAAGGAAATGTATTTTACTATTGCACCAGTTTTGCAAAACAATCTTTCCCCACTCAGTTTCACCATAAAAAAAAAAGAGGATATTTGTTTTTTTAGATTTTATTCTTTGGTTTTTAGCCTTTCTCACGTATTTGCTGTCCAGTTACCTTTTCCATATGTTGCACCAAATCCACAGTTTTGCAGAAATGAAAAGACATACACTGGAGATTAAGCAGGGATGACAGCAGTTATTTGCCATGCATCTTTTAAAATTGTCTTCCCCCCCCCGCTTGGTCAGTCCTATAACTTCTAAAATTCCTATTCAAAATCTTGTCACTTGGTTTTCTAATGATGCGAAATATGGAACAGATTTTGCTGCAGCCATGCTAGCAGAGGAGTATTGCTCAGAGTACAGCAGCTTCTCTGCTAACACTGCATTATTCCCTATAGGCTGTAACTCAAGTCATGAACAGAGACTTCAGTTTAAGCTTTTGGTTATAGAATCTGGAAGAACAGGTTTGCCTCTTTTCAGCAATATATAAACTTATAATGAGCTGCCCCTTTTTCCAGTCAGTCTGAGATGTGTGTGACTGACTTGCAAGAAGCACACAAACCCCCCACTGAGCTGTTGATATTGGTGTATTGTTGATGGTTTCTGCCTGTTTAAGCAGTACCACGATGCTGAACGTCAGCAGTATGCCCAAGCCATCAGCAGCTGTGCTGCCACAGTGGAATCACAGTGTAGTTGCTGTCAAAGACACACTGGGCGGCTCTGAACCTTGAAAGTCAGGAGTGAAAAAAAGGAAAATGCAAGCGCTGTCACTTGTGTGGAAGAAAAATGAATCAGAAAGAACCAGGCATAGTCTTCATTTGGATCATCTGCTCTCGTTTGAGCATCTGGAGATGATGCTCCTTTAGGAGCCCCTGAGGATGTTGAAGAGCCTGTAGCTTTGTTTGCCCTTTTGGTGATGGCTTTGATTTTGCTGTAGTGCTTTGGCTGGCCCATGATTCCCTCAGGGCCATCCATACTTGGGTGGGAAGACTTTTGTATGTGCATTACACCTAAGCATCAATGGCACGGACTTTCTTCCAGGCTTACTAGTGGGGTCAAAAAATAATTCTGTGAAGAGTGTACCACTGAGCAACAGTTAATTATAATTAGGCTGTGGGTAGTGATAAGCATAAATCACAACCTGACCTTTGAGATGGCTGTAAAAGCAAGACAAACTTCCCAAATCAGGCTGTGCATGTTACTGCACTGTAGGACCAGCCTTGCTTTGCTACAGAGCCCTCAGGATGATGTTCAGATTTGTGTAAAGGATAAGAATTTTGCAGAAGCCCCCACATAAAAGGGTAAGAATGGGGCCTAAAGGGTGATTAGAATATATGCTGTCTCTCTCTGGAGGACAGAAGCATACCTCAGATACTCAGCATCATTTTATAGTGGCTGCTGAAGAGTAAAGAGATCTTTTGGTGCTAATGGGAATTTTGCTATGGACCTCAATGGAAATAGCTTTAAATGCCTATCACAGACTACTTATATGGACATTCTTGAAATAAACTAACCACTGGAAAATTGCTTCCAAAAGCAATACATCAAACAACCCATCATGCAGGGCTGGATGATGTGTAGTGTTTAAAGTCTGAGCCCAAAAGTAGCCCAGCTATGACCTCCTAAAAGGAGCTTGAGAAACCATCACTGTCAGTTCGCACCCACTGAGAAACTTGCTGAGGTTCTGTTTGTTTTTCCTTTTTAATAGAAGAAATTCTCTAAGGGTATCACCTTTGATTTAAAACACTTTTTGGTGTTAGCACTTTCTGGCTTAGAGAAAAGCTTATAAATGTAATGGTTCTTCTCCTATTCCTAAGTGTCTAGAAATACAACATATATATATATATCTGTATACACCAGATGTATGTATAACTTAGATATAGAACATGTATAAATCCAATGTGAACAGTGTATTAGTTTTGTTCTCATATTTGATGGGAGGGAAGGAGGCTGACTCATGATATTTTCACTTGTGTGGAATGTGTTAATCTGTTGAAAAGTTACCTAGTCACACATGGATATTTCTGGCATATTATTGTGCAAAGTTGGAAGAATTTACAAATAATTGTAACTGATCTGAGGCTCCTATTATTGGAAGTAATGATAAATACTTTGTGAAAACATCTGTGTCAATGTGTAGTGCTTCTGAAAAGCTTGCTCTGTGCAATGAGCAGAAATTGGAAGTATTGTTCTGCTCCTTATTGCAAATAATAATGATTATATACTTCCTGAATCATGTGTTTTCTGCAGAGCTCACTTGACAGTATTTCCAAACTCATTGCTTCACATTGTTAGCAATCAGTGTAATCACAACTGAATTGATTAAACACACCAAAAAAATGCCCTTCTTTTCTTTCTGTAAACCAAGTATAAACCTGATGCACAAGATAATGTAAATCAAGCATAACGTGTTGTGGGTGAGTCTGTAACCAAGTAATCCTGATTTCAGTACATGATATAGCAACTAAATAGATAGATCTGACTGAATTTGAGAACACATGTGTTCATTATATGCTTGCTAATTAACTGAGTGATTACCTTGAGGATGGTCTGTGTTATCCGCAGCCAAAGCCAGATACTGAATCAGCACGTTATTGTATATAAAAGACAATACTTAGTGTAGGAGATTTTGTCTCTTTCTTCCCCAGGGTTTACCTAAGTCTATTTGGCAAAATAATAATTTCTGTCTTCATCTTTCATTCACCTTAGACAGGATTTTCCCACAGACCATCCAATTTAATTTCCATACAGCCAGCACAGACACTTTTACATTTTAATTTGCATTCTATTCTGGCAGATGCAGCCGGCATAGAACTATTTTGCATTTTGTACAACTTCATGGTAGCCTGCTCTTTTATTCTGTGTTTATCTTGGGGGAAAATAATGACAAACTTCCCTTTTAAAACTGACATTTTATTTTCTTTGTAAGGAAAATAGTGTATTTGACTTCAATGGAAAATCTTACTGTTTTTCTAGAAACTGCATTCTCCAATTCTATTTCACCTTTTGTGGTGTAAACCACCTTTTTTTTTTTTGGTCATAAAATAGACTTATCACTCCTGCCTGCATCCATTTCTTGCTATGAATTTGGATGGAGAAAATACAATTTTCTCTAGTGTATACTTTAGTCTTCTTTGTACTCTATTTCAAAAAATCCATTCAAGGATACAATAATGCAATTATTTTTGTTTTCTAAGATGACATCCTTCTTAATAGTATTATATATCCTACAGAATGGTAATCAGGGTGCTGAATGAATTTACCTTTTTGTGTGTTCAGAGCGACTTTACAAATTCTGCATGAGCCTTCTCAGAGCTGAGCTAGCCATTAGTGATTATGTTTGGGGTTTTTTCTTCACTTTATTATAAGCAGCACGAACTGCTTTAATTTTCTGTGTCCTTCAACAAAGTGTATTCAGGTATTGGCAGCCCCGCAGCATAGTGGTTATAAAGTTAAAGAAATTATTTTGCTGCAGGGCTTGCAGCTCTAATGGGATGGTATTGATGGAAGTGACAGTAGCTCAGCAGGGTTGCATAACCGACTGAACTCTGCCACGCAGGTTAAATGAAATATCAGAGCTCGGCACAGTGCATCACATTGTCAATAGTCTTCGTTTGTGTCTGGTGTGTTGGTATTTGCAGTGATGAAGCTCCAGGCAGCCAGTTGGTTACAGATAAGTTTCACATTGACTGGGACTCAGTGCTTGTCAACTCTGATAATGTCATCGTAGCTCGATTCGATGGCAGAGGGAGTGGATTTCAAGGCCTCAAGATCCTACAGGAGGTCCACCGCTGCTTAGGATCAGTGGAAGTGAAGGACCAAATAGCAGCCGTAGAGTACGTATGTGCAAACTCTTCTCTTTCACCCTGCCTCCACCTGGATGAATGAGCATTTGAACTAAAACTGCCCAGACTGTTTTCTCTGCATTGTTCATGTTTGTTTCTTAATGCAGTTGCAAATTTTGAAACCACAATTCTTCCATTACAAACAGCAAATAAAAAATCAAAGAGGTGTTTTGGGGGCTTTTTCTGTGTTGGTGTTTCTCTTTGATAAAGCTGTCCTGCTCTGTGCAGTCTAAATATGCCACCTGAGCTAAGTCATATTTGTATATATTCTGTAGGTAAATCTCTTGCTGTGCACATTAACGTTTAAATGCATTTGTGTTACAATATTTTAGGTCTGTACCATAGGATACTGCTCTCATTTCCACCACAGAGTTCCAGAGTAATCACACAAAACAAATGGAGTTTTAATGGTGTAAATGAGAGCAAAATTTGGGCAAATGCCTTTTATTTCTCATTTACATTATCATTCGCAGACTGATATAAGTCTCCTAGCTGCAGAAAAGAGTACTTTCCATCTGTGAAGTAATCATGTGTAGCTTTGACAACACTCCTTACTCAGGGTGTACGTGTCAGAATGCCTCATACCAAGGTCTGGATGGATTTTTTCTGGGTTTTCCAAGGGAAAGACAGATTTTAAGTCAGATATTTTTTCTCCTTCTTTTGAAAGGGGTTGATGCTTCAACCATTCCATGGATAGGAAGATGTGTCTGATATTTCCCCTCAGGTTATTCTGTCTTTTCTGTATAAAATTCACCCTAGAGGATTAATGGCCTCGATGAGAGAATTAATTATTTGTATATTTATCTAGATTCAAGAACGTCCATTCATTTTATCTTCCTTTAGCTGGTGCTAGGCATATGGTCAAAGCCAGTCATTTAAGCTCTAGTGAGTGGAAAATCCTGGCATTTCTGAAGAGTGATCCTCCCCAGACTGAGAGAAGTTTCCATCATGTGTAGGAATGCTAAAGGGTATCTCTCTTCTCTCCATTAGCTGAAAAACAGATGTAAAGGGATAATTTAGACAGGATGCTTAAATTCGGATATCTAAATTAGGTGAGATGGGCCAAACACCAACTGTTTGCCTTATAAAAAAAGGAATTAGGAAGTAAATCACATTTCCCAGTGCAGTACTACTTATATGGATGTAATTTCTTCTTCTACCTGATCTGCATGTATGACAGTTCCTTAATGCACAAGTAATGTTCTTTACATACTATATTCAGGAAGTAAAATCCACCATTTTACTTTGCAAAAATTAAAAAAGAAACTTTTTTTTCCTTTCAGATCACTTTTGAAACAGCCCTTCATTGATCCTAAGAGACTGGGCATATTTGGAAAGGTAATGTGCAGAAATAGCAGGATATATCATCATGATTCTTTAAGAAAGTACTTTCAGTTCATAAATATGTTTCTCTATTTTCTGAAGACAATTTCAGTTACTAAAATAGGGGAAAAAAACCATCTATAGTTTACTGTCTGTTCTGTACAGTATTTTTTCTCAGAACGGGTATTGAAGTCAATAAAATCAGTTTTATGGTATTACACTATTTGCATTTCGTAATCTGAAGGGAAAAGTATTTTTTAAAAATTCTGCTTTCTTTAGAAATTTTTAATAGGGACTTGTTTTTTGTGAAAGCTTGTTTCTTACAGTTTTATATTTGGGCTGCAGTTAAATTGACAATGTTGTCCTATAAAACACAGGTTTTATATCTGAATCTTTTACTGACCCCTGAGCTTAGCTGAGCACCTACCCTGTGTTACTCTCAGCAAGCTCCTTGTTGCACCAGTGAGAAATCTTGCCTTAGCTATTTTATCAGCTGTGTGCATGTCATTGCCCCTAGCATGAGACACAACAGGGCAAAGGCTCGACTTTTAGTATCAAGCTAAACATCATTTTACTGATGTCTATTAAAAAGCAGCAATTAGAAACACCACACAACTTCTGCATCATCTATGAACTGGCATGCACAACCTTTTAAATTTTTTTAAGTTTTCTTATTTAAAATGAAGCTGTTTTGTGTTTTTGAGCTCAAAGCAATAACAAACCGTGATCAAGTGCCCCCCAATCATCGCTTTTAAGAGCAGCATGTGTTTCACCATTAAGTGCCTTAGTTGCCATTCCCACTCTGCTTCTGAGTTGCTGCACAGCCTCAGGCAAGTCATTTAACCTGCCTGTCTCAGTCTGTCTGGATGCAGGATGAGGAGATTGACATTTACCTCCTGCATGGTAGCATTTTGAGGACTGGCTAATGTTAGTGACTGCTGTTAGCATTTCATATGAACATGACCTTCCTCAAAGATCTGAGCTCTTGCTGCATACCTTGAGCTGAAGAAACCATCACTGCAAGAATTTCAGGCAGGTCAAAAGCAGTATTTGGGTTGTAGGGGGGCAACCAGAGATTTTCCAGCTGAGGATGTGCAAGCAGGGCCAATTTCATCCACCAGGTGATCATGGCACACATTTCTATTCAGGTTTTAATGCCTGTTACCAGTGTATATGAAAGACACATGTATAGAAGCATCAAAAATTCTCTATATCCTCTTCCCAAATGATTGAAAAAACTTTTTGTGGATTGAAATCCCTAAGCATCCACAATTGCTTGGTTTTGACTTCAGAAGTTCTTTTCATTGCTACTTGAAAATTCCCGCTTGTTTTCTGACAGAGATTCATCAGTACCTTTTTTCCTAAGAGTGATGTGATGAGCCAGTTACTGAAGAGCATGCATGTTACCACGGCTTACATGTCTGCCAAGGCCTACCCCCAATTTTCTTTTCTTGCATGAAATATCATTGAATACCATGTTCCTGCATTTATTTTCTGAGAGAAGTGTTGAGGAGGGAAGAGCGAGAAATTCAATAAGCTTTCAACACTGCTTTGAATTCAGGGAAATTTCTTCTTTCCAAGTTAACATTTCAGAGTTGTTTTTTTACTGTCAAAAGAAAAAAAAAATCATAAAATTTAAAAGTCAGTTTTATAATTAATGATAAAGCCTGTTTAACAGTTTCTTTGGGTTAATTGTATTTTCCTCCACTTTGCTTGTTTTAGAGTCAATTATAAATCTACTTTAAAACTAATTTCTTTTTTATCACGTACAAGAACGTGATAGGGAAACATTTTTTTTTCTTTCTATGCATTAAATTGCCTTACTGATGAAAACAGAATATGCACTTTGCTTGAAAAGAAGCTGACTTTGGAATGGCTTAATGCTGATCTCATAAAGCTGGACTTATGCACACTTTCAGGGAGCTCTTTAAGAGGTTTCAGAACTACACAGAAGTAAAATTCTTGTCACAATCGGTGATGTCATTGAGGCACAAGGGTAACAAGACTGTCCAGAAGGGCACAGTGAGGGAAATTGCCAGGCACTCTGCCAATGCCCCCTTGCTTATCTCTGTGGGGGCTGCAAGCCCGAGTGATGCACGATCCAAGGGCCTTTCTGAACTGGTAGACAGCCAAGTGTGGTTCCATGTAGTTTGTGGTTTTATTCATGGAAGTGAAAAGAGAGTTTTAAAATGCTTTGCAATTCTACAGCCAACATCTTTCTTGAAAATGTGGCAATTAGGCTGTAACCCCAGAAACCCAGCAGATGAGGGAGGCTCCACGTGTTCGTGCATCAGGATGTATGGAATAGCAATGTCGCTGTGAAATGCTTCTAAGAATTTCTAAAAAAATTTGCTCTGTAGTGTTTTTGTCCTGGAAAGCCTGGCTGGTAGCAAGGGCACATGCACAAAGGGAAGAAGCTCCCAGGAGAATTAAACAAGCTCGTAATGAAAACATGGAATAAATAGTAGATAACCTGGCAATACCTATCCTTGGATTAAAATTGTGCTGTGGAGCTACTGGGCAAGACACAAACAGAATATTAAGCAAAAGTAAAAGCAGAGAAAACCCAGAGGCAGAGGAAAGTTGCTATTCTCTTAAACTCTTTGAGTTATGTAAGTTACAGGTGCCCACTCAGAAATTCTGTCTTAGGTGAAATCTCCTCCTGCACATGAACAGATCTGGATGGCTCTTGGCCTCCTGGGCTGAAATTTCTATGGGAAAGGAATAACTCAGTTCCTCCTGCTCCCTTGAAAATCCAGCTCTTACTTGGTATTTTCTTCAGTGTGTCCAATTCCCATTTACTATGGATTGATTCCAAAGAACAGTCCTCTTTGCTTACATTTCTTAAATAAGGTTAAAAGGTTGTCAAATATTACCATTCTTCCACAGAAATCATCTGTTCATTAACTATTTAGACATGAAGAACAGGAGCAGGCAGAATTCGTAGAAGTCCATGAGAAAACTGTGAGCACTTGATGCATAATCCCTTTTTGGATCAGCTGGTGTTTTGCATTATATTTTCCCTGTCATGGGATAATTTCATCTTCCTGAAGTGTGTTGTGCCAAACACAAAACAACAACAACAAAAAATACCTGGAGAAATACCAATTTTTTCAGTACTGATGAAGGGAAAACAAAGATGGCAAGTGGAGAAATTTGAGGAACCCGTAATATATGAGAAAATCATCAATCCCAGGTGCCACAATTCAGAATTTCATTTTCTGTGAGTCTAGAATGATTACAGGTGTACAGAAATGGATTTCCAGTGTCATTTCAAGGAAATCTGTGGTCTCAAGTTAAAGTTTTCACAAAGGTTTCATGGCTCTCTCGCGTCAACTCTTCCAGGGGAGATGTGTTAGGCTTTGGAGATGGTGAAGAAATGTGCAATACTCATTATTATTAACTGCATAGATTAAAGGTCATGACCAGGTCAATGAGATATTTATGCACCCTTAAACTGTAAAAATGGTACCACTGGATTAGCAGCTAATGGCCTTTAGCTTTATTCTTGCTAGAATGAAATAAATTAACAAAGATCTCAATCCCATTGTTAGGGGTACGGTGGCTACATTACATCGATGATCCTCAAATCCAGCGAGCGGCTCTTCAAGTGTGGAGCTGTGGTGGCACCAATCACAGATATGAAGTTATATGGTGAGTGCTCCCTGCCCTAAACCTGTGTGATAGTTTATTCAGAATACCTGTTATTTATTTTAACTAAGGGCAGATAATGCAACAATATTAATGAGGTTTCACCTCACTGTCTTGGTCTGTTTTTCAAATGAAAGTAAAGCTGACACTGGGAGAGTTCACCAGAACCCACAATAGGCACAGTATTATTGACAGCACTGATTTTGCAGTCATTTACCTCATTTTAACTAGTTTCCTAAGAATCCTTTAGGTATACAAGCATGAATCAAGTCTTGAATTAGGAATGAATCTTTTAAGGTTAGTAGTGAATTCCCTACAATATCAACCATGTTGTCATTCAGTCACAGGTTATTTGGTTCTGTATGTGAAGTTTTGGGCACAGGCTGTGAACTGTGATACACAGGAAACCTGACCAGATTACTTTAATGGTCTGTTAGACTTTGGGTTTTAGCTTGTGCTTTGGTTTGGGATTTTTTTTTGTTGGCTGGGGTTTTTATTTTGTGAGGAGAGATGGTTGGGTATTGGTTGGTTTCTTTTTTTAACTATTTAAAAGTGGGTTTAAATGGTGCATCAAAATGGTACATTGTGTGTCTCTAAATGAACATCTCGAATTCATGGCTTAAATAGCTTCTGACTCTAGGTCAGAAATGATGAGTTTTAAAATAGAAATAACTTGGAATTCACAAGGTCTGTTGTTTTTGTTTTTTTTATTTTTACAGCATCAGCTTTTTCAGAAAGATACCTTGGGATTCCATCAAAAGAGGAAATTACTTATCAGGTAATTTTGTATAAACAAGTAACCTAAAATGACCATTTTACTCTCAAAATGCAATTCAGTTACAGTTTTGTGTGTGTTTGTTCACTAGGCATCCAGCGTATTACACAATCTTCATGGTTTAAAAGAAGTGGATTTGCTAATAGTTCATGGGACAGCTGATGGTAAGTGATTACAGATGCAACTAATTTGGAGTCAGAGTGTCCAATAGGCAGGCATTCAAGGGCTGATGAGGCACACACCTAGCAAGTACATTTGCAGTTTCATTTTCCCTCTGATAGGATTTTTTATTTTGTTTCAACTGTCACTTCTAGCTCTGAACTGGTGACGCTTTTCTTTGCTGAGGATTTGCACCTTTCAGGTGCTGTATGTTCTAATTTGTTTAAATCTTGTGGACCACTGTGTTGCTAGTGAAAGGTATTATATGAATTATTAATAGAAAAACATACATTTTTAATGTTGTTTTAAATTCATAGAAATTCTGCAGAATTGTCAGTACAGCTGGTGAAGTACATCTCCAAATGGGAAGTTAATCTTTTCATCTAATTAATTACAAGGTATTGCCAAAGCTTCTGAAGCTGAAGCTACACAGAACCTTTTAATAGCACCAATACTTTTAGCAGTAGATTAAGACAGAGAATGAGTAATGCAGGATAAGTTCTAGCACTTTAAATGGAATCATAAGATTCATCAATTGAGATAATTTGTAATTGCAGATTTAACTGCAGTGTATTTTTCTGAACATTCTTAACTGAAGTAAGTCTAAAGAGTGAGCTTTGATGCAGGCCCAAATTACAGTGATGCAAACAGCTCCTCTGTACAGACTGACATGCCTGCTTCTTTCCCAGTATTTTCTGGTGGATGTGGGATAACACAAGGTTTCTTACTCCTCAGTCTGAAGTGATAAGTGCCTCACAGAGGTGACAGTGCCCAGGCACAGCTGGCAGAGTGCCAGCCTGTCACCCCAGTGTGGCTTGCCAAACCTGTGTTACAGATCCAAAGTGCAACCAGCGCAGTGCAAACACTGCCCAGTGCCTCTCCCCAGAGCACAGGGGAGAGGGATGAAAATATACTGGGTGACTGAGAAGGGATGAGAGGCTCAAGCTTTGCTGATTGCAACAGGCAGCAATTTCTCCCCCTCTGAACTGAGCACTGGAGGGAATGGGGACTTTGATAGATGTCTGAGCAAAGCAGGGTGCTCTGGCCTGGGAGTCTGACTGCCTGCTGCCCTTGCTCGATACCACATCCAGTGACACTGCCCAGCCCACCCACAGCCTAAACTCTGCAGAGTTAGGACATGGTAATAATGGTTTTGCCACACAAAGCTCAGGTTACTGGTAGGTTCCAGAAAGTCCATTACCTAAAGAAGTGTGGGCTGTAATGACCCTGTGCAAGCAATAGAGAATTCAGTGTGCTTTCCTTCAAGCAAATTATAAAATGCCACAATGTTCACACAGAATGGTTTTTCACATCTCTAAGCTATCACAGTGTGTGTAAATCAAAGGTAAGCAGAGCAGTCCTCACAAAGTGTGCGGAAAGTGGGGCTTCCCTTGGGGCTTCCAGCTCCTTCTCCAAAACCTCTGCTGTAACACCCTGTTGCTGGTGGGGCTGGCCTTAAAGATAGTCAGCTTCAGATCCAGTAATTACAGAGCCTGGAAATATTTCCAGCCAAAGTTGTGTAATAGATAAGTGTTTCATATTAATGTAGCTGTTTCTAATGATATCAAATGTTTTCTTGCAGCTAAAGTTCACTTCCAGCATTCAGCAGAACTAATTAAGCGTCTAATAAAAGCTGGGGCTAATTACACTATGCAGGTATGTGCACCTGTGACTTTTCCTATAAACACAGTTGAACATTTAACTTCCTGTTGCTATTTCTTCACTGCAAAGGACCCTCTCTACCACAACACAGTGGTATTACCTCAGTTTGCAGATAGAACTCTGGTTAATCCCATTTTCCTCACTGTTGGTATGGACATCAGGAGCTATATCATCTTGTCATTTTCCTGGGCTCTTCCTCCTCTCTCTCATCTTTCTTTTTTCCTCCTGTTTATCCTACAATTTTATACAAAGTGCTCTGGAATCCATAGGCGTTCTTTATAACACGGGGATGTCACTACTTTGGGTCCCTTTTTACGTAAAATGGTATTGGGTCACATGAGAGTAATTTCCCCCTATTTTCAACGTTTAAATTCATTGAAAGAGCATGACAGAGCCTCAGCCAAGGTATGGACCTGCATGGGACCCACCCAGATCATATGGATGCTGCTGGCAGAGGGTTTTGATTGAATTAGTATCTCCAAATATCCCTGGTGCTGGACTCTGCAAATCTTGACCTTACTGGGCTTTAGGTGATCCTGTAGTTTCCACTGGAGTGTGTGAGCTCACATCAGGGAGGAGGAGGCAAGAAGGGGGTTGGTGCCACTTAAGGAAGGGAAAAGGACTTCAAATGTAGAAAATGTTCCTTCTGCCTTTGTGGTTTCAGCTGAGGGGATGTGAAGGCCTGTGGAGAGAGGAAGAAGCAAGAATGACAGAGTTCTCCCTGAAGAGCCCTGTTGAGCCATTCTCATGCAACCTTGTGATAACCTGGCTTTGAGGAGGCAGCTGAAGCTTTTTGCCTCAGGCCTCCTCAGGTCTCTTGTCTGGTGGCCTGGATTTCTTCATTCAGCCTGCAAATGTTTGCTCAGCCTCACTTGGGAGAAATCCCCAGTGGAATTTAAGAGATAAAAATGCCCACATCCACCCTAGGAGAGAGAAGATGGGCTTAGGACCAGATAGGAAGATAGTTAAAAATATGAATAAAAAGGGTTTTTGCCAAACACTTGGAAGCTGAGATATTGAGAGGTCCCTAAAAGCATGAGGTAATTAATCCTCATGGATGTTAATGGGATTTGGATGCCTAGGCACTATTGAGAGTGCCAGCTGAGTAAACTGTTGTAAGCACAATGGCTGAGAATATAAATTTCTTCACTTCTGCAGATTCCACTGCAGTGGTTGTTTTATGTAAGTTCAAATTCCAAGAGAATGAGTTTTACTTTGGGTTTTATTAGCTTTCCTTGATGCCATAAAACTAATGTTATCATCCTGTTGTCATCTAAAACATTTTGAAGATCAGAGAAAGAAAATTAGAGTCCTAAATATTTGAAAAGCCTTTAAAAGCTATTTACTTTTTTTCCTTTCTCCTCTGCCAGATCTACCCGGATGAAGGTCATAACATTGCTTCAGAGAAAAGCAAATATCACCTTTACAGCACAATCCTTGGGTTTTTTAGAGCTTGTTTAAAGGAGGAGACACCAATTTTACCACAGGAACCTGAAGAGGATGAATAAGGAAGCCTATTTGTGTAGTATTGAAGGGGACTTACTTTGCGGCTCAATAAAACCTTAAATAAAAGTGACTGTAAGATTGCAGATTCTGCAGAAGCTCAAGGGCAGCTAAAGGAGACCACAGTGGAACAGCACATTTACAGACAATGAGCTAATAAACTGGAATTCGACTACAAAAAAGTCCAAACATATTACCAAGGGACAAAACCTTTACCTTTGTGGAAGGTCAACAGTTGGTTACAGTTTCCTGGAAGAACTTAGTTTTGCATAAGTGTAGGGTTAGTGCATGTTTGTTATGTTAAGCCTCACTGTTGGTTCTGTAAGTGGTTGCTTGTTTTTTTTTATAATTTAAGTGCACATCTTTATTCATCTTTGCATAAGGCACAACATATCATAAGTATTCTGGCCACTAATATTCTAAAAGGTGAACTGCAATCTAACACTGTAATGTTACAATAAGTGCAATTCTTCTGCTGTCTATTACACGTAAGAAACCACAGAGATAATAAAGGGCACGATATTTTCTCTAGTTTCTGCTCAAAGGGGATATTGTCTAGTGCATCATATAACATGGATATTGAAAATTATTTCCCCCACACAATTTCAGCATTTACAATTATTACTGTACCTACTAGTAACCAATAGGGGACTTTTTGGTGGTGTGCTCTTGGTCTTTATGTATATACCCAGGAATCCCTAAGCAGAAAACCTTTTTGAGCTTGAAGAAATTTTTTCAAGATGTAATTGACAGCTGTATTTAAAACAATATCTGCAATTGAAATCATTCCCCAGTCCAAAATGTATCTATTGTTTCCTTAAAATATGTTTGAGTTGTGTTTTGGTATTGTTTATAGTAGTTAATAGTTTGCTGGTTACACTCTAATTTTAGAATATGCTACTTTGTCACATGTAAATTAGATACATAAATATTAAATTATAGTTTCACATAAAGAAAGTTTATTAACAATGTATAATGCCACTGAGTAATACTTTACTCCTCAAATGAAGACATATTTTGTATAGTGCATCTTTCTTTCCTCCCATCTGGTCTCAGATGTAATTCTGATGTTCATCAAGGTGGTGACGTAGCTCGAACACACCATTAGATTTATTCCAAGGCTGCTCATTAAGTCTCTTGCAACAAGGTTTATCTTCAACAGCATCACAAAGGAATGAAATGTTTTTCATTTGAGGCAAAGGAAGATCTGACAAGTTAGATTTTATTATTTATTCAGAGGGTGAGCCCCTCCTGCATCCACTTATTTGCCAGGGTGAAGTACAGCAATAGAAATTGAAACTATGAAATAAAAAAGGCAGCCAGTTTGGGTCTGCAGAATATTAACTCTGATCATGGAAAGCAAGTACAGTGTTGGCTTAATTTGAGATATCTTCCTGAAGGTATATGAAAACTCCTGACAGATGCTGTGCCACGTATAGGAGAATAGCTGTAGTTTTTTTATTTCTGGATATATTTCAAATACTTTCCTACCCAATTAAGGTTTAATTTCTTGCAAGATTAAAAAGAAAGTAATTTTTGAAGGTAAATATACTATTTAAGATGTAAAGTTCTGCATATTTTATGAGAATGGGAATTGTTTTTAATGTAATGAAAAATCACCTGAAGCTTTTTTACTCATCACTTCCTTCTGGAATATTTTCTTTCACTGTTAGGATTTTTTTTTTATGATGCAAATAATTAATTTGTCTGAAAGGCGTGGTTTTATGGAACACTGAAAAGTCTCTTGTCTTTTAATGTTTAGTATTCCTCTTGTTTTGTTAGCAATGTTCAACTATTTTTCAATTAGTTTAATACAATTTTAATGTGCAATGATACCTTGTTTGGGTCCCAGTGTTACCACGAAGTGTGGCTTTGCTTTGTGGTATTTATAGGACTTATGGGGTACATATAGTACAGTGTAGTTAGGGTATCTATTTATGGGGGCTACTATGTGCACTGCAGTAATGTCACTCAAAACAACAACGAAAAAGTAAGAGCAGAATTCAAACAAGGTTTTACAATTCCTGTTTTCTCTGGAGGAGCGGCGCTTTCAAGTCGTCTCTTGGCCGGGCCTGCTGGTTTGTGATTTTATAAATGACACCTGTCACTCAATAAACGCTCACCTGACAGTGCAGATGCTTCTCCTAACCAGCCATGGTAAAGGAGTTCCCAACCCAGCTGAATTCAATGAGCAGGGTTTTCCCACTTGGAGCCAAGTGGCCATGAAGGAAACACAAGCTGCGTGCACGCTCTGAGCACGGCCTCGGTGTGTGGAGGATACAGGAAAAGGCCGATTCCACCAGAATGTGCTGGTGTTTCTCTGCAGAACAGCCACTCCATGCTCGTGTTTGCTGTGTAACAGCCACTCCATGCTCGTGTTTGCTGTGTGTCACATCCAGTTGTGTTTAGTTACCTGCAAAAGGAAGCAAACAGGGCTTGTGTCTCAGCAGTAGCAACTGCTCGGGAAATGTGTTACCCCAGATCTTTGGATCCCATACCCTGTTCCCTCCTTCCCCTATAGCTCTGTTTCAGGCTCCCACTCCCTATTTATTGTACCCCAACGTCCCACCTCCAATTTCCCAGACTTTGAAGTGTCCTAGGTCATGGCCTTCTGTAGGAATGCCTTTGGCAAGACTGGTACGTTTAATAAGCGTGTTATCTGAAATCTGTGGAAATCTGGGTGGAAATGTGGTATGCTTTTAATGTTATCATTATTTCTCACACTGTCCTACAAATACAGGTATTTTTATATACATGCGTACACCAGGGTGAGCATCAGACACAGATTAATTGCTTTTACTGGTATTTTTATGCATGAGTTGAATTCAGATATTGCAAAAGTGTTTGCCAGATACAGGCTCTGCTAGTTAGACTGAAGACTTTGGTGTAGGATATTGCTTTACTTTGCTGACCTGTTGAAATAATCCTTCCACTTACAGCACAACTGAACAGGGTTACCTGTCGGAGTCTGCATACATAACTAATGGCAATCGTTAATTACTGTAGGCGATCTACAGGAGTGAGCAAGAATTAGTACACATTGCACTAAAATAGCACCAAAAAATGTAGACTTTTTGTAGCTTATCCGTTGTTAAGCACCGTGATGACATTTTGGGTCTGAAAAATTACTGTTTGATTCCGCTGTTCTTAAAATATGACACTTACTAGACTAGACCTATTAATTTATGGAAAGCTAGGGAATCAGCATATCCATTTACTGCTTGCTAGAGCTTATCTTTACCTTCTTGATTCCTCTCTCCTTTTTCTGCTACTACAACTTGCAAAATCTATGAAACCTGTAGGTCATATTGAAATTTCAATTATATTACAAAATCAGGCATAACTGCATGTCAATTGGAATAGTTTCCCCAGACTGTTGAGTACAAAGAAAGGCTGATTATTTTTAAAAGTTAATTTATTTAATCTTTTGGCAGCAAGGACAGAATTATTTATGACCTGGTTCATTAACATCTGCTATGATTTGCTATAACCAACTGCTCCTTGTTCCTCAGTTTTTGGCACGTGTAGATCTCCCTGTGTCTGAAAGTGAAGATTATTCTCTCTGTTGTCTCAGCTCTGGCACTTTGAGTATGGAGTCAGTTAGGTTCATTTAGTTGAGAAATTGCACCTTTTAAGACAGAAGAGCTTTTATTTGATCGTAAGCCAAAGATTCTCCTTGGAAATTTGGAATATTAAATGTTGGCTCCTTTAATAAAATGCAGAGGATACAAGGTGTGACCTCGTATCCCTCCTCACAGGTTTAATAGATGAAGAAAGAAGCAAGAGGAGGATGACCCAAAGATCCTGAATACCACTTTTTTCTGCACAGCTTCAAATTACACAGGCAAGGTGCAGTGGTCCTGGTGTTTTGTATTTACTGCAAGTAACTCCTCCTGGCAAGTCAGTTGCCTCTAGGGAAGGAAGAAACTGACTGGTATTACTGCTGCATCTTCTGCAAAACGTCTTCAGTGGCATTAAGATTCCTTGTCCTTGTCCTCTGGATGATTTCAAGAGTGCTACGGAGAATGGGGAGCTCCTGGGATGTGGCTGAGGAGAGTCACAACTTCCCAGGCACCTGGAGCTTTGAAAAGGAAAGAAAGAAAATAGTTAAACTTCTGTCTGTTGAATTTCAGATGTGAAATTGGAGAAGGAGCTCAGCTTCAAGGAGGTAGGTGGATGACAAGTGTTAGTGATTTGCTCATTGGGGTGGTAAAACTACAGGTGTCTTACAAACTTAGCACCTAAATGTGCAGTGGTGAGTAAAATATTTGTTTTCCAATGTCTGCAAATTACAGTGTTGTTAGATTAGGCTGATCAGGTGTTTGGATAGAATTAAGGAAATTAAACCACCTAAGTGTATGCAGTCCAATGTTTCCATTAAGCTTGGGACTAGACCCTTTTCCCATATAATTAGTTTGGAAATCCAATATCCTATTTTACCTCAGTGGAACTTAACAGCAATGAAATTGATTTAATAATGCCTATACCCCATGAGGACACAAATGATATATGTATATATACAATTCTTAATTAAAATATCCCATGAAGTCCTAACAGCCTTTTTTTAGATTTCATGACCAAAGAAAAAATAGAAAAAAAAATGCTTCTGGTTGGTAAAACCATCAGAGGGAATATAATTGGTAGGGAGATGCTTAGGAAATATTTTCCTAAGGAAAGTGATGTTTCCTGCTGTAATGTATTTTGTGTCCTAACTGAGTTGAGAGTGCAGCTTCTAAGAGAATTTTGATGTTGATGCACAGCTGATGTCAAAGTGCTCGTATTGGGAGCAGGTACCTGCACAGGCAGGTGTTCCCATCCTTCAGGCAGTGCAGAACCTTCACAGCTCTCTGTGGAGAGGGGCTATAATCCCAGAGTTCAGTCCATCAAAGAGCACAATTGATAGGAAAAGGTGTGAAATTGTTGCCTCGGGAATAAGAAGAATATTGTTAAAAAATGACTGAGCAATATGGGCATCTTGCTGTTCTCCAATTTGTCTGAGGTGAGGGTGGGAGCTTGGCCAGGGCATTTGGTGACAGACCCCACACACCCAGCTGACAGAGCAGCTGGCAGCAATTACAGCTCCAGCAGGGTCTGAAAATGCTCCAGCTTCACTGTGGGAAAAAAAAAAGGTAAGGGCATATAATGCATGGACAGAATATCTTGTCTTGGATAGTGCTGCAGAAGAGGTCCTTTAATAAAATGATGCCTCCAAAATCCTAATGGAGCACAGCACATGCCTGAAGTGCTCTGGTTTGTTCCACCTCTCAGCCTCTTCCTGGCACATAGATTGGACAAATAAAATAATGGGTAGAATCCAGTCTTGAGAAGGTTTTCAGCACCATTAGGAGAGAGGTAAAAAAGAAAAGTGCTCTGGGAAGACAGGCACAGAGACATTTTATTGCAATATGTTGCTCTATCAGAACTGTCGCTCCAAAATAAAGTGGTGCACTGGTAACCTTAGAGACAAGTGCAGCCAGTGCTTGATTCAATAAACTTTCAGCTAAGGCAGGAAAGCCAGATCATTCTGTTATTTCCACAAAAGAATGATGAATTACATGGTTTTTTATGGATTTTCAGTCCTGTGTGTAATTTATATCCTACACTTCAGATAGTCATTATAAGATAAGAATTGTTAAATATAATTCCACATTTGAAATAAGCAGTTACAGTAAAATATTTCATTTTTCAAAAGAGTGCAAATTGTTACATTTAAAGGCATTTACACTGCCAGGTTAACTGTTCTTCCTTTTGGGTTGTAGTAGACAATAAATGTATTGGGGTCACAGGTTTTTTAATTGGTGTGGAAACTGCACTGAACTTGGACAGGGGAGTTTATCTTTTTTTTTGTAGGAATTGCTTATGGAAATACAGTGAATCTGAATACCAGTGAAATATTTGAAGGAGGTCTTACAGAACAGCATATGAAAAATATAGAACATCATACAAAAAATACAAGTATCTAGGAAGGTGAGGACCACAAATGAAGGAACAAGTACAGTAATTTGCCAGTATAATCAGAATTAGGCAAGACAAAAGAAAAGGCAGTGTGGAAAGTTGATCTAGGCAGAACTTTTAGGCTTAAAGGGAGCACTGTGAGAGAGCATATCAAATTTTGTAGCTGTGCTTTATCCTAAATTTTTCTCCTTCAAGAACTTCTTTCTGAGATGAGGCTGGAAGCAAAGTTGTGCACAGATTTTTTCCAGCAAGGAGCTGAGTCCCTATCAGTCATTTTCTTATTTAAAAAAAAAAAAAATAATTAAAAAATCGAAGCCCAGAGTGTAGGCTAGGAGCTTAGCAATTACAAATTGGAAGAGCAGGGGTTCAGCTGATTTCAAGGAGCTCAGTGCTTCAAGAAGAGGCCTCAGCACAGTGGGAAAACAGAGAGCAAGGTGCTGTTTATCCCAAGTGAAGAAGTTGAAATGTGGTTCGTAAACAGCATTAGGACAAGACTCTTTCTGTCTGTAGTATGATGTGATGTGAAGGTCTAATTTCTTTGGTATGCTAGTGAGTGTTCATTCATTATAGCAGAGACCAAGCCTGGGAGGCTGAGTGCCAGACACCGCTGGTGCTGGGTGGGTTCACAACAGGACACCTGACGAGAACACATCAGTGCTCTCTTAATGTTGGCCTTGCTTTCCCATGGCACTAGGGAAGAGTTCAAAAGCACCCATGGCAGGAGGAGCAGTGGCAGCAGCAGCCCAAAGGCCTCCTTGGGAAAGCAGGGAGAGAAAGGGAGCTGTGTAGTTGAAAGGAGGAGCTTTTCCTCTGCTTGCCCTTCTTGGGGAACAGGGAATCTGTCCAGGGAAGGGTCTGGGCTGATATTTGAGGCTGGAAGAAGCTGGTTCTCATATCTCCTCTTGTTGTCCCTGCAGGGTTGTTCTGGAAAAAGTGGGTGGTGAAATCCTGCTCTTCCGAGGGAGAAAGGAAAGTTTCCCAAAGTGGCCCTTTGAAATGTGCTCATCACCCTGAAGTGTTTGGGAAGTGGGTGGTGGCTGTTGACTGTGGGAGAAGGCAACTCCTCCAGTCCTTCACACACTTTGTGCTCAGCAGGGAAAGAAACTTCAGTGAAAACTACACAAGACCAGCGTTGTGAGCCAGCTGCAGGCAGAGCTACAGCTTATGTAACCATGGATTAATTATGGTTTTTTCCTCACCCTTAATACTATTTTATTATCAATTATTATGTTCTTTCTCTGAGTCTTAGGGCTCGTCACTGCTTTGAATATATCGAACTAGTTCCACATTTTAAATGGATTTCTGTCAAGGATTGCTTTCCTATCACACAATCTGTGTACACACTGTTACAGCTGGGCTCTCCATCTTCCCAAAGAAACATGTCTGCTGCCCTGCCTAAAATCTTGTTTGTGTGCGAGAAGGAATTGCCTCATGTACAAGACTGCTGTACAGCAGTGATACCTACTTCCTCCTGATTATGACTCTAATTAAACATTTGAGACTATGGCATCGTCATCTGGGTAGAACCAGAGCTAGTGCAGATCTTGGATGCAGGGACAATGTCCAGAGGGAAGAGGGGAGAACTGTAGTCTTTGAAATTCCCCATGAGCTGGGCTGTTGACCTGCAGGCAGGGTTGTTGCCTATGTCCTGCATGAGGTCTTTCCAGATGAAGTGGTACAGAGTCCTCAGATCCTGCAGGTAAGGACCTGTCTGTGTCAGCTGCTTGATCCTGAAGGGGATGAACCCCTCCTAACCTCTGCTGAGGTATCTGACATATCTTGCCCCTTCAGTCCGTGAAAGAGGGAAAATAAAAAGCAAACCTAACCTCTTCCGGTGGCTCAGTTTCGGATAATGGTTTTGATGAAAAAGGTACTGCAGTCAACCTGAGCATGTCAAAAATTGATTCAATGATAAGCACCCACTTTTTTCCAAACCAGTCTCTCTTACAGTTTAATCCATCTGCAAAGCAAAGTGTGACTGTCAATTAGTGTTTCTCAGCATACCCGTCTTGGTTCCTCTGTAACTGTCATGGTGTGAGCACAGCACCCTGGGAAGGGAAGAGAGCACATCTCAGAAATACTGATACACAAATTGCAGTATAAAATATGGCTGTTGATCAATCTGAAAGATTTAAGAGCCCTTTTCCAGCATCCTAGCTGAAGCTTGTAATTTGTACAGATAAATATTGATGTTGTTGCCATAGAAGCCTTCAATTCTTCACCAACTCCTGATTTGGGTTTTGCTCAGTGACAGGCTTGGGGTGAGGGAAAATACATGAGGATGTGTTAACAGGAAACCTGGGAACACTGTGACACACACTTGATTAGTGTTGCCCGTCCAATTCTGGTTCCAAGTTCCATTAGATTAATTTTTTCTGGAAATACCTATGGATCCAAGGGAGCCGTATCTGCACCTCATCCAGCAACTGCAATGGGACTCTGGAGCTACAAACACTTTTTTTTTGTAGATGAAGAAAAACTTGATGCCTGCAGGATCCTTGTGTATTTCTGTATAAATATATAAAAATATTTTGGTGCTAATTCAAGATACCTGTGTATTCTGAATCTTACTTTGAAAGGGTGTGTGTGGAAGGAGTGGAGGGAATTTTCCAGTTCTTTTTCCTTTTTTTATTTCTCTGGCATTGGCTGCTTGTTGTGGATGCTGTACTGCTTTTGTGTTCTGTCCCAATTAACCTGCCACCTTCTCTAAATGAAGCTTGTACAAATGTTGTCATGCATGACCACCAAATGTCACTGCATCTCAGCACACTCAACAGAGAGTTGGCTGTTTCATGTTTCTTTTATTATAGCATTAAATTGATTATTTATACATTGATTATTAGAGCAAGTTCATCAGCTTAATGCTGTAATAAACCCGGCATTGAGTGTAGTTTTAAACATGTCAAAAGTATAAAAAATATGCATATGGCTGGACCTTTCTAAATTGCAGGACTGTGAACCAGACAAAGAGAAAAAACTGAAAGCTAGATGTGACATTTAATGGCCATATTAAAATCCCTAATAATAAATGACAAGGTAATTAAGGTAGAAAAAATACCCCAACAAAAGTGGTTTAAGCAATTACAATAATGTCATGGAAGTAAAAGAACATATCCAACTTGTGGAGGGGGATATCAGATTGTCCAAGCAAATTGATTATTCGATTATCAATGTCTCATTTAAGTGTCTCCAGCTGTATAATGTAATGTATGAACTGGCACGTCTGACCATTTTAAGAGCTGCAGAGAATTATAAACTCCACTGGGTGATGCAGAAATGTATCTACAGGTGATGCAGGGACCATGGATACAGAATACATTAACGTGAATGAGGAAAAAAGGGAAGGAGGTTTTATACAGTTGGTGCTGAAAATCTGTGCCAGACCCAGAGTACTGGAGAATCTAAACCCAGACCTAAGGGGTTTATCTAGAGATAGGAAGGTTATATTTGATATAATTGTATATTTATAAGATAAAATTCTTATGAGTCGTTTATCCCACTCACCTCCTTGCCACTCCCCCTTTTGTTTCCTTCTGTATTTTAATTATTCTGTTATTTGACATTCATGTTGTTCCTTAGCATGCATCATACACCTTTTCAGGCAGACAGAAGCTGGGCTGTCCATCTGTATGAGTGAAAGCATTTGCACAAAGTTTTTCAGAAGAACACTGCTAAACCAAACTTCTAACTCTCTCCAGGTGAATGCAGTAACATTTACTGCACATCTCAAAATGCCTACAATGGGAAACTAAAATTCTGCTGGAGATCATGAATGTTAAAACCCCAACTTTTATGATGAACTACAGTGCCCAAAGGAAATACCCAGAGAATTTACCTGTTCTCTTCCTCCTCCCTCCCTGTACAATCTGTTTGTCCTTCAGAAGCAGCGAGGGCTCAGCTCTCTGAGCTGAGCTCCTTAGCCTGTTAAAATGCAAGAGATACACGGTACAAAGGCTTTTAGTGGATACCTCAGGAAAGAGATAATCTGGGTACTTAATTTGTTTCTGCAGCAATTAGTTTTAAAAAATGCATAAACCATTAAGGCTAAATTTTTCTCAATATAACCGCTCTTAAAACATGCTCAAGCAAAAAATTATCCTGCCTAGCTGACTGTCTTGACATCTTTGCAGCTGGATTCCTCTGTGTTTTAGGCATAGGTTTCCTTTCCAAGTCTCTCATTCAGCATTGAGGGTTCCATTTGGAGCAGCTGATGGTGGGAGTGTGGGAACTATCCTCTCACTCCCTGCCCATCAACCCTCCTCAGCCCTCCTGCACCCACCATCAGCTCTGCAGGGGGATTCCAGCAAGCATGAATCCCGCTGTGTTTGAGGTATTTGGCCTTCTAAGAACTCTTATAACAGGGTGAGTGATCCTCCAAGGGCTGCAGTCAAAGCTCCATGAAGTCAGCAGGTACCTTGCAGTGGTGCCTTCAGTGGGTTTGGATCAGACTTTTCCTGCTCTCTTGTCCTAACATCCCTGCCCTAGTCTGGTGCAAATTGCACAGTGACAACACAGAAAGAACCATGTTGGTCTGATTACAAAATACTGAGAAAATACTACTAGCGAGTTCTTTTGTTCCCTTTGAGAGGAGAAATTCACCTACTGCATTTGCTAAGGTGCTTTTCTCATCATCTGAATGTGCTCAAGGGGACCAGAGGTTTCTGGGTTTGTGAACTGTGCACGAGTGAAGCCATTGCTAACTCTGACAGAGATTTTGGGCAGTGATAGACACAGCACTGTCCCCTTCTGCAGATACCTTATGTGAGGCAGTAACTTCTAACATGCCTCATTCTGTACTGTGACAGGGAGATCTGTTGCTGTGTGCTATGTGTTCTTTCTGCCAGAATGAAAGTATTAGGTGTGGGACTCGAAGTCTTGCTCACCCATTTGTAAACAACCCCTAAGGAGGAGTGATAAGGGTTATTAATGTTTCAGCCAATTTAGTCTGACTTGTTCACAGTCTCCCTAATCCCTTTCTAACCATAGTGAAGCACAGCTCTTCCAACCTGAAAGACCAAGCTACTGTGTCCAGTGAAATTGCAAAGATAACTGTTCTCCCGAGCTAAGTTTACATCATAAATTTCAAAATATATCACACATTTACTTTTCATATTTTGCGTTATAGCATAATAAGAAGACAGCCTAACTACTGGTTCCCCATGTGTGCAGCAGAGGAACAGACCCACAGTGATGTGGAAATGCACAGAAAAGGAGTGATGTGTTTACCTTAGACACTTCAATATATTGGCACATTGCCTGTTTCTGCTGTACCAACAGAGTGTTTGTGAGGGTAATGGCAAAGGGAGTAAACAAAATAAAGTCTCTGTATTATACACATGGTTAAATAATTATTTGTATTGATTCTCAGAGCATTCATGTTCAGCAGAAGTGGAGTGTATTATTACCATTGTGGATTGCATTCTGTTTTATGAGAAGGTGGGAATAAAAAAGCAGGAGCAGCTGAGCATCTCCAGGGTGCCAGGTGAGACTGGAATATGGGAGGGAAGCTGAACATGCTGACATGGGCTTTTCATCCTCGCTGATGACCAGGCTGAGTGCTGTGTGGAACAGCAAATGTTTAACACAAGAGAGGAAAGAATAAACAATTATCACAGTAATTAAGCAGCCCAGAAAAAATTTACTGGATCTTACTCCATCTTTTCCTTCCAGTGGCTGCTGTGTCTCATCCTATGTCTATTGCTGTTGCCTGTTTCATTCCTCTTAGTTTTAAAAAAGTTTTGAAATTTTACGATAGACTCAATGAAAAACAAAAAATAACTGTGTCCCTTCCCTCCCTCCTGCTGTTGCCCACATTTCCCTCCTCCTGGTTGCTATTGAGGAGTCAGGTCCTTTGCCACCCTGACGGAAAAACTTCTGTGACTGCTTTGATTTTCCATCTCCATCCTTCCCAGTACCTTTGGGTTTTTTTGAGAGACCGTATTTGTCAGCTCCCATGAATGAGAGGTTACCAGAAAGAATAATCAGGAGTGAAAATATCTATATTCTAGGGGAAAACCTGCACTCATTACCCATGGCCAGAAACGACCTCTAGCTGGTATCTGCAGTGGGGAACCCAGTGGGCTCTTTAAATGAATCCAGGCTACATGTATCTGAGGACATCTCTTCAGAGTGAGTAAGAAAAGGTTTCCTGGATTTGTAGGGTAAATGAATCCACCAGTGTTTCACCTCCAAATGCAAGTAAACCCCTTTCCCTGTTGTATATACAGACACTTCTGCCTGTATAAGAGAGTGAAACACTGCCTCTTCAAGAGATTGAAGGTCTCTGACAGCAGCAATTACTGATACAAAAAATGAAGAATGGTTTTCAAGACTCATCCATCCCTAAGCTTCTCTCAGTGACATCCCTGCTCTCTCTTTGGAGCATCTCTTGGATGAACACATCTCAAGGAAGCATCCCTTGATTAACACATTTTTTCTCCTGCTGTTGACAGCTCTGTTTTCTGCCAAATTTTTACTTTCAGGAAACTTACTTGTATTTTATTTTAAGCTCTTAATCCTGATGAAAACCAGTGCAATAAACTGAGGCTCCCTTATTTGATGGGCATTCAAAATGTGTAGCCTCCTGCTTTATTCATGTCTAGTCCTCCCAGGAACAGATACCACGAGCCAGGCTCCCTGGGATATGGCCACCTTATCCCAAAGTCTGCTCAGCTTCAGAGGATTGACTGCACTGATTTGCTGGAGCCACAGGGACTCAGGGTAAGCTCTTCTCATGACACTGGCCAGCTCAGGAAAGCAAAGTTGCCAGATTATCAGTGGAGTGGCAGTGATTTTCAGTCATGCTGGGAAGTCCCAAAGGACTCTGTGTCCTGCTGCCTAGGAGCACTGTCCTCAGAGAGGTGGTGGTAGAGGGAGGGCAGTAACAGAATTTGTCCTGTCTGTAACAGCTTTGAGTGGAGATCCTTGAAGACACCCTAGTTTGCAAGTCAATCTATATCAGCCTGTAATTTTGATGGCTTATATTTGTACTGCTTCACACAAAATATCTACAGTGCTGAAATGGTGCTGTGTTATGATCTGCAGGAACCTTCCTTATACAGAAAATCTTCCAAAAAGGCAGAATTCTTTCCAATACCACACAATAATCACTGCTTTAGGGTAAATTTGGGAATTTAGGCTGATAAGCACTGATGCATAAGTGTAACACACTAATTCTAGTTTATAGAACTAGTAGTTTGCCTGGTATGAGTTTCCAGTTTAGTTCCCTTGTTGTCTGATTTGCAGATGCAAATCTCCACTTGGGAAAGCAGTGGAAATAGTGGAAAGAAGGTCTCACTCTGATCATGCACACCCAGAGTTTACATGTACAAAATGATTGCCCTTTGTAACTCCTGGATTTCCTGAAGACAACTTTCATCTTAGGCTATATGGTTCTGTATTTGATTCCATCATCAAGAAGCAAAATGTTTCATTGCACCCTGAGGTTTTGCTTTGCTGAGTAAGTCTTCAAGAGCACTGACCCTTCAGGAGGCAATGTGGATTCTAAAGGTTTAATGCAGGAGGAACCATTATTCTGTCCTTCTCTTTGTGCCCCTTAGTTATGCTACTCTCATTTACCAAGTAAGCAGACTTGAATTCAAATAACTTGGGGTAATTTAAAAGATAAGATTAGAATCTGGAGATACCTAGAGAATATGCTTCTGAGGGCAGGAGATACTTTCTTTTCCTATGCCATATAGAACTTGGTGGAGAGGTGACATATTTAGAGATGCTGATGATTCTTTCTCAGAAGCTGAAGGAGAAAAATCAGCTGGTGGTTTAGTTGTGAGTAGTTCATTGGCCCTGGCATATGGTTTATCTGTAGAAGAGCTCATCTGTATCAGTGAACATACAACATTTCTATGCAACATCCTCGAGATGGAAGACAAACACCAAACAATATGGTACTAAATTGAGAAAAACAGTTAAAGGAGCAGCTTTCAGGACACAAAGATTGTTTAAAATGTTCTAAGAGATGCCTGGAGTGAACACCTTGTTTAAAAAAAAAAAAAAAAAGCAAGCTTGTTTAGAAGAAAAAAACCCAGCCATCCAGGTAAAAGAGCAGTGTAAAAGATGCTATTAGGAGTAATAAAGATGCAGCTTAAAATGTGAATAATATGTAAGAATGGGAGAAAAAACAAGTTCAGATAGCTGAAATGTAAAGTACAGTAGATGGATCATGAGAAATTTCAAGACATGGTTTCCTGAAGGCTCAAAAGCTGATGATGGAAAGCTTCCCAAATCCTGTGGAGGTAGAGAGCCTGCAGGATGCCCGTGGGACTGGGGTAGGAGTGGAGGAAGGGGTGTAAGGGAGCATCATGGGCAGGTGCAATGAATCTCTGCACAAGAGTTCAAGGCAGAGATGGGACCGTGCTGAGACCTCAGCAGAAACATTTTTAAAGCAAATCAATAAAATTTACAGTTACAAATTGCTGGGCTCAAATGCTCGTGCCCTAAAGCTCTCAGAGCATCTGAAGTGTAAAGCTGATGAACTATTTCTGGCAGTATGTGGTGTTTAAATACATCTTAGTAGCAGAGAGGAGAGAGGCAAACGATGCCAATCTTTAAAAGCCCGTAATGAGGGGGGTGGAAGCCTGAATTCTGCATCCAACACGGAAACAGGAGCTGTGGAAAGAAAGGGAGGGAAAAACTCATGGTTTGGAATGATACTGTGGGAAAGAGGTGCCAAGAATTTTGCAGAAACCCCCTCTAAGAGTCAAGGCATATGCACAGGACTGTCCTGCCATATATCACTTGTGGATTTTCCAGCAAGGCCCTTCACCAAATTCTCTTACTGACCTGAACTTTTATGTCATAGCAAGGTTAGTAATAAAACTACGTTAAAGGTGGGAAACAAAGGTGAGAACTAATTATTTAGTTATTCCAGGAAAATCTGTGTTGGAACGTGTTTGAGATGCTCATAAACAAAGGAAAAAGACAAAAAAAACGAAGCTAAGAAAACAACTCTGCTGATGACACAAAGTTGCTTTGTTCTCACAAGCCCAAAGCTGACTGCCAACATGTACAGAAGGATCCTGCAATCCTGGATGACTGGGCAATAAAACTGCAATGAAATTCAGCAGCAATAATGCAAATTAATGCGTAGAGCAGAGAAATTGTTCTATTTTTGTGCATGGTAGGCTCTAACTGCACTATTACTATGCAAGGGAGAGATCATGAAATCATTCTGGATTGTGCTCTGGGTACTGCATGAAGTTCAACAGCAAGAAGACCAAGTAAAGCATTAGGGATTATAGAGGACACATAAAGAACAAGGAAGAAAACATTATTATGCAGTTGTAGAAATCACATTTTAGAAAGCCATCCAGAAAACTTGAATACTGTGTGTATTGCTATGCTCCCTCAAAAAAGGTGAGACAGAACTAGAAACACTGGCAGCCAGAAATTGTGAATACTTACTTTATAAATATGATGCACAAAGCAAGTAAATATCTCTTAACATCTAAATCTTGAGACCAGAGTCACTAAAGATCTGCTTGAAATGTTTCCCAGAAAATATCTTCATCAGAATTGGCCAACACCATGAATAAAAAATATTCATTTGTTATGACTCTTGTTAAATGAAGTGAAAATTCAAGGAAAGTTGGTCTAAGAGCATTGAATGTTTTTCCAGAGAGAAATCATGCAATTTTAGCCAAAACACATTTTTGGGTTTGTGTATTTTTTAGCAAAATGTTCCACCCAGCAGGCATGAAGGATCTGCTGTGTGAGGTGATACATGGCAGGTAAGTGAGGAGAGCTGGCACAGCTGGCACTGCACAAAGTTCTTTGTTAAAGATGAAAGGAAGGACTCGGGTTGAGAGGTGATGTAACCTACTAATTGTGGCATTTTCCATCACCTTCTAGAGGTGTAGCACCATTTTCCTTGCTGTTTTTTTCCCCAGGCACTGTCTTTCAGCTCCTGCTAAGTCAGGCACATAGCAGGTGATACAGTGGTACTGCTCCCTGGAGTGTCACTGTTAGAGGGTCTAATCCCTGGTGTAACATCACAGTAAATGTCAAACTGCTTCACTGACATCCAAGGATGTTCCCAGTGTAATTTCCATACCTTTCAACACTGTGTTGTGCTAAAGTCTGCCTTTTATATTAGCATAAAACAGGAATACAAAAGCAACAGTGTACTCATTGCTCTATGCAATGGCAGGTAAGCCAGCTGAAGTTAACTAAACTTAGCTTTAATTAAAGTTTATATAAGCCAATAAAAATCTAGGTTATGAAACATGGTTTAATACCAGGATTTTTTTAAAATTTAATTTTATTGGTATATGACTTAGAGGGAATCCTCAGTTCTGGCATGGAATTATATGATAAACTACACACAGATGAGGCAAATTAGAAGTTAATACAGCATTAAATAATTTAAAATGTTTTCCATTCCATAAAAACAGAACTGGAAAATGCTAAACCATGGTCTAAACTGCCTCTTTCATCATGCTGCTAATACATTATTAGAGTAAAGTGGTAATTTTTCAAGTACTTCACTGAATAGCACCTATCCATTATGGAGCAATAAATGAATTGAGGAAAACAAGATATAGAACCAAAGACTTCTCAAATGAACAATAAAAGGTCAGTTCATAACGCAAGTAAAAGGAAAATAGACATGGTCTGTGACATTTTGGACAACATATATACACCTAAAAATGTGAAGTGCCATTGATTTTCCAGGCCTCTTGAAGTGAAGCCCTGCTGAAACAGAAGTTAGAAAGAATTGCAATTCAACATCATCCAGGGGAGGCCAGGGAGTCTAGAACCCTGATGGAGATGTCTCAGGCCAGGTGACCTGGCAGATAAAAGCTTGGGAATCACACTTCCAACCTCAGCAGCTCAGCGAGCCCTCATCACCAAGTGGGTGTTTCTGTCCTGCGCTTTAGGATCAGAGTATCTTAAATGTTTTTAAGCACTTATTTACCTCTCAAAGGATTGAGGCACCTGATGTTTCCTAGGCAAAACCTATTTCCATCATTCCAGTTCAGTTGCTGCTGGTCCAGTGAGCAGGAATTTGATTGTCTGTTTTAATAGTGGTGTCTCTCTGACACCTGACTTGAAGATTTATAGTGAGATGGGTTTGACATGGAAGAGCAATGTGGGTGAGAATTCAGCTTCTCAATGAAGAAAACAGTTGGTTGTGTGATTGGCCATTTCTGTCCAGCTGAAAATGTACGTAATTTTAAAACACTTGGGGTAAAAAGCACTATATGACATAATATAGTTATTATTTCTTACTGCTGGCAAAATGAGGGGAAGGTGCCCAGTTTACATGAATCCTAAGAACGAAAATTGAAAAATTACTGAAGATGAAGGACAAAAAGAAGACAGCTGAAGAGTTTTATTTTTACATTTGCTGAAAAAGAGCCAGCTGTTGAAAGGTTTTACTCTTAAAACACATATCTTTTATTTTGTACCTCTTTTTGCTCTGAGCTCCCCCATGGTTGCTGCATTAAAGAAAATGACAAGCTAAAGCCTGGGAGGAAATGCATCTTGGACGTGTGCTCTCCTTCTGATTTGTACCCAAGGACAAGGCAGGACTGAAACCCATGCTGGAGCACAGCAGGAGTCCTGCAGGTGAGTGGGTGACTTAAACTGTCTGCACTGAAGGGACAGGATGCTGTGGAATTGCTGCCTTTATATATATATACATACATATATATATATATACATATATATATATATACACATTTATACATGTCAAGAAAGAGAGGAGAGCATTTCACAAAAAGTACTTTAGGGAAAATGGAGTCTGGTATTTTGTAGGCTGTAAGATAGAAGCATTTGGGGGGTGTTACTGCTATGGATACATCACAGCAAATCAAGGATTTTCACTATTGCATCAAAAGTGAAAAAAAACCCCAAAACCCTGAAGATTAAGTTATTTTAAAAAAAAATCATTAGAAGTCTAATGTATTTCTTAAGCATGGGAGAATGGTTATAGTTTCTTCATGTCTGTGCCATGAGAAAATTCCACAGCTTTATACAGAAATTCAAAGCATGATTACGAAATTCCTGACTTTTGTCCTCCACTCAGTTTCTCAGGGAAAGGCCTGGCTTTAAAAGCAGTGAAAATCACCATATTTTGTTGTTGGCTTCCTGTCTAAGGACAGTTCTGAGGCTGAAATTAGGCTGTCTGAAGATACTACCTCAGCTCCAAAGTTGTAAAAACCACTGACATTTTTTCCTTTTTTTTTCCCAGACATGGAATGGAAGTCTTTGATTCTGTAAAATTTTAGGATGATTCTAACAGTGCAGGGGTGAAATCAGTCATAGAATGGCCTTCAAACATGCCTGCCCTCCCTAGAAGGCAGCTGGGGAGGAGAGGCTGGATGAGCCTGATCTCTCTGTACACAACTGAGAAATTCCCAGCTAAATTAAACTGTCTTTTGTAAATGTAACTCAGGGATGCAGACAAGAGGCAAATCTGAAATTGCCTAACAAAACTAGAAAGTGGGAGCACAAGAGGGAATTGAACTTCAAAAAGGCCATGTGGATGCAACAAATTGTTCAAACCCCTGGTTTTCTGTAAAGAACCATCCTCAGAAATCTGTCTCTCCACCTGCATCTAACATAAGTAACAAAACCAAAACATTAAATTACATGTCTGAAAGGTTTTAGATACCCTTAGAACTCTTTGCAGAATAAGAGTTTGTGTATGAAAACCTAAATTCAGTCCCCAGCAATGGGTTCCTTACTGCATCCAGTTCATGCTCATTTTTTGCACATACGACCTTAGGGAGATTTCTAGTGCAGAAACAGCAAACACTTGTGAATTATGAATCTTTTCTTTATTCTCCTGCTCATTTAAAATATTCTCTCAAGCAGTTCATAATGTTTATTTGGTTTTGTTTTGATTATTAAAGTTTCTAACATTTTAATACATTAGAGAATGGGTAAAGCTCTTTTCTCAGTGCAGTGAGAGAGTATAAATTAAATGAGATGTGGAAAGTTTATCTTTTGCTTTGTGAATCTGTTCATTTGCAATGGCTGAATTAGTTCATTTTGCATGTTGATAGAATGTCTTGTTCAATCTTGGAAACCACACAGTATCTTTTTTTTTTATTTATAGAAGGTGGCTTGTGCTGTGCACACCATTAATTTGAGAGGAAGATCGTATTGTCACAGGGAAAGGGACAGGGACAGATTCTGATTTGGCTTTGCTTTGGATTGTACATTTGTATATATCTGCCTGAGAAATTGCTCTGGATTTTTACTATAATTCATAAAGTAAGACTGCAGTGAATCTATTTGCTGATTTCATCTGATTCTCTGAAGACTTTCCCTCTCTGAATGATTCTTACATATTTTAGTACTGCAGGTTCCTCTCTGGCCCTTCTTGACTGCCTCTTCTACTTTGATTTTGCCCCAGATTTGAGTCTTATTTCTATATTCCTACCCAGGATCCTCCAGAAATATATCCCTTCACATTGCCTTTAAGTTTGACTGAGTCAGTCATTACCAAAATAGACAATATTTCTAGTTCTGGGTGTTTGGAGGGTTTCTGAGAATTGTGATGTGCAAAACATTGGTAGAAATTAAAAACAGAATTACTTATTTGTTTGACCTAGTTGTGTTGTTATCCTTTTTGTTTAATATCTCAGATATATCTATCTCTTCCCCTGTATGTATCTCTTCCATACAAATATATTATATCTATCTGTCTATTTATCTATCTATTTATCTATCTCCTGGTTATTTGATCTAGTCAGCATTACTATTTGTGTCAAATATGGGCAGTTGTATTTGCTGTTGCAAAGAAAGTGTTTTAGTTTTCCTGATGTCCTTTGCCTTTGTTTTTTGCTTTATAAGTCCTTCAAGGCTGAGAACTGCATCATCCTCTCTGACCTGCTGGCACAAAATTTATTGACAGCCTACCTAAAGGAAAGGCTGATGGATAACAAGAATAGGAGGAGGTGTAAGTTTGATGGATGACTGGGGTCTCAAAAACCTGTGATCAGTTCAGCAATTGCCTTTGTCCATTTGAGTTATTCAGGAATCGTGTTAGTCCTTTCCTCTCCTCAAAACGAATAAATCTGTAATAGTAAATCTTGTAAGTTTGTATTGTGACAAATGTGCCTCCAGGCAGTGTGCAGGAAGGTGGGATGGGGCCAGCTGGGCCAGGACTAGGTCACAGAAAGGAAAAGGAGACCTTTTCAGCTTTTGATCTCCAGTCTCATGCTCCCCCTTATGTGCTTTTGTAGTTGTCATAGGTGTTTTACACAGGCGTTGAAGACAAATCACCTTTCCCATAACTCTTTCTAGAAGATGGTTCTGATGGAGATTTGTGCCAGTCCTAACAGGAATACTCATGAAATCATTTTCTTTCTTTTCAGCTGAAATTAATTCCAATTTGCCAGCTTAAATATCTAAAATAATCACTCAAAAATTTAAATAATGCAGTGTGAGGGAGAAAAACTTCTTATTTCTGTCTTCCTGAGGGATCTTTCCTCACCGGGATGTATAAACTCTTGCTTCTTATTCACATTTCTTTCCCACTGACTCTTGAATTTGTTATTTGTTTAATTTGTTATTGTAACTTCATGGCAATACCTGGAATTTGCTCATACAGCTGCCCACTGCTCTTGCAGGAGGGGGCCAGGGAGTGCAGAGGAGCATCTCAGCCTGCCCATGGTACTTCTGCAATGGGCTGATGAAGCTCAGGGGGTGAGAGTGAGGTCTGGGGCACAGATTCCCTGATTTGCTTTAGGCTTAGAGTTTACTGGGGAGTTTGTGTCCAGCTTCTTGTAGACCCACAACTGAAAATGTCAGAAAAGCTTCTTTCCATTTTTCCCTTTCTCAGCCTCCCTCCCATGCCTGTGGTACCTGTCCTCATCTCTGGGGAAAAGGGGTAATTCAAAGGTGACTGCATGCAAAGATCAGGCTGGAAGGTGTGGGGAGGCCAGTGTGCAGGTCACTGGCCATGACAGCGCCAGTCACACGAGAGGAAAATAGCAGAAACCCTGTCTGGAGAGTCAAACAGATAATTCACAATGCTTCTGAGGGCATGGCAGAAATGTGATAGGAAAGGCAAGAATGTGCTGGACAGATGCAGCCTTCACCTGAGCCTGTGTGAAGCCATTGCTGAATCTGGGAAGTGCTAAGGGAATTCAAAGCACCATCCATCACCAGAGAGCAGGAGTGCAGGGCTGTGTGCTGAGCCCAGAGCAGACTGAGCTTTCTGTGATGTGAGCTGCACATACAGGAATCCAGCCTTTACTCTTGGACAGCTCTTCCCCTTTCCTCCCCCAATTCCCCTGTGCTTTCTGTGCTCAGGCTAAAATTCTCACTCTCAAAATTTAACAAGGAAGTCATGGTTATTGTCATCCCCCCAGAGGTGGATAATTCATGCAATGATGAAAATATGTCTAAGTTAACAGCTGACTTCTCCTCTGCTGCTGCCTGCATCACGCTGTGCCTGGGAGTGGAGGAGTGGGAGTGCTACCCTGGCTTGGTTTGCCGGGAGCCCTTCTAAAATCCAAAGGCAAGGCAGGAGTTGAACTCTGGCAATTTTTTTTTTCTTGAATTTTTGGGGGGTTTTTGACCTCATTTTTGGTGGTTCAAAACTAATCACCTTCCAACACTGTGTCATTTATGACAACGGCACAGGATTCCAGAAAATGACTTTCTGCTATAAAATTGACCCAAAAAAATTATTAGAAAAAGGGGAAGAGTATTAGCCCTACATCTACTTTCTCTCTTTTCTCTTAATTTTTTTCTGAACAATAACAAAAAAATTTCATGGGGTTTTTCTCTGTCTCACTTCACTTCAGTTTCTTGTACAGATGTACAGCAGCAGCCCCACTCAGAATCTGATTTAATTAGGCTGCATGCAGAAACCACACCTGTAAGCACAAATGGTCCTTCTGAAGAGCCAGTAGAGGACTGCACTTCCAAAGATGCTATTGACATTTTTGGCCCTTTCCACCTAAAATCTATTTTTAAAAAGAAAATTTTAAAGGTCACTTGCTGCAGCCTTTCTCAATGGTCTCCCTAAAGCCCCTAAATGCCTTAGATGACCCTCAGCCCTAAGACGCGTTTGCAAAGGGAGATGTCAAACAGTAACGGAGCCTTTGAAACACACTTGCTGTCTGTAAGCCAGGAGTTAACCTTGATGTACATTCTGAAAATTGTTATCCTGTTTCAATTGTTTTACTAATGGGCAAAATAATTTAACCAGATAATGTGGAGAAGGTATTTTTCATCCTAAGGATGGCTGGACATGGGAGCAGGAGAACTGTTGGAACCAAAGAGCTGGTGGAGCCTCCTTCCCTGGACTTGACTGGAGAAGACCCTGAGCAAGCTGCCCTGCTGGTCCTACCTCAGGCAGAAGAGCTGCCAGGTGTCAGCTAAAATCACTCTGTGCTGCTGGCAGATCTAGGAGACATGAACAATCTGTTAGATCTTTGTGTCTCCTTTGTTCCCTTAGACAGGTCTGTGCATTTCTAGAGCCAGCAGGCAAGGCCAAAGCAAGGCAAATCCTGTGGCAGCTCCACTGTGATCTAATGAGCCACTCCAGCCCACTGAGGACAAGGCACTGCTTCTTATTTCCAGTTTCACTGCGAGGAGGAACGAAGCAAAATAGTATCGTATTTGTGACTTGCAGAACACTGAATTAGCATCCCAAGGGCAGCAAAAGAGGGTGCTTATAGTCATCTTGAGGTGCTGTTCTCCAAGGGTAGGCAGGGAGCTGCTGTCTGAAAAAGCTGGAACTGCTGTGCCTGGGCTGTGCATGTCGTTGTCCTCGTGGCGGAAATAGGGGCACGTGTGCCTTCTGTGGAGCACAGGGAAAATGTGACACAGCCAGTCAATACAGATGAAGCAGCAGAGCCCGTGGCCCCTTTGAGGACGCAGGAGGAAGCAGTGTAGCTCTCAGGTGTGTTCAAGAATAGGAAAAAAAATCCCAAAAGTCAGTGTTATGATGACATGATCATTAGTATTTGTCGATCTTTGGGGATTTTATAAGTGGTTTATATCTTTAATAGTGTTGTATGGTCAGATGTAAGACCTCAGTGGCTCTCTGGGGTGTTACAATGTACATTGTGGCTTCTGCTGTTCTCAAGGCTGATTAGCTGAGGGCTGATAAGCACTAATAGGCACTACAGGTGTGGTGTAAATATTAAAATCTGTTGAGATGGCATAAATTAGCCTTCTGATAAGCCCACAATCTGAAAGCTTTTGCTTGCAGAACCAGTTTACTGCACACAATGACTGATAAGAATCAACTTTCTCACACAGTACTCTGTGAAAAATTTTCTTTGGGAAGAATGGTTGAGACACTGCAAAGAGGGATTCAGGGAGCTCTGACACATCCTGGGGAGGGGTTGTTGTGATGACTTGTCTCTCCCACACTCTGCCAGTGGCCTTGCTGTATGGCTCTGTTGGCATTGGTGGTGACTTGGGTCACATCTGACACGGGAAGTTAGATTTTCTAGTGTGAAATGGGATGGATAATACTCTATATTCATCTGTAAAGCACGCTGATATCTGGAAGGCAAACAAACAAAAAACCCAGTCAAATAAAGAAAATGTATGTGATCAATACAAGGTCATCAGTTGCTCTGCAGGAAAAATAGGCAATCTATGTTCTTTTGCAGAAATACAGAAATTAGCTCAAATTGCACAGGTTTGGGATTGAGGTTTCTTCACTGAGTGCTGTGTTTGAATGACAGGTGTAATTTGAAAGAAGAAAGGATGCTATAAATATTTTTAAAGACAACATAGCTCCATCTCTGAGTATAGAGGTCTTTCTGCCTCACAAACTACATATAAAGATGCATGTCCTTAGGAGACAGTAAGTAAAGCAGTAGTGAAGCTTTTATCTCTCCAAACCATTAAACACAATGACAAAAATAAGCATTGTTCACATAATACCTTACAAATGGAAAATGGAAGACCACTTAAAATGATACTGTGATATATCCACCCTGTATGCTAAACCCCTGACATGAAATTTAGCACCTTTTTGATTGCTAATTTAATCAATCAGATGTAATCACTTTAATTATCAGGAATTCCTGAAATGTTTTGGTGTTTTTTTGATTGATGTGATGAATGATATTTTCAGTTGTTGGCTTGTTAATATTAAAGATGCTCTCACTGAGCATCTCTGGTTGAGCTACTTGCTTCGTGATGCTGTGGGGAATCTGCCCTCAAAGGCTTTATCTCCCCAGAGATTCTGAATTAGGGAATAGATTCTCATGATGAAAAGCAGAGCTCTCTGAGGAAAAAATGTTATAATTTACCACATGAACAACCAAGTTCATTCACAGGGTGCTTGCTTACAGATTCCTGTGGAAAATCCATACAAAATCAGTACATTTGGGCTATTACACAAGCTGTTTGAAAGGCTCAGTGTGAGGAATGAGATCACAGGAATGTAAGCTTGACTTTTCTAACCAGAACTGGCAGCTGCTGGGCAATATTAGGCTAGTTTGTTATGAACCCCTGAAAGCCCACAGTGAGTGACCCTCTGCTCACCACCAGATGGTCTGTGTGTGGTCATCACCAGATGGTCTGTGTGTGGTACAGTCCCCCCTGATAAAAGACTGAGGAAGACCTGTAGGTTTCACCAATTGAAATTTAATGAGGAGTGAAAAGTACTAGATACAGGTTTGAAAGATGCTTGCTTGTTGTTTTTTTTTTTTTTCCCCATCTTCCAAACGACCTTGCATTTTTAATGGCTGCAGATTAACACCAGTAATGAATCCCAAGTGTCTAATGCACATCAAGACTGGGTTCAGGTAACATTAAGGAATACCTAGGAAGAGTCATAGATTATACACAGAGTACAGGAATGATCTTGAAGACAAAAAGTTAATGATTAAAGAAAAAGCAGAAATGTTGTTCTCATTCCCAAGGTTAGGAAAAATAAATCAGAAGTGATTGCTTTCCCCAATTGCTTGTTTTGGGATAAGAAACTTGACATAGCTTTAATGATAAAACATGGAAGGACTTAGGGCCTGCATCAACACTCACGAAATTCAGTGACTGCTGGCTTATGCCAGCAGGGTGCCCTGGCCACACTTTACAGCCAGATCCTGTTGGAGGGCTTATGTCCTTAGAGAGCTATTGGGGAATACTGAATTATTAATATGGAATCACAGATGCGTCTGCTGTGATGAAACACCACTCTTCAAGCTCCACTGAACAAAATGCTTCAATTTCAGAGTAGGAAGAGGCAGATATGGGAGAGGGACCATCCATTGGTGCATTTGAATGGGCTCAGAGGTTGATGCAAGCTGAAACAGACAGGAGTTATCACGGAGCTTGATTTGAAGGTGCTGACATCCAACAAATTGAGGTGGAAGGATGCTCATTAAAACTAACGACCTTAACAGGAAACTCAGTCAAAGCCGAATGAAGAGGTGGTAACTGACAGGAAATTGATCCAAAAGAAACTTTAGAAACACTGGTAGGTGTGGCTCAAAAAACGTTTTTTCAAAGTTAAAGGAAAGATTGTTTACAAGCCCAAAAAGAACATTTGTTTGGAGCAAATGAGTTAAAATTTAAAAAGAAATAATTTTTTTATCTGAAAATTATAGATAGATTATAAGAAAGCTGGTGAGAGAGATAAAAGGGAAGGAAATATATGATCATATCTGACCAGCAAATGCTTGAGGTCCCATCCTGTTGGCTTTATCAAATTGTTAAAAGTAAAATACTTTAGGAAATGCTACAATTTGGAATGAAATTACACATTCTATCTATAATTGGAATTAAAATGATGCCTTCTGGGTGAATTTTGAAGAATGGGAATATCAATCAATAAGTCTGCTCCCATCCACACCTGCTGAAGGCTGAGTGTCCTGTCTCTAAACCAGCAAAAGTTGCATTCTTTGCAGCATTGAAAAATTGTTCTGTATGAAGTCTGGAAACAGCTACAAAATCCTCCTTGAAGCAGCACAAACCCAGGGTGTTGTACAGTAAGTGTGATCCTTTCTCCAAGTTCAATTCCATCTGCAGTGGGGCTGGTAGGGCTGCGAGGAGCAGTCAGGCTGGGATGAAAGATGACTGAAACAGGGCTCTGCTCCTAAAGGGATTGCTTCTGCTTGCCTCAAAGCCATAATGATCTGGATTTTATTTCTTTCCCTGTGATAGCTCTGGCTCATCTCTGCTGTGGAACAGAGGGGATTTCCTTGGCAAATCTCTGATCTCTTTGTGGTCTGGGAAACCACGAGGGCACATCCCAAGTGATGTCCAGGTTGTGCATCCCAGTTTCTGTGGTGTGAAGTACCTGCTCTGAGGAGAAGGGAGGCAGAGCAAAGGTGTGGAGCCAGGTCCCACAGCAGCCCAGGCTGTATTGGCAGTACAGTCCTTCAAAATGCAGAAAGGGTGATCTGTTTTCTGACTTTTTTCTCTCTTTTTCATCCAGGAGCCAGGTTCAGACTCTTACCCAAATGCAGGATTTGTGTCCTTCCCAGTCTGTGCATCCTCCTCCATACAGCACCACCTCTGCTTCTGCAGACCTTCACTGGCATCATGGTTTGCTACAACACATTGTTTTTTAGTGTTTAAACTGTTCTTCTGCCTCAATTTTGCCCCTCCTGCAGCCTTACAAGGCAATAGTAGTTATGTTTGGCATTTTTCATAACAACACTTAGGCACAAAGTGAATCTCCAGAAGCTTTAAGTAGGTGATAAACTTAATTCTGATTCTTTTGTGTACTCTAACAGAGTACATGTGAAGAGGTATTTCTCAGCAACAGGGGACTGAACTTTCTGGTCTGGCCCAGGAGGAGAATTCTTATGTATCAACAACATAAAACGGGATGCAGGCTCCGAGTCCTAACCTGCATTCATAAAAATCTCATTTTAGTTATTTAGTCTGATCAAGATGGTATGAATTGCTTGAACATTCCTTGCACATAATTTAATGTCAATCAAGAAAGACACTAAAATTTATGTTTGCAGCTGGTGGAGTATGTTGGATCAAAACCTTTTAATGCACCTTTTAGATTTTTTTTTTTTTGGTCAGCTGCAGTTTACACTTGACTCATCAGTGCCATAACTGAGCAGATGTTAATGCAGATTGTATAGCTGCTACTTGATGCTGTCCTCCTTCCTTCTCATGGTTCCTTCCCCAATGACCTGACATCACTTCTTTTTTTATGTGAGGCATTCAATGAATAATAGAAAAAATCCTAGGATGGGTGCAATTAAAATATTAGGAAGTGCTAGAATTTTACATCAGCAAAAATAAGTTATTGAGGCTGATGTACAATCATATAGGAAAAACTCATTTTCTGCCAATTTAGTGTAGGAATAACAGATAATAATACATCTTAGAGTTCTCAAGTAGAGCAGGAGGGTGTTTATTCTTTTGTGGCAGGTGGTGCTGTGCCCAAGCCTGGGTATATTGCATAAATATTGTTAGCATCAAACATATCTCAGAGAAGCAGCCAGATGATGAATCATCCACTTGGAGAAGTCCCAAGCCACCATTTATCTTTATTTACCTGCATTTCTTACATACATTTGGTGCTTTTGCCTCTGCTGAGAAAATTTTATTATGTGCAATCTGTCTTTTTTTTTTCTTTTTCTTATTAATTTTTTAATATGTTAACAGGAAAAAGTCTTGGCAGGAAACTAGACCCCTCCAAGATGGGAATTCTGTTCTACAGCCAGTTAGAGAAATTCCATTTAAAAAAAAGAAAAAAGGATTAAAAAATTATTTTAAATTAATTTCGAGCATAAGAGATCATAATTTAGAATCTGTCTTTCTAATATTTGTTATTTCCTTACTCAGACCCCAAGAGAGTTTTGGAGAGTAACTGAACTCAGTAACTATATGAAGCCTCATATGCTTTTCTAAATTTATAGCAGCATTACCTGGATGGTTTGACATAAGCACTGGGAATCACCCTGGGTGACAAGGGATGCAATAAGTTGCCTAAAAGCTTGGAGCATCAAATTCAGACAGGGAAAGGCATTTTGTCCATATAAAACCCCAGCAATCCCAAATAAGTCATCACAGGTTTATGAATGGCAGCAGGAGACAACAGGTGCTCAGTGTGGAGAAGGTGGAGTTACTTTTGCTTCCCCTGAGGATGAGCATTGTGACATGAGGTGCAATTCATCAGGAATGAAAATACTGCCATGACTACAGCCTGACCCCCAGAATTCAGCTTAAAAGTGCTCAAAAGCTGGATCATAAAACTGTTTTTTGAGGTGAAAGCCTTCCTTGGACTGCTATTATGGAGAAAGCCTCATAAATGTCAGTCGAGAGAGCAAACGATAACTTAAGCTCTTCCAGTGCTTAATTCTAAATTTAACAGGTATCACTGAAGGATGAAAGGCTTGAAGCACAGCTAAAAGCATGATACTGTAGCCTACATTTAAGAAAGATGCAAGAAAATACAGGTTTTGTAGGGACAAAAGTAATTTCTTGAGAAAATAACCATTTTTTGTCTCCTTACCATTGTACGTATCTTAGACTGCGACCTTGCGGTGTGTTTTATATTATTATACCTTTCTTTCTGGAAACAACTAAAGATAGAGGAGGTTGCAGACATTTCCACCTGTACAGACAGGTAAAGATGGAATCAGATATAAACCAGAAAGAAAGTCAGTTATATGGCAGAGGAAAAAATGCCATTAAAACCAGAACTCCAGAACTCGTGGTTCCCTTATGGTGTTTCTAGAATTAAAATATCTCATTGTACAGCTCATGGACTTCTGCCAGTACCACCACCATGAATGCAGAGCACCTCTTTGTAGATCAATGCAGTTATCCTGAGAGCAAAATACATTCCTCAGGAACAATTGTAATAAAACTGAAATCATAATTTTTTTCTTTTTTTAACTGACAGTGCTTCATTCCCTGAAGGTACAACCAAAACCAAGAAACCTTGCTCCTACCCTCAAATTCCAGGAGATTATCATTAAAATGCAGCACACCTTTTTCTAAACCTGTAATTGAAAGAACTTCTCACCCACTAAAAATGAGGTTCAGGTAGATGAAGAAATCTGGGTGGAATTGGCAGTACAATCCTTCAAAATGCAGAAAGGGTGATCTGTTTTCTGACTCTTGCTTAAATCTGGAGTAAAGGCAGTGTAAGGTGTGTGCACTAGTGATGGATGGTTTAGATTGGGCCTGGGCTGTGCACGAGATTGGCCATGTGCATGTAGGGATGAGTCAAGAAATTCTGGGCGAAAGCCATCCTGATGAAATCGAGTTCCACAACTAAGAACCAGCAGCTTGTGTCACTTCTGGAGTCAGGTGTTCAGTGACAGAGTTGAGTCAGTCACTCACTGAGGTGTGCAGGGACTCAGCTCTGTCTTTAAAGATGTGTTTTGGTGCCTTGAATGAAAGCAAGCACCTCACAGACTGCATTTGTAACAGTGCTAAGTTTATTTTGTCTCAGAAATGATCTAGAAAAGAGGCTGTTCTTGTGCTGGAGCACTTCTTAGTTTTAGAAGTTGCTCTTATTTCCTCTGCTTTTTTTACCATTTGGCGAGCCAAGCAATACTTACTGATTGATTTTATGTGCAGAAAAATTTGATATATATATATCAGGATTTAAAGTTTGTTTCCTGCTTTTGCTAAATGACAGATTACTTTCTGTTACTGCATTTAGCTTTACATCCCCAGTAGATTTACCCACTGGTGCAGTGACTGCTGCAGCATCCATTGTTTACTTATTTACCTCTCAGAGCTGAACACAGAAATCAGTTTTAAGTAGCTGTAGACTCTGGATAGTGCACAGGAGGAACTAAACTCTCTGGTGTGGGATCCAGAGCCACCAGGGGGAATGAGTCAGAGTGAAACATACTGGATGAGAGCAGGTCCTTGCCTTTCTCCTGGCCTTCTGCATCTTATGAATGATGAAACTTGGTCTCCCTTGCCCTGGAAGGGTGCTCAAAACATTGAACATCTCCCTAAGCAGTGGCTTTTCAGAATGCCGTGGTCAGAGCTGTGCTCTGTGTCAGGGTTATTCAGGTTGGGCATGCAGAGGGAAGGTCTGACAGATCAACTGCTTAGGGAAAATAACAAGACAAATTCAATTCCAGATTATTTGGATGATGAACTTGTCAAACATGACCTAGAAAAAGGTGGTAGCATATCCAGGATTCATGGCCTGATTTCCAGAACTCTAGGGAGATATAGTAATGATTTTTATGTCTCTGTAATGCCATGTAAGAGTCTGTCTCCAAGCTGCCCTCCTGTTCCTGCAGAGCCCTGCTGGCTTTGCATGGGGGAAGAGGAGTTCTCCCATTTTTAAAGGTAGCCAGGAGACTGCAGTGAATCAGAGCATCTGACAGCTGGCCTGGTCAGAGCCTTTCTGTCTAAAGAAGTTCCATTTTCAGGATAAACTACACACACTTCTGCATACAGCCCACATTTTTTAAACACTGGTGAAAAAATGGGAGGTGGCATAGAAGAGCCACAAAGATATTATTTGCAATGTCTGGCAGCAAAAGAAAAGAACCTAATCTGTTGTACTGACTGCCCTTAACTAGGTAGTGAAAGTTTAAGAAAAGTTTAAAGAAAATTTATCGTGGAAACATAAATTATACATTTTGCAAGGATGAAAGCCTCTCAATTAGACAAAAGGGGTGGGGTTGAGGGGTGGGGCTGGGTGTTTGTAGAGGTGGAGAGTGAGTAGAGGAAAGTAATCGAATGTGTGTGGAGGGAATTAACCATCAGAACAGCTTTTTACAGGTGATGGTGTGTACCAGAGCTTCCCATCTCCTCAGATGACACCTGGATAACTCTCAGGAAAATGTGCTTTAACAGAGAAAGGGTTAAATTATGAACAAAAGCAAGTTATTGTGCTCAATACACAGCTGGTATGTAGTAACTAGTCTCACAGAGAAGGTCATCTTTGGTGATTTTATGGTCCTATCAAGCCTTAATTTCCTTAGATACTCCTGTGAGAAGCTCTGCCCTCCCAGTACTTCCTTGGCGGAAGCAGTCCCTTACTTTTGCCAGCACAGACTCCTCTCATGGTGGATTTTCTGCCACAAAGGCCCTGGGCCAGGATTTCTTCCAGTGAAAAAAAGCACAAAACAAAGCCAAATTTATCTGAGGCTATGCAAAGAAAAAAAGCAGAGAAATAACTAACCATGTGTTTAAAACTTATCACCATGTATCAGTAGTAGGTGCAGGAGTATCTGAGTACAGGTCTTGAAATTAAAGAGGGGGTACTGCTTCCAAACATCTATGAGGAATGTAGCCCTCGAGCTGCCAGCAGAAGTATCTCCAGCAACTAAACCTCTGCAGCTGCAGTGAGGCTCTGCTCAGGTCTAAGAGGAGGGAGACAAGTGGAAAGGAATGCAGAGATTTCCAGCTTCCTCCCTCACTGTGCTCTTATTTTTCAGATGGATAAAGCATATTTACCCTCCATAGCTGTCCAAGAGCTTCAGGGTTTTGCTTTTTTACCATAACCATGAAGCAATCAGTAGTTTTTCGTCTGCTTTATTGCAACAGTAAATATGGAAGAACTGGTACCAGCCAGCCCAGTACCATCAAACCTTAATCACAAAGCAAACCTAGAGAGAGTCACCTTTTATTGTGCTGCAGCACAGAAACCTCTGGGCCTGATCTGTGGCCAGGAAGATCAGAAGGAATATTCCTGTTGTGTCCTGGGGCTAGGAGACCGTTTGGTCTTCCAGCAAGGTCGGATTCTCTCCCGTGCATCAGGCAGAACACAAATGAAGTGGTATCAAAGATGCTACACAAGCCTTAAGCAGAATAAATACTATGTATATATGTCAAATCTGTCACTTGGTGTTTCTATAGAAAGTGCTTTATACATCAGAATCTGTCAGCCTTTTTTGTCTCTGTTTGAGCTGGTCTCTGCAAACCCTTAAGCTAAATGTTGACTTTTTGCACAAAGAACATGAGGACGTACGTAGGGGATGGGTCAGCAGGCCAAGGAGGAAATGCAGGCTGAGCAGCAAATCAATGGTGAGCTTCAGTTCTTCAGGACACAGGATGAAGCCAGACACTTTGCTTGTGAAATTATTTGTTTTGCAGTTTAGAAATGAGCAGAAATTCACTATTTCTCCATGTGGTCGTCCCATCTTAGTGCTGTTGATTCAAATTTTTTAATGCTCATTATCCTGGACTGCTGCAACCAATGTATTTGAGTATCAAGGAAAGAAAGATTAAGGCTTTAGTCGAAAACTATTCTTCCACTTTTTTTTCTTTTCCTTCTCAGCAGTACATGTACTTCAAAGCAGCTAAATTTCTGGGGTACATTTCTTCTCACATTCTGGGATCCTTCTCGTATTCTCTTCCAGTCTCTGCTTGGAAAATAATGTCATCTTGTCTTACTGTGAAACAGTCTTTATTCAGCTATAGGGGTGTGTGCATATGTAGATGTGCATATATATCTATTCGTATTTGTACTAAAAAGTCTTTAGACTAATATCTCACACTAAAATTCACTCTGGGCATTTGCTTAATGTGCTATAACAATAGCAATAGATGAGTAGACATAAATAATAGACAGTACTGCTAAAGGCCAATTACAGACCTTTATCATTAGAATTGCAATCTGAAGAATTTTCCTTTGATGTGTCCCTGATTTTGGCAGAACTACACAAAATGTATGTTGTCAGTCTGCAGGAGTCAGAGCTCTTTGCTAGAGTCTAGCACAGATTCTTCATTTCTCATTACATATTTCTCTTTTATCTACCCCAAAAAGCTGTGCCACTTGCTTCCAGCTAGTGAGGAATTTAAGCAAATTTTGTCTCCATTGTCCCTTTCCACTTTTGATGCTCAGATGGAAAAGTCACCCTTTGGCCTCATGCATTTTGCTTCAGCCTACTTTAAAAAATCTAAGGTAATTGCAAAAGTGAATTCAATTTATTTTCCCAATGCACTAATGGGGAAGTAATAAGTTAATGGCTTTTTCACAAAACAAAATGTAACTCCAATAGTTTGGATTTCGCAGCCTGATTTAGATTGGTTGTACACGAGAATGTACATCACTTTCAAGAGCAGATTTAAACAGTAGTTCTCCCTGGAGCTCCAAACACTACATTTTTCTCCAGGGATGCATGGGAAATAGAGGGGCTGAAGGAAAAAGGCAAGACTTGATCCTATTTCAGAGTTCAGTCCTGCAGCAGCCTCAGTGCACAGAGATCTCTCCTGTGCAGGGGCTGTGAGTGCTGCGTACAGCCAGAAGTAGGCTAGGAAAGGAGTAATTCCTCCTCTCCCAGGGGCAGGGCAGAGACGGGGGTGCCTGATTTTTAAACAAGGTGGGTAAATGTCCATGTGGCTGCTGCACAAATTTTAGGATAAATTATTAGAGATTGGTGTTATGGGTATACACGAAACAAAGAGCTGAGCAAGCACCTGAGAAGGAGGTGTGAGCCTGAGATGGAGCTGCCAAGTGGGGAGGCTGGAAAGGCAGCCTGAAGCCAGGCAGGGAGCTATAAGCAGTTATTTCATTACCTTCTGCTCCCCAAAGGTCCTCAGCGTTCAGGCTTTATGAATCTACTACAGCTTTCCACTCAGAGATAGGGAAAGTAATTTTTACAGATATGCACAGCGCAGGGAAGTAATCAAGCACCAGCCTTAATCAATGTGCTTAAGCAGCTTTCTTACTCAAAACCATCACAACCATGCACATATGCAACTAAGCATTACTTCCATTTTCACAGAGTATTTACAAGTTCAGGAATTGTTAGTAGAGCCTTTTTTCTTAACCATGTTTATTTTATCTTCAATCAGTTGTTGCCCTATGTCCCACTAATTTTGAATCACTCAACAGTAAATACATGGGAATAATACTGTAATTGCAAAGTTAATCCACTGTGATTATCCTTCTTGATAATGAATTAAACTAAAATTTTTCTTAACATGGTTTCTTATTTTCTAAGTACAATTTTTAGGAGTGGGATTCATTATCTATATTTTATTTAAGCTGTGATTATTTTCACACAGTAGTTAGCCTTCCAATTACCTGATTTAGTTAAAATTATAACCATCAAAAAGCATATGTGGTATAATTAGAGCCATTTTAGAGTTATTGAAAAGACAAGGTAATAAATTAGCTTCCATGTCTACTTAGAACAGTATAAGGAATACCAGGATTAATTTTCATCAAGTGAGATTTAGGTTAGGCTTTAAATGGAGCTTGGTAATACTGAGCATGGTTAGCAGTAAAAAAAAAAAAAAACACCAACAAAAAAAACTCTCTTTAATTTCTATCACTGGAGCTGGCAGGTTAGATAAAGTGTCCTTAGCAGATGAGGGGTAGCACAGCCTCTCTTAAGGGATTGCACCTTACACCTCTAGGAATCCCTCCCACCCCATGTTCAGTGCTTTTCTATTTTTGCTTTGAATTTTCAGTACAGTTTTCGTCTTTTCTGCAGTTGCTTTTTAAAGTTTTTTTAGGAAGGTTCATTGTGCTTTTTCTTTATTGAGCATTTTCTCAAGACATGTATTTATGACTAGCAACAGATTCTTGAGAACAGGACAGGTGATGCTTGGGTTTCATTTATGTGGAAATATTGAGAACGGAAATTTTCAGTGGTGTTCCTGCTTAGTGAAAGATGTTTCTCAGAAATACTATTTTAATGGGGAGTTTCAGCTGATCTTTTAACCTTTTTACTTCAGGGATGGGCAAAAAATATGGAGAGCTTTTGCCCTAAATATGGTTGACATTGTGCTTATTCAAGACAGTCCTACTGAGAGCTTCATTCAGAGTGAGAGCACTTAAAGAGTCAGTCAGGAACCAAAATATATACTCATGATTATTAAAGCCACTCATATGTCCAGAGCATTACTTTCCAGGTTGCTTATTTTCCCCAGGCAGTATTTTTCACAAGAAATATATTGTCCTATCACCTCTCTTCTCTCTTCTCTCTTCTCTTCTTCCTATGACAATGTTAAGGATGTAACTACAGACCAGAAGGAACAATGAAGAAAAGAAAGAGGAATTTCAAGTTAGGTAAATTGTGATCCTTTAACAGCTTTCTGAAAGATTTTCAGGTTTTGCTTTAGGTAAGTAATTCAGATAAAACCAGGACTTGATAAGGTTTCTTTTGTGTGGTGCTGACCATGCATCTATTCACTGCAGTTACCAACATGTGCCAAAACTGGCTGCAATAAATAGCTACCTTCTCATAAGACAAAAAGTAAGAATAGTTTTGTATTAGAATTTTGAATTAAGAATAATTGTATTAGGATGCAAATGTTTTTCATTTATTCAATATACTCTTTCTGAGATTTGTGCCTCTAGAGACAAATTCATGTTTAGGGCCAGAAGAAACTCAGATACTTAAAAGGTATGCAAATCTTTTATAAAGTGGACTCAAAACATGAAATGACTTTGGAAATAACTCGTAGTCTATTTGAAGCCTGTAAGTGTGGGATTATACTGCATCCATTACAGGAAGTAAAGTAGACTTCAGAAATCCTTGTGTTCTTTTAAAATAAATAAATAAGGGTGTCAAAATACTTTTCCTATAAATAAAATATTTATGATTAAGTCTAGAATATTCCAGGACTTCTGGTGTACCAGGTTAGTCAAGATGGCTTTAAGTGCACAGAAACATTCAAAGTGACATCAACTCTTGCTGGCAAACTACAGGGCTAATAAAAAGAAATACTATGAGCTTTTGTAATTATGATTAGAGCATAACTGGATATTTTAAAATAATAATAATTTTAATCCAAGGTAAAAAAGCAAACCCTACCGAAGAGTATTTTTCCTTAGCTGACATTTACCATAAGATATGTTTTCAGTGTAAGTAGGACTCTCTCAAATTTGCAAGATGGCCTCTCATTTTTATGAGTGAGGGAAGACTGAGAAGGAAATTTGCTCCTTGACGTAGCTGATGGAAAAATAGAATGCTTAAAAAATCCCACCGAAGTTAGGCTGAATATATCTCTTCTTTGAGGCCACACAGGGTCTGAGCCACAAATTTTCAGTGGTATCAAGCATCTTGTTGCACAAGTTTTGAATTCTGTGCAGAAAAGCACATGGAGATCTGGCCCACTGCATCATTTGCCCTGTATTTTTTTGCTTTTTGGCAGGGTTTTGCTGGGTTTCAGTGCTCCCATTCCTGTTTAACCTAATTGTACTTAAATTCTTTTTGATCTTGAAAGAGCCTCAGCTACAAAGAAAAAAAAATAATGTTGCTAAGGAACAACACTTGTGTTCATAAGGAAATGGGTGTAATTGCATTGCCTGAGTGATATGAAAGAAGACTTTTCAAAGTAATATAGATTGCATTAGGGGAAACAGATATCCCATGGCCAATCTGCCCATATAATTTATTATGGTTTGATTTTTTTTCTCCCAATTCTGAGTGCACAGGCAAGAACATGAAAGGCCAGGAAAACAGCACCATTTGTTTGATTTTCTACACTAAGAGTGGAGCCACTTGGGAAGCCACGGGGGAATGTGAGCAGCCAGGGCCACTTTGCTGGTGGGAGCAGGTACAGCCCTTGAGCAGAGTGTGAGATCTTGGCACTCTCCTGCCAAACCCTGCTGCTTTCAGATCAACCCTGCCCCTGTTTCTTGATCATTTTGTGTTGGGAAGTCAAAATAAAGAAAAAAAATGGGTGCTGCTGCTGCTGCTGAGACTTCTTTGAGGCTTCTACAAGCACAGCTGGCAGAAAATATATTTGGGTTCAGCTCAGAGTCAGAGAAATGCTGTGGATGAACTGGTCTTCAAGGTCAGGTTGGATGGGACTTTGAGCAATATGATCCAGTGCAAGATGTCCCTGCCCACGGCAGGGGGGTTGGAACTAGATGACTTTTGAAGTTCCCTTCCCACCCAAACCATTCTGTGATTCTGAGGTTCTACAAGAGGGGCTCAGAAGAAGAGCACAGCTCCATCCCAGCATCTCCCAACATTTATACTTCCCACACCATTTCCTTGCCAGTTTCTCACTGACTTTTAACAGTGTTCCCACCTTTGTCCCTTTCCTAAAGAGAAGTTTATCTTTTCCCCTTCTTGTCATTTTCTACTTCCCCGTCTGCTTTGCTCAGCTCACAGCAGCACGGCTCTGTCTACAGGTTCTTCCTCACTGAAGCTCTGCAAGAGCTACTCTTTCCCTAAATGAAACTTCACTAAATCTGGCAAACTGCTGCAGAGTGTTTCTGTTTATGAACTGACATTTGCTGCTCAGGAAATACTTCACTGCAAAATCTTCACCCAGCTATAGATACCATAGTCGTTTATATTTTGTTTTCAAGCTCTGATCACCCTTCCAGGCCTTTGTCTGAGCAGGCTGGGGGAGGAAAAGAAAAAAATGACAAAGCTATCTTTGTTATTTATTTTTTTGCTAGCAGAGAAAAATCTAACAAAGGCAAAAGAAACCCTGCTGAGACCATTTTAACAGCTGTGAATCATTGAAGGGCAATGCATCCCTAGCTGGTGTAAATAAAGGAGGAAAATGTGAACCAAGCAGTATGGCATGGTTCCACTTTAACATAACTTCTGCAGCATTAATGAAAATTATTTCTAGGGACGTTCATTTGTTATGAAAAGTCATCCTGTGCAAGTTTTGTCTTTTATAAGACTAAGCCAAACAACAAAAAGATTTTTCACAGTTATATTGGATGGGCTTTTAGTGTTTGCTGTCTTGCTTCAAATGCTGCATAGTGTGAAAAAGTAAAACTTTGACATCACCTGCAGCAACTTGAGATGAGCTGAGTAACTGTAAAATCATGAAGATAATCTCACTTGACATGCAAATTGTGCAGCCAAACCAGGGAAAAAGCTAGTTTGTCATTTAATCTTGGAAAATGCAATTTGGGCTGCTGCAACCGGAGCTTTCCAAGAGATAAATTTCTAAAAATTATTAATATCTCTGGCAGAAAATTATATCGGTAATATGTGTAGAGCACAAAGGAGGCTTGGAGTAATGTAATTCTATTCAATTTTTTTTTTCATAAAAGGGAAGGGTTAAGTTAAGTTAAGCCTTTACATATTCTAAAGTGAAGTAGTATATTCAAATTCCAAACTCTGCTTAAAAAGGGATAAATTTGTGTCTGCGGGTTTGAAGGCCCTCAAGGCAGTGGTTTAAATGAAAAAGTGACATTTTGGAATGGGGTGGAATTTTAAAATCCCGGCAAAAAGAAGATTCTGAGTTCTTAAAATTGCATTTTGCCCTGCAAAAGCTGTCAATACTGCTGAAAGCCTAGAGAAAAGGCATTGATGGTTCCTTTTTTTTTTTTTTTTCAAAGAGCAGACTTTACTAAGCCTAAACTTTTAATGCCAATGTAAAAGCTTAGAGGAAATTGCAGAAATTATGTTTTCGTAAATAACATGACTAGTTGGAAATTAATTCCCCTGAAGTTGTAGATCTACTTTAGCACTTATTTGGAGAGGAGCTTCAGAATCCAGAGAGGTGACCTGGACCCTAGGATTTTTTAGAGGGCTTTTTAAATGAAGAAAAGGGTTATTGCGCTGGACATGTGAGGTTGAAGGCTGGGTGTCTGTGGGATACTCTCTGTTTTACCTGAGTTAATTAGCTGTAGTACATGTTTGCCAAAGAGCAGGTGAATACTCTTTGCCAATTATTTAGCACCATTAACAAATGATGAGATAATAAGGCTGTATCGCTTTCTCCCAGGTTATTGGCTTCACTCAATAATTAATTATAGAAATCTAAATTCAGAAGAGAGTGCACATTGTATAATCATGTCTGCCATACATAAGAAACATAAAAGTAAAACTAAGTAAATCCATCCCCAGAGTGATCCTGATTTATCCTGGTGGGTGAGAGTCAGGCCTGACAGTGGATTGCTGACCTGCATTGCTTTCACTTGTTTCATACAGACAGTGCTTCAAAGGGCTTACAGTAAAAAGCCAGTGCTCTGATTTACTGCCTCTAGCATCCTGGAGAAAACTGGGATGATGATTGTGATGGTTGTGGTCCTTCTCTGACACTGGTCAATTTCCTCTTTCTTCTTATGTCTCCTCAAGGGATTATGAGAACTATTCTGCATTTTCCAAAAAATTTTCTTTAATAAATATTTACATTATTATGTCTTTAAACAGCACCTAATTTCTAAAAACTGAATCCGGAACGGATGCCAAGATCCACATTCATTTGTTCCTTACTAATAGGTTAAAGAATGGAGAAAGGACAGAGATCACTGTATCTCCATTTCTGCCCATCTGATTTCAACACAGTGATTTCTGCTTCCAGATATCTGCACAAGTCACAGCAGTTCCAATTTTAGACCAGCAGAGCCTAATGAACTGAATGTGAGATTGGAAATCTGGCTGTTAATGCTTATGAGTAATTGGCTGGATTTTTCTTCTGGTGCAATTTGTCCCAGCTCTACCAAAGTTGTATCACCTTCAGCGTATTAAATGAAGTATAGAGCTGTAACTCCCCTGAACCTTTAGTATAAAAACCTGTATGAACCACTAAAATTTTGGACAAAAAGATTTGCCACTGGGAAAAAGACATGGGTTTAAGAAACTGAGGCACTGCCAGAGTCCTGCCTTTGCACCTTCAACTACAGATGTCCAGGTAACAAAGAGAAATAATCTTTGTCTTTGTGAAGAAATGGTATCTTCAGATTTCCACCTGGCTCATGTGACCAATCGTTAGTCAATGTTTGTCATCTTCATCTGTAAATTTTGCTCCCTTTTATGTTTGAATTTTCTGAAGAGCAGAATCTTCTGCAAGCCCTCAGATTGAATTGCAAAGCATGTCAGTAGAGTCATGTTGACTGGAATGACCTCTGCTTTGAAAGGGAAGGAGGTAATTGGGTTTCCAAACTCAATGCTGCATCTGACATCAATCAGTTGTCAAATTTCATTAACTCTCACATTTTGGGTTCCGAGAAGATTGACTGTACATGCCTGTATGGCTGGGAAAGCACTGAAACTCTGACAAGCCTTGATAACCAGAGCCGCTCGAGAAAACGTCTTTAATAAATGCTCTCTCACATTTCTGTATGACCCAGAATTCTTCAAGTAAAGGCTATTATCCAAATTTATAAATATTCATATATATAAAATAAACGTATATTTGTATATAGGCATATATGGAGAGTTATTTGTCACTCTCTAGGCAGATTTTTTATACATATATTATATATACACACGTGTAGGTACATAAACACAGGTCTGTGTAAACACTTTTTAAAAACATCCATTCCATTCTAATTCAATCCAATCTAATCCAAACACAGTAAAGTTCCCCTGAAAGGGAAGTCTCCTATAACTTTACTGGGGAATGGACCCACAACACAGATTGTATTGTGGAGCAAAAATGGTCTTGAGTCCCTGCTTTAGGGCACAGAAAGAGTCAGAGGCAGGGACGTGTTAAAAACATGCTAAAAATAGTCTTGAGTTTAAAAGTGTGCTTTTCAAGTAGGCAAAGATTCACAAAGCCAGAACAAGATACCTTGGTCCAGGCATAAAAATAATTCAGGATTTAGGGAGGAGAACACTAATGCCAATTTCACGATACGGATTGTTATTGAAAACTATATTTCTAGCAGTGTAAGTAATCTGCTGTCATGGACCTGAATTATTTTTTATTTTTTGAAAGACATAATCAGAACAAAAATTTAGTAAAAGGTAAATATATTCAAAGGAAAAAGAAAAGACAGGATGTTTTCAGGTTCCTGCTGCCTCAGTGCTGCTATCCAAACACAGACAGATCTGTTCTTGGAAGAGTGCTGGGCTCCAGCAGGAGATAATTATTGCTTATGCTGGACATCTGTGGTCCTCAAAGAGCTGCTAAAGGTGTGGGTGTGGAAATCAGGTGAGCAGAAAATAACCTTTTAACTTCCTCAAACCAAGAACTACCCAATTAAGGAACTGTAGTCCCTGTTCAGTATCCTTGCATAAGCTGTTGGGAATCTAAAAATTTTAGTATATATTTCTGGACTTGGTAGCCTATGAAAATTCACACTGAAGGGAATGCAGTGACTCCCAGCTTTGTCTGATGTGATAAATAAGATCACTGGCTATTTTTTAAACGTCTGACTTCCTCTATTTTTTATTAATAGTTTATTGTCCTATTCTTATCTCCACAGTTAATTTAATTTGCTATTATACCACCCACAGTGGTTGCTTGTTCATCCTCTTTCATCTTCCTCTGTATCCCACAAGAATCTTGAGTCAAACTCCTGCCACAGTTCTACTTCACATAAGTAGCTGGTTGGAACAGCAAAGCTATAAATTTTATGTGCTCCATTTGTATCACCAAAAATCTTGGAAACTCAGATGTATACATTGTATGTTTGGTTGGATACATGCCAGCAGCCATTTTAAATTATAGTTATTTGTGTTTGTGTATGGCTCCAAGTGCCTGTTTTTCCCTTCTGTCATCCATTCTTCACCAAAAGTTGTGATTCTGTTTTTGATTCCCTGGTTGTTACTTCTGGAAATATTTTGAAGATCTGTGTAAACTAGAGTACATTTGAAACAGTCAATCCAGTTAAAAACCCACAAGTGGCACTTCTCCAATAATTGCTGTACTGTATCACCTTTCTCCTTCTGCCTTTTCAATGTCAAGATCTTCTCACAAGGAAAGAAGACATAACTAGAGAAAAGTATGTTCGTGATTAAGATATTCATTATAAATTCTGTGCGCATTCGTTGTTTGCAATGATTTTATTTTTCCACTTGTTCCTCAGGCAGTAACAGTAAATTTGGGTGCTCATGACATTTCTGCAATTCTAACTTTGAATGAGACTCATACCATATATTGTCTTATAAATACTGACTTGCTTTAAGTCCCATGTGTGCCTCTCATGTAGAAATGAAACAGACAGTGTAGTCGTTATTCAACTTAATTTGCAATATTTATTGCTCTTGGTGGATATGAATGTATTTGTTACGCTCACAATAAATGACCTCTGGGTTTCAGAGATGCATTACGCTAGGAAAAACTTGCAAAGAGTAAATAATACCCTTCCCTTTCTCTGTACAATTATTTCTACAGTGCCACTATTGTGTCCTGTATCTACATTTAATTCATGCTAAGCTGAAAGACTCTTTCTCATGCTATAGTGTGAAACAAGGGTAACATTCGTGTAAATGCCGTGAAAGAAAAACCAACTGTATGACTTGCCCTGGTGACATTCAGAGAAAAATGCCTACAAGGACCACATGTAGCATAAATATGGCATAATCTTGGGGAGTGTAAAAGCTGACTTGTCCTTGGGATAAGGAGTTCATTATCACTCACAGTCGGGTGGTTTGTCTGTGCTGTTGGGTGGTACCCAGGAAAAAATGAACTGCATGAGCACGGCCATAACACCAGTGTCAAGTCCCTTATCATGAACTGGAAACCACAGGAGAAGCAGAAGCAGCAGTAGAGTGGCAGCTACACACCTGGAAAAGCAGGCAACGCTCCTAGTGTTTTCCTGTTATTGAAAGCCATGTAATTTTAGTGGTCAGAGCTAAAATATTTTAATATTTTAAGTTCAGGCCGAAAATGTCAGACTATTAGATTATGTGTAAGAATGTATTCAACATTCATAATTCATAGACTAACACATCTAGTATACTAAGCTTCCCAATAAATGCCAAGAGAAAGAAAATTTTATTATTTTATTTTAAAGCTGAAAATGGAGTAATAAATTGACTGAGGTCCCATGGAAGTCTGTGCTAGATGTGTATTTTCTCTGAACTATCCATGCCAAATTTCCCCATGTTTCTGTGGAGTAAGCCAAATTTTTATACTTTTCTTTACCCTTTAAAACCCCTTCCTTCCAGTCCAAGGGCAAGTATCAGTTATGGAATTATGGGGAAAGACTCCAGTAGGTGCAGTCCCCTTTGAATATTTTGCACTTGCTAATACAGGGTAAAGGTTCTTGCAAACAAGGGTACTAAATATTTGATATGCAAAAGAGGCTGATTTAAGAACTGACAGAGAAGTTGGATTTGAGATTTTAAGATTATTTTAAACTAAATATTAATAACATGGAAATTGAGAGAGGAGGGTAAGAGAGTTTCTGTGTTAAACACAAAATAGGAAAGAAGTTTAATTCTTCAAAGAAATTTCTTAGGTTACACCTTGTAATTCCTGATGTTTTTCAGCAGAAAAGAAAATCTCAGTCTCACAAAAATTCATGTTGCAGGAGGTAATTTTATTCAATTCATAAATCCTTATAACAAAGATTTTTGCTTTGTCAATTATCGAGATATTCATTTCACAGGAGATAATGAAGTATGTGGTAAATGTTTCAGCTGATCTTATTTTAACAGTTCACCATTCGTGTGACAAAATGCCATACATAAAATCTTACATCAGGTTTTTTATTGGTGTAAAAAAATGATAACTCAAAACATTATGCATGCTCATGGATGAGAGTCTAAAATCAAAACCCATAAAACGTGTTATTGGAGGTTGTGTTTTTCATAAATGGCAGCTGTGCTCTCCTCCCATAATGTCCCTGCCAAAGCAAAGCAAGATAATAAAACCCTTTTCTCTTTGGCTTATTTTCTTTATTAATGATATAAAAAGAAGTCATACACTTATTACCTTATTGAAATGCTTTTTAAGATTTGATATTTGCAGAGAACTACAAAATGTCCTTCCCATCTAAGACTCACAGTGGCTGACTGAAATGAATCTGCAGGCTTGTCTGGTTGTCTTTGACTTTAAGACTGGATTATTTGCTTTTAATTCAAAATATGGATATTGTAATTGTCTGAAGAAACTGTAAGGAGGTGTAGTACATGATTGCTACATCTTGCTCCAAAGCAGTTATGCAGAATAATTTAAAAAGTAGAAGAACAAAGCCCTACAATTCTAAAGAGCACAATCTTACTACACAGTTAAATTTAGACCAAAGAAAGCATTGTTTTATCAAAAAAAATCAATGTGTAAAATAAATAGGAAAATGAATGACAAATGTCTATTAAATCAGCTTGGAAATAGCTAAATAGATCTTCCTTCTCTGACTCTGAACTGCCACTATGATCCTTGCAGGATATATACAAAAATTTCTCCAGGTCTGGCTCAACTGTCTGCATTTTGGAGCGTATTTGGTGATGTATTTTCTATTTCTGTGCTATCACATAAAAATAGAAACTTTGCTTCAACTCTCACAGGTCCTAACTGCTTTTTTTCTGATGAAGTTTTATTCAGTGGGAATATACTACAGAGAAGCAACTTCCACAGCATTTGTAGCCCTTGAAATTTGTGCGTAGTTGCTCTAGAGAAATCCCCAACTTCTGCTTCACCATGGCCCAGCATAAGAACTCAGTGAGCTCGTGGTGGAACTCGACAGAACGCATGGTTGAGAAGGTCAAGTTCAGAGCAAGAAATCCTGTTTATCCTGTACAAGCATCATCTTGCACTCATCCCTATGGTTTTCTGGAGGGACTTGTTCTGATAGCTTTTTACTTTCTCACTGTTCTCCTTTTCAGCTTTTCTGACCCAATTTTCTCCCTTTTATGGTCCCAATCTTCTCCTTCCTGGAGCCGAATGGGGCTGCAGAAAGACTGAGTGCTGGGTGGGAATAGCATTAACAACTGTGACAGGGTTATTGCCTGGCTGTCTATCCAAATGTCTTTTTTGATCTTTAATAACAAACAAACTCACTTAAACTGAGTTTAGTTCGCATTTCCAGTGAGCTGAAGCAGATGCATATTGTCCTCAGAGAGTTGTCTAAGGGACTCTTGAGATGTGCACATGCATAAAATCAAGGTTTCATTTTGCTGCTTCAGAAATCCATCCAGAAGTCATCTCAGGACTTTTACAGATTTAAAACAATGTCAAAGAGGTTCTACAGCCACCTGGAGAAACCTGACAGAGCTGCTTCAGTCTCGAGGGATAAACAGAAATAAGTGTCCATCACTCCCACCACTGCATTTTGTAATGAGTTATCTATGAATTATCTCCTTTTTGGTTTTTTTCCCTCTCAGTTTTCTGAAGTGGGCCTTTTTTTAATGGACCAATTTTATTCATAGCTTGCAAAGATTCCATCTTGCAAAGAAGCTAGGAAGTCCCACAACTTTCTCATACACTTGAAACTTCTAGAGCAAAATTTTAGAAATGGAAATCTTTTTTGCAAGACCTCTATGAAAACCCCTGTGGCAAAAGAGACAGAGCAGGTGGCTGGTCTGAAATGGCTCTTCAGCTCTAACTCCAGATGCAAAAAATATTAGAAATCATAGAATTGTTTGAGTTGGAAGAGACCTTAAAGACCATCTAATTCCAACCCCCCATGCCATGGGCAAGAACACTTTCCACTAGACCAGGTTGCTTCCCCATCCAACCTGGCCTTGAGCACTTTCAGGGACGGGGCACTATAACTTAAAAACTATTTTTGAGGCCGAATTCCTGGATTTTGAAGGCCTGGTTTTGGCAGCATTTCACACTTCCCTACTGTGTTTCCTGAGGTGTTACAGCACTAATAGTGTGCCACTGCTTGGGAATCACAGGAATTGTATTTTGTACCATCCTCCAGGCCTGAGCTCCTAATTAGACAGCTGAAATGGGGCTTCCCATGGTTTGTCCTGCTCAGCCAAACTGCTGAGCCAGTGTCTGCTTTTTAAGAAACTTAATTTCTTTCACCAAGCCTTTTAAATGTAAAATGAGCTGGATTTATAAAGCTCTCATGACTTGCAGTTCTGGGTTGAATACCTTGTGTTACATGGTTATTTATTTAGCATTGAAACAGCCTTGGGCAAGATTGTAAGGCAGCACTCCTAGTGAGCCCTCATAAAGAAGAGATGTTCATCTCATCTGGCAATTGCTGAGAACAAGAAAAAAAGAGATAAATTATATTTAATGGTACCTGGAAATGCTGCTTGCTAACAATAGAAGCATAATCCCTCTCTCATGCCTCCCTTCTGTGCTTCCTCTGTAACATCCTCGGCAGTAACCTTGGGGTGGAGCAGCCTTTGCAGCACAGTTGGGATAATGCTGGCAGAAACAATCCTTGCATTGTTTTCCTTTCAGGAACGAGCACGCTTTGTTTATCTGAGCTGCATATTGGGACTATTTGCAGAATGTCTTAAAACTTTCAAGAGAGACCTTCCCCACCTAAACCAACCAAAATAAAGCAACTGTTAAATTTAATTTCTGCCAAAAGAGTGAGTTAACTTTTGCTTCACTACACCAGTAAAATGGATGCTAAAAAAATGTTGAAAGGTCAGAGATGGAATAGAGGGAAGGTTTTTTAAATCACTAGAGTCTGAAAAAAATGAAAGTACTCTGCATATGTGGATAAAGGCACTGATGGTTTTTTTCCTTTCTACAGTGTTAGGTGTCACATTTCTATGATTTTCAGCACTGCAGCTTTATGTTATTGTTGTACAAGTATATATATATCTATAAAAGAAGTACTGACTGAGGTTTCTAATGCAGGCTGAGGTACCAGGTGCCACAGGAAGGACCTAAACCCCCACTGCCATTAGACTTCTGCTGTCCTGAAGCTGATGGGTGTCCAAGACTGCACACCAAAGGCTTTCCCTGCTCCTGCACCAAGAGCAGATCCCACCACAGATGAGCAGGTCCCAACTGAGATTTGAAAACTGTGCCACCAAATGGCTCTGCCTGCTCAGACATTCTCCACAGAGATCCTGCTCCCATGGTGGTTGTGGGTGGTGTGTTTTAAAAGCCCTTCCCTTAAGAAGCAAGGCTGGTATTGCAACTCCTGACTGGAGTTTGGTATAACTGAGTTTCTTGCTGTCAGAGAAGATGAGAGTGAATAAGGCAATCATCTATATGCAACAGCCCAAACATAACAGAGGGCTGCCTGGGCTGTGCAGATGTGACAGACCAAGCAGGGAAAGTGAAAATGATCTTGGAGTTGATTGATCTCAATAGTTTGATCAAGACAGAGCAGCAAAGACGCAAAAAGAAGCAAAAAGATTTAAGACTTAATCAGCCTGAAGATGTCAGGCTTTGTACCATTAAAAAAGCAATATTTAGTGATTCACTTTCAGATCTGTACTGAATTAATAACTAAACTGATCCATAGCAATTTTTGGCTGTCAACAATGGAAAAATGGAAAAGCAACAAATACAAGATCTGCACATAGGAGAAGGAAAGATTTAAAAGAGGACCTTGGTATATAAATTCAAGGCAGTTTTGACTTATGAGGGAAGAGTATAGGCAGGCACCAGCAGGAGAAAAAAAATGATGCTGAAAGTATGATGGATTTGTTGATGCACACTACAATGAAAATAGTATAAAAAATTAGTTATGAAAAGAAACATTCACAAATGTTTTCATTATTGACTTTGGATAAATTCTGCTGACAGATAGAAAATACAAGGGCAAAAAAATTATCTTCTCAGGAAGGTTTGAGAGGATAAAAAAGAAGAATAAATGTGTCCTTCAAGAATGTGGATCCTTAGCTGAAGAGAGAAAACAGGAAAGTGTTTTCCTAAAATACCCTTTGTAAAAGTTTTTTGGATTCAGAACTATGTTAATTTCTTTTAACTTGTGTGGGAAGGAGTAGGAAAGTTAATAAGGTTTCAGCTTTCTCCACAAAGACTTAGTAATCAAAGGTTATTAGACTATATATCTTACAGTAATTAATGTGAAATGAGAGCAATTAGCAATCCTTCATTAATGATTCTGTTACTCAGATTGGTAAGTTTCTATTTTTGTCAGATGCCATTTAACATGATTTAAGATAGACTTTTTTTTTTAGACTTCAATCTTCACAAATTTCCAGCTAGGAAAGTTTTGGAAATAGGAATTACAGCTGAGACAGTTTTTGTTTTAAAGTGAAGTGTCCTGACTGACATTGCTGAAGCAGATGTCTGCTGAATTATTTTGATTTTGAGGTTCTAGGGTTCAAGTTTCTAGGGTTCAAAGTCAATCAGGTACCCACATACCAACAAATGAATGTGTGTTCAAATTCCACTTGTGCCTTTCATATTTTTACTTCTCCAGCTAAATACATGCTGAGAAACAAAAGGCATTCAAAATCCTCACTTAAAACCATTCTTCAGGATCTTTTTAAAAATGTTATTCTAGGACACTTTGTGAATTGTTGTTATATGGATTCTGTGCTTGCTCGCAGGGAGGAAGGCTCAGGCCAGTGAGGATTCACTGATCTGCTTGTGAATGTGACAAAGTCATTCCCAATTCCCTGCTCCCTGTTCTCCAGCTGCTTCCTACATCCCACCTGCTGCACTGTGAAGCTGAGCTACTCTTTAAAAAGATTTATTATAATGTTTATAAAGGACATCAAACTCCTCAGATGAAAAATGAAATACAAGTGCAAATCATAATTATCACAATTCCAAGCTATTTAGTATAAACACCTAGTTAAAAAAAATTACTCATTAACTGACTGTTTTCATGTTTTTGCTGAATCTGGATATTCAGTTGCTTTTTCCATTATTAGCAGCAAAATTGGAGTAGGATCTCTAATGTGAGATTTGATCCTTTCATCTCAGGTGATGCGAAAGGTCTTTTTCAAAAATCAGAAAAGCTGCACTTGCATATTCATTAGAGATAATGATTTACCAAACAAAGAGCTAATTTTTCCCATTGTGATCTTCTTTGCATAGTCCAGACTGTGAAATTCTGCTGTTAGATATCTCCATCCCCGAGTGCAAGGCAGATGCAGACTCTGCAGAGGAAAACTCCAATTTCATTTGAATTTTACTGACAATTAAGACACAGCCTGTATGTGAGGCTTGGTGAATTCCCCACAGTGTTTTTAATCCTGATCACTTATGGGAAAAACCTGTGCATGAAGACTTTATTTTCAGCAATGCTGTGATATACCAAGAATGTAACCAGAGCTGTAACCCAAGAGAACATTGACATGTTTAAGCTTCACTATTCAATAAAACACAACAGTCACGTTGTTTTCACTGTCAATTAAGCTGAAGTACATACTTAATTGTTTTCTTAACTCAAGGAACAAACAGCCTCAGTTCTTAATGGCAAACTGAGCAATTGCACCCCTTAGTTCCTGCAACAGCAAAAGCTGTGTGTTTATGAAAAAAAAGATCAATGATTAGGAGAAAACTGTTGGGGAAAACCATCCCTTTTATTGACCCAAGATCAATATCAGCTGTTAAAATAGAGAAATTTGAACACAGTAAAGCATTAAAGATTTGGAATTGCAAGGGCAAGGCAAAATGTCGGCTGTAACTCACTGCTGACAGGGATGCTGCTCCAACCAAAGATATATGTACCAACAGATCCTCCAGGAAATGTTCCAATGAAGTCTTTACTTATTCTGCAGTAAGATTCAGTCCAAAGAGGTGTTGAACAACAGCAAGCAATTGGAGGAAGGGGAACAGTAATATTGTACAACGTGAGAAACAAGGGAGATCAAGGCTGAAAATACTGAGCCTACAAAAACTGTCCTTTGATGAAAATACTGCTTCTATAGCCTAGAAAATCTGTGAATAAAAACAAGTCTGAGGCTGGAATCTTACTGGAAGTCAACAGCTGATTACCTTCTTCTAAAACATTGTCTCATGCACTTGATCTGTCTTACTGTCAGAAGGTATTACAAACCCCTCAGAAATAAGACTTTAATTTCCCAGGTGTCCAAAGCACCTTCATTGAAAAGAAAATTTAATATTGAAATCATGAAAAATCTTTAAGGTCAGTTATTTAAAGTTTTAGGATATATTTTCTTTATTTTTCATTCCATCTCTTTCTATAAACTTTAACACATAGTCTAAATATGGAGGGAAAAGATGCCAGATTCAGAATTCATCTGAACTCTTTTTTCTGCAATTATCTACAATGCTGAAACTTCAAACAGGTTATCCTTTTTATTCCTGAATACTACTAGTTCTGACTTTTTATATCATATGACAACTGCTATGAAACTACTTGTTTTAAACTTATGTATTTATCTTCTACATGCAGAATTTGATTTTGATTCTTCCTTTATTCATGCAGTGATATTTGCTTATTTATTCTCTAATTATTGTTAGTAACAATATTTGTGATAGCACAAGTTGCAGTGTAGGAGTGTTTCTTGCTGGGACAATAAATTTCAGTCCACAAAATTCTAGACAGTAGATTTTGCAATAGTAAACTTTATTACATGAAGATGAGTTGTTTTATTGGAAAAAAAAAGTACTTTAGGCCTCTTTCTTGCCCAGTTCCCTAGCCAACACAACAACAACCACGAAAAATTTAGAGAACAGCTCCGCCAGACTGAGAGGTTTTGCTGATGCTTAGGAAAAAGAAACCAAACAGAAATGAACATCTGGAATAACTCTGTGCAAAATAGCAATGTGGGTTATTTTACACCAATCTTCATTGGGTCAGCTAAGACAGTAAATAATACCTTCTTAATTTCCTCCATGGCTATATAGTTATCACCAATTCTCATACCAAGAGGAAAAACAGAGAAAAAATTAAGTGATCTCTTTGAACTCAGGGTACATTAACATGCAGGGAATGAGAGAAATTCCTCTTTTTATCACCAAATAATGGAAAGTAATCACCTGCTCTAGAAAAGCCTGTTCTGTTTGGGCTCCACAGGTTCTGATGTTTGGCCTTGAATCATCAATGAGAATGACCTGACTAACTCCTCTGTAGCTGACACATCTACATTCTGTAGAGTCTGTTTTACTCAAAGTTGTTAAAATGTTTGATCTGTAATAATTATTCATTCTGTTTATTTGAATGAATCTCATAGAAATTCAACCATGACACTTCCAAAGCACCCCCCAGCTAATCATGGCCCACACAGACACCTCTCAACTCTAAACAGCTTGGCAATATTGTGTTGTCTGCATAAACAGATGTCCTATAAATTGTGTAAACATGTAATCATGGAAAAAGAAAAAAAAGGCAGAAATCAAGCCTATGAACATTCCAGTTGCTGCTCATTCTACATCTACACAGTGTAGAGTAGGTTCTTATGTCTACATGGATCTTTAATTAATATTTAATATTAATTATGCTTATAATTGAAAATGTGTGTAATGTAAGTCATGATTGCATTCAGTTACTGAAATAAAAATTGTGAAATGTTTCACTCTTATTCCTGAAACGTTTTATTATAGATAATATCTTTTCTTTGACTTGCCATACACAACAGAAAACACCTAAAACACCATAAAAAACCAACCAAAAAACCCAAACTAACAAAAAAACCAAAATCCAAAACAAAAAAAATCCTGATGCAAATTTTCTATTTATTGCAGTAACAAATTCCTCTCTGAAGAAAACCCCTATGGGTTTTTGCCAGGAAACAACTGAATAATATGTAATTCATAGGCAAAATGTCTTTCTTTGCTTCAGTCACTTTTGAACAATTAAACAAATAACTTTTGGCATTTTCCAGCTAGAAGTTTGTTCTACATTTTCCTGGGATGTTCCTCCAGCAGAGACATCCTTCTGAAAAATCGCATGGCCTTTAAATATTGCAACAAACCCAGGGGTCTGATAAGCAGGTGGATTGTAGCATGTCTCTCTCACTCTATCTCACAGTACTTCCTTGAGACACAGGACTAACCCTGAATTCTTAAATTCATAAATCCAGGCATAATATAATCCTTTTTACACACAGTTCAAGAAGTCTTTTAGAAGTAGAGCTTGTTTACTTTTACTCAGATGGGAAGACTGTGATAGTCTTGCTGCTTTGATCTTTAAGTATTTTTTTTACTCATTTCCAGAATAAATATCATCAGCAAAATATTTTTTTTTTCATTACCTTCATGATTTTTTTAGATTAATAGGGTTGGGTGTTCCTCCCACCCTAATGTTTATGTTAAGTTTTTTTGTCCTGTGGACAATATCACATCCTCTTTCCATCTGAATTGTCCTAAGCTAAAGAAGTGGAAAGAGGCATTTTGGCCTCCCATTTTCAGATTCTTCATCCCTCAGATCACTCTAATTCTTTTCCTGTAAAATTTCCTATGAAAACTCCCCTTTGCTCTCAGCCTGTGTTGCAGAGGACATACCACCCGTGTTTCCCTGTCCCTTCACTACCTGGTAGGTGACACTTGCATGGACGATAGGGTTGAGGTTCATAACTCATAATCTGCCAGTACTGCAGACTTCCTCTAGCTACCATAGTCAGATCTTTATCACTTTTGTCATTTCCACCTGATAGGATCTGTTTTAGAACAGAAATGTACACAGCTGAACACCACGTGCTGAACTTGCACATCAGTCCCCAACTCTATGCTGTCATTCCTAGGGCAGTGCAATCAGTGTAGCACAGAGACTATGTTCAGTATTGGCAATACCTGCCCCCTTTGCATCATCAGCAAATCTCAGACTAATATTACTGTGCTGATGAAGTAAATGAAGGTTAAAGAAAGGCAAAATATAACCAGGTCATCATAGAACCAGTCCTTGGCACGTTCACTTTCAACATTTCCTCCCATCTGCTACTTTCCCTTAGACACCTCATCTTTTGCCATTCTTTGTGTTCCATTTTTAAACTAACTCCCATTTATAAATTGTCATGTAGAATCACATCAAATGCTCCATGAAATTCAGATGTGGGTGAATGACTGTATTTCTGTCAGATAGGTAGAATCATGACAAAGATTTTGTTTCACTGGCTGTATACCTCTTTCTGTACCATCTGTTGCTTTTTCTTGTATTTGTCTTTTACAATCATGCTTTTAATTACTCTTTCAGAGTAATGAATCAAAGTCAGACTAATAAACCGAGGTCAGAAGTGATTTCTTGAACCTCTTCCCTCACTCATTCCTCCTCTAAAAGGCAGGTACTTTATCTGCTGGTTTTGGTTTTACAGGGCTACTCTAATGGTTGTGCATCTGTTACAGAAATATAACTGCAGACCCACGGCCCCCCAGTACTCCAGTCCTGCAGGAAGGCAGAAACAGAAAGGTTGTCCTCTGTTTGCAGCTGTTCCCCCGCTCCAGCATTCCTTTTCCTGCCTCTATTGATTATCTGCTTTGCCATTTGCATGATGAAAATCTCAAAGATGAGGATTTCAGTGCAAGCTCTGTACAAACCTTCAGCAGTTCTGTTTCTGAAGGAAAATCCATGGACTTCAATAACATCACTCAGGTGTCTACAGGTTAATGATGCTTAAGAGCTTTTCTGGACAGGAGCCTAAGGAAGTCACACGTTGTCTTGGTGTGTCCCCATTGTCAATGCCACTGTCTCAGCCCTCAACGTGGCTCTTCAGTACTGCTGCACTGTGAGCACCCCATGATGCCAGATAGTTCTTTTACCTTCAGTTTTTCAGCTTCCTTGAGCAGCCCCAGCCCATGTGCTGCCAAAGGAACAGGTAGAGTCAGGTCTATTACATGAAAGTTAATTTTTTGCATGTTAAAATAAGAAAAACATTTCTACAGAACTATCCATTCGTCTGAGGATTTACCTTTTCCTTTATGCATTCATTTTAAGAAGATGTTTCACTGTTTCCTTAGTGATTTATTTCCCTGAATCTTCTCTGATTAAACACTGTAAGATTTATTTCTTCAATGCTATATTCCACATAGAATTTTAATTGTAGAACAGTGGGAAAAGAGCTGGAGCAGAATAAAAACATATTGGTGTAATTCAATTTTTATACCCATTCCAAGATTTTTACCTTTGGGGGATAACTGTGTTTGGGGATGGTGAGGGGAATACAACCTATAAATTCTAATTGAATGATCAGTAATAAAAATAAATGATCTTATTAAAAAATTTACATGAAGCAGTGAAATGTTGAATGACCATTTTAGCTTGACAATAGGTGCCATGAGGCATATATATAATGGAGTAGTGACAGAGCAGCAAAAAAATTATTTTAGTCAAAGATCATTCTCCATTATCTCTAGAAAATATGGTACTTTTTGGCATACTTTTGGGTTCATCTCCTTGTAAATGGAGCTTTGAAATCAATACATGTTACCAACAGACGTCTTTTCTAACTGCACAGTTGTAAAAATCTGAAGAATTTAGAGGGCATTGTCATCAGGATTTGCCCATCTTGAGATATTTACAGCACAAATCTTTGATAGAAAAGTATTTTAATACTTCAATCTAAAATTGTGATGAAACCCTTTCATACTGGGTAAGGTTCTCTTCAGCACACTTATTTTTTGCTGGGTGAAGCTCATTAGAAATAATCCTCAGTATTTTTATTACCGAAGCATTTGGAGTGCTTAGGCATGGCCTAGATCCCCGGACTGCCTGGTGCTGCTCAGAGCAGAGCAAAGAGTGGCACCACAACATAAAAAAGTCTTGTATTATCGATCAGCTTGGCAAGTCTGCCACTCCAGCAGCCCAAAGGCTAACTCCTGGGATTCTCAGCAAAGAACCTGCTGGGGTGAGCTGTGATGCTGAAGACATCCGATGGATGCTCCACGGAGGATGCAGCAATGCTCTCTTTGCAGGAGGCTGCCAGGGAAAGTGTCCTCCCACAGGCAGGTAGAATGAGTAAGCTTGGGAAGTCTTTGAGAGTTACATCTGAAATAATCAGCACTGGAGACCTGTCAGGGTCACACCTGGTGAGAGGGGACAGCCAAGGCCGACACGGGACTGTGCAGGAGCTGATGGAGAAAAGGAGAAAGTGTATCTGAAGAGGTTGCTTCAAGCAAGCACTAAACTGCAAGTCTAGACAAGAATATTCATCCTTGCTGAGAACCAAGGAGTGTAAATTGCAGCACAATTGAAATCTTGGTCTCAATGAAAATGTTCATTCTGTTGGGAATGCAATGTTTGTGTGTGTATATACGGCCAGTGCTTAAAACTGGTACAAGTGAGACAAAGCTTCCCAACACTGGTGCTGTGTCTGAGCCAGGACAAGGGGCTCACTCCCTTCTTTGACCTGAAATAATTTCCTGAATGCAGCAAAATATGCAACACAAATTTTCAGTTATATTTTTAACATGAGAGAATAGTTTGGTTTCACATTTTTCTTTTATTTTTGCTTAAAAGGATTAATCTCAGGATCTGGTTTTCTTTATAGTTCAACTCTTCCATCTATTAAATAACAGAGAAATTAATCATCATTTATGTTAAGAGGCAGTGGGTGGTTCTGCTAAATAGTTTGAAAATGAGTAGTACCATGGATTTGTGTTTAATATCTAGTGCCAAGTGACTTTAATAGAACCAGTAGACACTGAACACTAAACATGGAGATCTTGGGTTTTTTCCCCCTGGGTTTCTATTTGCAGAAGAAAAGAACATAATTTTAATTTTAAAATTTCAAGGGGCTTTTTCCCTTATCTTTTATCCATATTGCAATTTTCAAACTCCTCATCTAAGTTACAGACATGTGTATCAAGATCTAGTCTCCATCCCAAGCATTAGCACTTGTTCCTGCACTTTAATCTTGGGCTTTTGGCATTTTACCAGTGACTTCACAGGTGTCATGTTCTATTAATAATTAATAAGCAAATATTTCACACAGTGTTGTCAGTGAGTAATATTATAATATTGTACGTCATGAATTTAAATCAAAAATTGACAAAAGACTAATTCTTTCCAGGATCTTAGGAGATTTTGCAGATGTCTGTCACACAGGCTGGGAGATATCTGAACACTATTTTTAGGGAAAAGATGAAAGTGTTTCACAGCGTGTCTATCTGAACATGAATGATTAATGTACTTTTGGTCCAGCTTCAGCTGGACTTTTTTAGATAACAGACAAGAAGCAACATTTGATCTCATATGTCATATCTCTCAATAGATCGAGAGACAGCTAAATATATATACATACATATATATATATATATATATATATATATATTTGCCTTTTTCTTATGTCATGTCCTGCATTATAAATCATGGCTTGGCCAAAAAAAAGATGTATAGAGATGCTAGATTTCTAATGGATATCTTTTAGTATTTATTAATTCTTATTTTCATTTTTGACTGAGCATCACTTGATATATTCTATGATTTCCCAAGTTTTGCTCTGTATGGAAAAACTGTCAATGCTACCTGAGATGTATTATAGAAAAAAATGTCAACTCCTCATTACTCTGTGTAAAGTAGGCCCTTATTAAGGGGTTGATTTTTAAAAAATCTTCTTTGCTTTCTAATATGTCAAAAACAAATAAAAAGAAAAATTTGAAGTTGACCAGGAATTTGAAATGAAGAAAAAAATGGGGAAAAAGGGTGATGAATTCTTTCTAAACAACAAGGACTTGTCCCAGTGTCTTAACTGAGCATTGGAGACCTCATATTTCTGGAGAGAAGGAAGAGTAAAATCAAACATCTAAACTTAGAATTGATATTTTACGGAATGTAAGTTTCTACACTAATAATCCTTTCTGGAAATTTACACAGATTTTGTATTTATTTCTTCATAGACTATTGTCCAAGGATACCCAAATGTGTCTTCGCTTTTCCCCATGCAATCATTTCTGACAAAAGAACCTCATTATCTCAACAGAATAATTCTGCTTTCACTGCCATGCACTGTAGACTGCTTTTAATGCCTAGATTGTTTCCAGTCTAATACCTAGAAAAATAAAAACTGTTTTGAGAAGATTTCAAAGTTTGAAACCTTGTAACCAAGTCAGAGTTGGTGAACGAAACAACCTCTGAATACTGTTTGTAGCTGCCCAAATTCTTGCACACAATTGCACATCCTGTTTCATGTTGGTATTGGAAAAACATTAAGTCAAAAGTATTGTAAATATGTAGTCTGAGTAATTTATGATGTCAGCCTGAAACATTGCCCGACTGTCACTTCCTTCATGAAGCTGCTGCTTTTGTGGAATACTTATGTTTCTATCCACTGGTTTTGCAGCAATCCACTGCAAACCAGTAACAAAAGACAAGTTGACACAGATCGTGCCATAATCAAACCTCTCCTGATGGGAGAGAGTTTTTAAAGTCCTTGCCAGGAGTTTGAGACACAAACAGGGACTCCCAGCCTTCGCTGCTTCTTGATAGTTGTTTATTAAGTTTTATCAGAGAAAAAGAGTCACTGGTGTGATCCAGACGTAGCACAGAGCAGAGAATACAGGAGAAAGCTGAATTATCAAGATTACACAGCCTTTTTAAAGGTAAATCAACCAATGGTTACTGAAAACGTACATTATTTTTACTTTTCTACCAATTATTCAGTAACAAGGACAGGAACTGTGGAATTCTTTGTCCAATCATCCCAAACTACTTTTACTGCAGAATATGGAGTAGTAGAAGAAGAAGAAGAAGAAGGTTTGGAGAACAACAATAGTCCTCCATTTTGATGTTTTTTGCTTTTATTTATTTACTACATTAACAAACCCAAAACCTCTAAATTTTTCACCCTGTGACAATCTTACATAGTAGTCTATCACCTAATTTACACTAGTGTAGTTTCTAGTTCTTCTCTAAGAGTAGGCGGTTTTTCCACGGACAGAGGTCAAAAGCTGTGTTGTTCAGGGGGGTGAAACCCCTCAAAACAGGCAGAGAAATATTCTCTGCACTCTGGGTTCCTATAACAAGTAAATATGGAAATTATACTGCCTGAGGAAAACCTGCCACTCTCAGTACAGAGAGAACCAGCTCAGGCAAGAGGAATTTGATTCTCTTCCTCTGCTTCAGAAAGGCACTGAGCTTGACCACATGACAGAAGGAATTGGATTACTGGGATATAAGAAGGTCTAGGACAATTTTGTGGCTCCTATTGTAAAGAGGAAAGCACTGTCTGCACTTTTTGTGCTGAAAACTGATCCCTTACCCATCTAAATGCTCCAAGGCTGCTGGCTTGCTGCTGGGGTCTTTGGGAGACTGAAAATTGATCTGATTCCTGATAATATCATTCATGTTCACTGTACCTACAGTCTCAAATGGGAATTAATCACTTCTCTCATGATTGTGTGTCAGGCATTGGAATAAACCTGGTGTGAAGTGAGGCAGCTGACAGCTTGATGACAGTATCCCAAACAGGGCTGTGGATACACCCAGCTTAAACTGCTGGGAGTTTTTAATCAGAAGCATCTGAATTTAATTGTCAAGAAAATGATATTAAATTTATTCCCCACCACCACTGATCGGTTTAAGAACAAGACAAGGAATGAATTACTGGTATTTTCTTCTAGGGCTTTCTGCCAGATCAAACTGCAGCTCTGCATATCTAGCTGTCTGTCTGCCTGCCTGTTTATCCATCTGTCTGTCTATCTGTATCAGCTCTTTGGACTGTTTCATGAAGCAACAAGGTTGACACTTCTTGGACATCTTTGGAAAAATGCACACAATAATTCATGAGCCCTAGTTTTTCAAGTAAGAGGTTGCTCCCAGAGATGATTATATGAGGCAAAACTCAGCCACTAGCATGAAATAAACAGACTTTTCACAAGAGACTGTCTCATCCTCGTTGTGATCCTTGAATTCGAAATCCAAATCCACTGGGATTATATAATTTCATAGCTCAGAAATTAATGTGCCACATTTCATTAAGGCCTCTGGCTGCTTCACTGCAGAATGTTTTCTCCTCTTTATTACTTCTCGGGCTTGCAGTTCGAAATCCAAAATGGACCAGTCTGGGATTCTGCTGCAACACCATCTCACCTGACAAACTGCTTAATAAATGCCCTGAAGTAGGGATGCACAGCCTGCTCCTGAATAGCCTTTCACCAGATGCCAACAAAACTCTATCCTTCTGCCTGATTATAAGAGATTGTAATGATTTTCTTCTCATGCAGCTTCCCCTTCACTGAGCTGAACATGGCTGCTTGCACATTGTTGAATTGTTCCTGTGTTAGTAGGTGTTGAATTTTCTGGCCTTGAATACCACGAACTGCAGACACTGCACGCTTTCAGTGGATTTCAAAAATTCCGTGGAAATAACCATTATTATCATTGGCTACAAATACAGGAAAAAGGTAAATTTTTACTCCTCTGAATGCACATGCACATTGTATCCTCCTGTAAATGAACACAGCACATGGATGGGAGAAAAACCTGCTGAGGGGAAAGAGGAGGATGTGATGGATATGAAGAAACTCTGGAAGTTAATCTTGACTATAGTAATTAGCTCACAGGAACACTGAGGAGTGCTGGCAACTTTTTCTAAAGGTTTTGTGTAGGCTTTGCACACCAGCTATAAAGAAAATGTATTCAGAAAGATTTGCTATTATTTTTAATATATTATTAAGAATTATTCATGGTAATTTATTCAGGTCTTCATAATGCTATCATAAAATATGCACATTAAGGACCCTGTAAGTGCTTTTGGTCAGCATGTCATTTCAGAAAAGGATTTCCTGAGCTTGTGCCAACTGACTGCACTGCAGCCACACTGAAATATTCAAGTATCTTCACTGGAAACTTTTCTTTTGGCATTTTGTCATTGATTCTGTTTTGATGTGTCAGCTTCGATATGGTGATACTTCAGCATTTAGACACCAAGGCTCTGCATCACTCATGTCAGCATTTCTGACAAATGTGGAGCTTCTCCAAGGCTTGTGAAGCTTTAATAATGTTTGTAATATACTTCAGACTCCTCAGAACAGAACAAAAGCTATTGCTTTTTTAAAATTCCCTATTATAAAATTGAACTCTCTGAAAAATCACCTGGCATTGGTCTTCACCTGGCAACAACCCACTAATGAAAGATGTACATGTGTTTTCCACCTCTATTTAAAATTAAAACTCTCTCTTTTTGCTGTAATATGGGTAATTATATTATCTGTATACTCCATTATATGGAAAGAGCTTTTTCAACAGAACTGTCTCTTCCAAAGTGTTACTTTCCAAGAACTAATATTATTCCTTTTTATTTCCCCTTTATATTTTCTTTTCTTGCATTAATATACTTTTGATTGAGTTCAGAAGCTGAAAAATGCAACTAATTAATCCTTATCCCCTCTCCCTGGATCATTTATTTCTGTCACATGCCCAAGGGATCTTTTCCAATCAATGTCTTCTTTATTGTTTGGGTGATGCTCCTTGTTACCTTGCCATCAAGCTAGAGAATCTTGTCTGAAAAAGATAAGATAAAATAATGATATTTTAGTAATCTGGAGCAAGGAGAGAAAGTATGCATCAAAGTGATTGTTCCTCCCTCCCTAACATCTCCTACTTCCTGGAAGGAGTTAATGAGGGCATTTGTCTTTTTCCTCTTTTCTGTTCTCTTTTCCTCCCTTTTCTCTTTTCTTTTCTCTTTTCTTTTCTTTTCTTTTCTTTTCTTTTCTTTTCTTTTCTTTTCTTTTCTTTTCTTTTCTTTTTTCTTTTCTTTTCTTTTCTTTTCTTTTCTTTTTTCTTTCCTTTTTCTTTTCTTTTTTCTTTTCTTTTTCCTCTCCTCTCCTCTCCTCTCCTCTCCTCTCCTCTCCTCTCCCATTGTTTCCTCTTCATTACATCCTCCACTGTGAAGAAGTTATTTTTACTTGATATACCCTTTATAAATATTCCCTAAGGACTCTCAGCTAAAATTGTCTGGTGGTTCAGACACCTTTTTCCTGTTGTGATATTTAACCTTCTTACTTGTCTAACTTGGTGACAAAGCTGTTATTTTCAGGTTATTGGATGAGCTTTTGGGTTGGTCTTTTTTTACCCTTTTCCTTTCTTTTTATTTTCCTCCCTATAGAACCATGTTGCAGTCTTCATAAAAAAATTACAGGCATGAGTCCTTCCCAGTTCAGCCAAATTTCATTATAGAGCTTTTATTTAGCTTTTAATAACTTTGTTTACAAAGAGTGATCTGCTCTGAAAATTTCCCAGACATTTTGAAGCACATTCTGAGAAAAGAAAAATGCTGAAATGGTTCTCCATTTTTAATAAGGGTCTAAATTTAAATTGTGCAACTGAAATTCTACTGCTTTTAAACAGGGTGTCATTTTTACACAGAAAGTGAATAATGTAACTGAAAATGAGAAATTATGGAGTAAGACTGGACATTTTCTGTTACATGAAGGACAGGCAAGCCATTTATCAGTTTGAATTGCTTTAAAGGTACCTGCTTTGCAATGCTAACCTGCTAAATTTTTTTGTCCCTCTTCAAACCCCTCACCCTGAGACTTCACACCTGTCAGTGGTTGCTGGACTGCAGTACTTGGAACTTCTGATTTCGTGATAGACTGGACTCCCTGCACCAGAACTTCTTTTTATTTTATTTTATTATTTCTTTTTAAATCCAGAAGAGGCTGGGGAATATGTCTGAACTGGTGTTTGTAGATTCAGTGATTTGGTTTATGTTTGGCCAAACAGGCAGGTATAAAATAAATGTGTTTCAGCTGGAAGACCCTAAGACAAGTTAAATGCTAAAGATGTCGAGTGGATGTTGGTTATTTTCCAGAGGAGTAAAAGTAATGTTTTATTTGAGTGCATGGATTCAAAAGTTTGGTGATCTATGAGAGTCTTGGCCCAGAATTTTAAAGAATAGAAATATAGAAATATATTTATAAATATAAATAACAAATTTCCACAGTATACTTATTTTTAGCCCTGGTGGTTCACAGTGCAGGTGGCAAGGGCACCTTTTAAACCACAGGTGTAACTCTTGTATTAACTCCCCTCTCTCTCCCCAAAACATGGCTCTTGCCATTGAGGGGAGGATTTGCTGAAAGTTGGGCAAGTTGAGTCAAGCATGAAGATTTGCCCAAGAATCAGACAGCCCTGAGCATGGACTGACACTGTTCACACTGATTCAAACCAGCAGGGACAAAGGGTACATGAGTGCAATTCTGCTGAGTGCAACAGGAGTGGGAAAGAATATTTCTGCTCAGAACAAGACTTCTGACTGTGTGTGAGCCTGTGTGTGTGTTTGTAAAGTCTGACTTTTCTTATAAAAACAAAGAAAAAATCTTCAGTTCCTGTAGAGTTGCTAGGACTTTTAAGAAACACATTTCAAATATATGGAAAAAATCCCAATTTCATTGTGCTCTATTTCTTGAGATAATGTAAAGTAATAGCTCTAGAAATGCAGGTTTCATTTTGATATATCTTTCTTAAAAATGTGCCCATCACCCTAAGTAGCAATATTTGCATTAAATGATGCGTACTTAAGACTGTTATGTTTAAGAGGATATCATGAGACATTGTACCAGAAGGCAAAATACAGTAAAATAATATTGGTTCTTTTAAGAAATCAATTTAAACAGAACTTGTAGAAATATAAATTGCCATTATATTTATTCAATATACTTACATTAGCAACCAAAGTATAGATACGTTTGACATAGAACAATAAAATTTCTGGGGGAAAAACATATCCCATCAGATAAAAGTAAAATATTATCATTATTACTGCTCCTGTTGTCAGTCATTGCTATGTGTCGTTGGAGATGGATGGTGAATAAAGTGCAGACTACAATCTCTGAGGACTGGGACTAAAAAGCCAATATATAAAAAAAAAAAAGAAAAAGAGAGTAAAAATGAAAAAGTAATTTTTTTTGGGTAGCAACTACATTTGTGTCTTGATACCGTATTATTGATATGATATGTATGATATCATATGTATGATATCATATTGATATGATATGTATTGATATCATATGTATGATATGATACGGTATTATTATTATGTAAAATTTCTTTTTACGGAAATGTTTTCACCAATTGGGCAAGAGAAAGAATATGGATCTATGAGTCTGGCCATGTCTGTTGAATTCATTGGACTTTCAAAGTACAGGGTTGGATTTCAAGTTAGATAAAATAGAAAAAAGACAATTTTCACAATTTTGTCTTCTCTTTCATACTTAGACTCCAGTCCCTCCTCCATCCATGGATGGATACCACATCTTTACTCCCACGGGAAGGAGTATCTCGATTTTCTTGTGGTAGACAAATTAGCTATTGTTTCTAAGCAGAGAAATGAAGACTGCCTTGGAGTTACTGAAGCCTACTTAAAGTAGGATATCTGAAATGGCACAGCACAGAACAGCAGTGCCCATGAAATGCAGACAGGCTTCTTGAAATTGCAGTAGCAAATGAACTGCTCTAATTACTCTTGTCAAAGTTTGCTAGTCCTTACTTATGCTGAGCAGTGCCACTTCCCATGAATAGTCATGCTGGATTTGAACAGGAACTTCTGCAGAGTAATATGGCAGGAAAAGTGACAAGAAATTTGATAGAGAATTGTGACTGTGATATAGTAATGCATTAGACCTGGAAATATCTGTGCAGTGTCCAAGACGTGTAAAGGTATCCTCAGAAACTGCTTACAAAAGTAATTAAATACTGCACCACATACAACTCCAAACAGGGTAAGAAAAACTGTGTTTGTGAGTTTTTTATGGTTTGAGTGAATAAAGACAAAAATAATGGAGAGCTGCTTTAGCTGTTGGAGAGTCTGACAGATATCAGGCAGCCTGTATGGGGGACGGGTCCTGGGAGTCCTCTCAGCAAGAGAGAGAATTACTGTTAGCTCTTAGATCTGTAATATTTTACTTGTATTTCTGCCTGGAGAACAAAAGAATCAGACAGACTCCTGTGGAAGAATCTTTAATGGAGAAAGGAAACAGACTGATTTTCAAACCCCAGCTTAATTTGTGGAGGTGGAAGTCAAAACAAAGACAGAAACCTTATCCTATACTTCTGACTTTTAAACTAAGCAGGTTTGACCTACCATTGCTAGGGAGGAATAAATAAAGCAACCCATGAGATTAGCCTCGAGACATTTCTGTGACCTTACCTGATCTTTTCCTGAAAAGCAGCAAATCCTCCACTCCTGAACAAGTTTCTTTCCCATAGCAGAACAGATGGAAATATCAGCTCTAGTTGTACTATTTAAAGAAGAGTTTTGTCTCCATTTCCAGTAATATGTTAATGTTTCAACATCTTTTCTCTTAAAGGCTAATTGTTAAGAAAAAATATTTAATCACTTTTAGTAATTGACAAGTCCATAATTTGAATTTTCCATGTCAAAGGAAACTTCCCAAAGCTATTTTGCTCCTACATTTTTATGTATCTGCAAATCCAACTGAGCAATAGTGAGGATTATCCAAGCCCAAATATCCTTCAAAACATCTTCAGAAAGTGAAAGAATGAAATAAAGGGAAAATAAATATGGGGAAAGTGGACTGGTGAGAAATAGAAAATTTGCCATCAGCTTTGGATTTCATTTCACAGTTTGTAACATATCTCAATATGCTGAGCTGGCCCAGATGTCATGGTTTTAAGGCAGCCCAGAAAATTTGTTGTACAGTGCTTCTGTACAGCCAAAACACCCTGTTCAACAACTCTCCAGTTTCTCTAAGTGTGTGGTCCAGTCAGAACTTCTGGGGAGCTATCAAGAGGACAATGAGGTTAAGGAACAGAGTCCTTCTGGCTATTGAGATTCAGAACAAGAAGTGAAAGCACCTATTGGCTCACAGGGATTAACACTATGCATGCATATAGCTCCTTATAATTGCAGGTATGAGAGCAAGAACAAAATATTTATGGGTCCTGAGGGCTGTAACTTTTTAAAGATTAATACCTTCTTGGGAAGATACCTTTGGTGACTGGAACAGCTGTTTTGGAACTCTGAAGGACTGCACTGCTCTTAATGCTAAATAACACTTGAATGACCTGCGTGAGGTAAAATCAAATTCCTGGCTTCCTTTTGCCACTGTCCTCCCCTCCTTCTTCAGAGTCAAATGCCACTGCCTTGCAGAGGGAGGAGAGGAAATCTTTTAGGTTCTGTTGTATTTGTGAGCCTCACTGTTACTCAGCACAAAGCACTGATTCCCAGTATTGGAGAAGAGCAGGGAACTGCATCCACAGAGCTGATTTTAGGACTTTTCCTTGTTTTTGTAGTGACCATGAAATTTTGTAGTTCACTTCTCTTAGTCCTTTTAAATCCTCTACTCCCCCTCACTCTGTGGATCTGTGCAGACCCCAGGAACTGGCTGAGGTTTGGTCAATCCCACAGTCCCTAAGGTGTGGGACCATTTTGCTAAAGCAATATGCACAGAGGCCTGACAAATGAACAAAACAGCCAGCATGACATGGAGAGACAGCACTTTTCCTTTGTGAGATTTTAAAACTATTTTTTCAGCAGGCTTGGCTAGCAGGAGCAGTGGGCATAGGAAATTCAGATGAGGATTTGAGTTCTAAGAAGACAGAGGATCTTTAACATTTATCAGTCTCCTGACTGCGCTGAGGATTTTTCCTTATGCAGAGAAAAGGCAACGTCATTTATCCTTGACTGAGAACCACTGATACATTTTAACAATGAAATTGGTTATTCTCTGCATTACAATGACTAGCTTTCTGTAATTTGACATTAATATGCTTCTACCTGAATAGTACAAAATGTGAATTAAATTGCCACAGGGAAAAATGATGAACCTCTTCTTTGATTTAATCTAAAAGCAGACAGTTATGGTCTCTTTCCTCATAATAATGTTCCCCCGTCTCTTTCCAAAAATTTTACTTTAACTTGTCTAAGTTTTCCTTTTAATGCAGGAAAAAAGGCAGTATACAGTGTGACCTTCTTTTTACCACTTTTTAATTTATAAAATAGAAATATTTTAATAACAATCATAATTATATATTATATTATATATTTAAATAATTCTTTACACAGAATTATTAAGGTTGGAAAAGACCCCCAAGACCATAAAGTCCAACAATTAACCTAACACTACCAAAACCATGTCCATAAGCACCACAGCTCATGTTTCTCAAACACTTCTGGGATGGTGATTCCTCTACTTCTCTTCAGCAATATATTAAATTTATAACTATGGGAAAACATAATTTCATAGTTTGGAATTAAAAGTGGAGACAATATTTACCACTGGTTTTTAATCAAATCTTTCCCCCCAGCCCCAATCACACAATGAAAGAGTTAAGACAACATTAAGGATTCAGCTGAGGCTCACAAAACAACCCCCCAAAACCCAACAATAGGGAGATCATGCTGAAAAGTGATTTTTAAACATTTTCCCTAGTCCAGGATATATCTCTGGCATATGGCTAATACTGTACCTCCATAGAGCACTGCTTCCAAGAATACACACCCTTTTGCTACAGTCTGACAAAGCACAGCTAAACTTTGTCCCTCTCCCTGTTGATCCCTGTCCCTGTGGAAGGCAACAGTCAAAGCCATTTAAAAGGGAAAACATTCTTCTATCTGTGGCTCCACCAGCTATCTGCCTCTGCTCTGAAACCAAGGAAAGAGAATATTTCATGGCAAACTGTAAAATGCAAATGTCTAAAATACATAAATATGTTCTTTGAATATGGCAACATGTATTGATGATGTTTTATGCATAATGTTTTTCGTCTCTCTCAAACTGTTATTTGTTAGACATCTGTAAAGAGCTGAGGCATTAGACTCCTTTTTATGTGATATTTTTATGTGCATTGCTAAGTGGTCTGGCTGGGAAACAAGATTGTATGATCTGTGTTGCATTTTTGGTACTATACTTACAGATAAATTCAGCTTATTTGTGATAACAGCAAAGGTTTTTAGTGACACATCCCGAGATACAAAATAGCTAACCTTTCCCTATCAGCTGGCATCAAACCATTCCCCTCCCACATCTAACATGGCTCCTGTTTTCATTGATAAGCCTTGATACAGACTGGATTACAGGTGGTCTTCACAAACATTAGTGCTCTCTCTATAAATTATTTCTTCTTGCTCCAGATTCTGTTTAACAGGTCATATATTATTTTCACCCCTTTCTCCTAGTTTTCTGTCCTGCAGTGAGGCAAATGTTTTACTGGTGATAGACAACATCACATATGAATAAATCCACCTATACTTTTTTTTATTATTATTTCTTGCTTTTTATCTGCTCCTTTTGGAATGCAGCACACAGAGAGGGTGTGGTAAATAAGTCCCTTTTATCAGTGAACATTTCTCCATATTAAATCTCTCATTCATTCTGGAATCTACAGGCAGCTTAAAATATGCCTCATGTCTGTGCAGTCACAGCCTGGAGACGTATTGCAAGGCTGGGAAAAGACTGACTTTCTGATAGCTATCTGTTTGTGATAATAGCATGGAAGGAGTGTCAGTCATACTCCCCACATCTGCTCCAGCTAGCAGAGGAAGACAGCCTCATCATTTTTATGGCTGGCATGAGTGTATCGGGCAGAACCCCAGCTGATAAGCAAAAGTGATGGTGTCACTGTCTTTCTCTCAATATATATTCATAATATATTATTCTAAATATCCCTTTCTCTAAAACCATTGCAGACAATCCTGTATTTGTTCATATTTACTCAGACAAGCACGGAGAGGCCTCACTTTCCATTTCAGCTGAACCAAACCACCACTCTCTGCAGTGTTTCGTCTCCACTGTGGCCCTGTTTATAACTTGGCATATTTTCTTACCTAGAATTTAAATGCCTTTCCAAAAACAACTGCTTCTCTGACTTGCTCTCCAGATGTGTGTTAGTAGCCATTCAAGCAAACACAGGAGAAAAAGGTATGAGCCTCTCTCTATCGGTCACTTTCTCTAAATCACTTTTAAACCTTCCTGTAGCAGCAGATTGCATAAACTACATAATTATTTTTCCCTGCGTCTGTTAATTGAAAAAAAAAATCTGCCACCAAATGCTTAACCATGGTAAATCAACAGAGTTCTACTGATTTAAACAGAGGTTTGATTACATCTGGCATCTGAAGGGTGATTATCCTGGACGTGGTCCCTCACACAAACCCTCAGCAATTATCTTACAGAAGAATTTTTCACCTTCATTTTCATTGCTAATGGAATATGGCAAGCTTTGCCTTCTAGGAGGTCATCCTGTGAATCTGGATTTGGAATCTATTTATCTGGATTCCAGTGCTCAGATTGATTAGAAACCTTTAATCTGTCCCTAAACAATTCCAAGCCATAACGTTATAGCAATTTCATATTCAAAATACTGATTTTTATGACATATCTCTTATCAAAGCTGTCAGTAGGAGAGCTCTAAACATTTTGCAATTTCATTCAGGTTTAAATTTGCATTTGTCATTAACTATAGGCTTTACAAATTCACTAGGATCCTTTAAAGACCAAAAATACCAGCTCTCGGAATCCTTTCTTTTAACTGGAGCATCTCTCAAGCATGTACAAAGAAATCCTTGAGGTCTTGATATTTTTACATAAGCCATTTTTTGTCTAATATTTCTGATTTCCTGACTAGCTTTCCTTTAACTTTATGAAATACTTGTAATTTTTAGTACAGGAATTCTTACTGATGTTATTATTTCGGACAAACAGAGTTTTGATGCAAACCAGAGCACAGAGCTTCTTTAAGCCTGGCCATGTAATTTGCTGGGCCAGGTAGGAGGCAGAATGTGGGGATGTTCTCACAACACTGAGTTTGACAGATTTTGGTAAAATACAGGAAAATTTTTCCAATACAAAGAGGAGTCTTTCCTTTCGCTTCAGCAGACACTGGACAGGGGTCTTGTATCATTCACAGCTATCTGGAAAAATAAGTATGTAAAACTGAGAAATTCCTGGGGGACCTCATGAAGCTACATATTTTCAGTCAATGATGGTACAAGAAATATTTGATGAAAAGTACTAGTTAGTGCATGAATGAATGAATGAATTTTATTCATTTGCTAGATTTTTTTTAGTTTGAAGAACAGTCCAAGAAAAGACAGAATTAGACACAATCACTGTTACATAGGAGTAAGTGGTAATCTGCCCCAAAATTTGTCAGTTGTAACTAAATACAAGATTTGAAATTTCTTTGTAGCATTTTCCAAGGCTTTTCAGCATATAAATCTAGACTGAAATATTATAAAATAGTTCAGGTGTCCAAATATAAAGTGAAAAATAGGCTGTGTTTGCTTAAGGCTGGCTGAAACAGAAATGGAAATTGGAGTAAACCGTGGCTCATAAATGATGAGGTGAAAAGAGCATGAGCGGATTGCATTTCTGCTTCTTCTGTGCAGTTGGTATTGAGTTAAAAAAGACAGTTAGGCACACATTGTTTAATCAGACCTTCCTTTCCTGCTTGGAAGAGTTACCCAGCACAATCAACTCAGACACCCAGAATGAGATAAATAATGCAAGCAGGTACTCTAATAAATTTTAAACAGCTGTCTGGGGAAAATGTGTTTATTTCTTCAGATACTTTCAAACAAAGATCTGAGCTGCAAAATCTCCTCTTTTTCCTTTGCTTTATGATCATGAGTTTCCTCATGTCCTACTGCCTAAAAATGATTCCTCCTGAAAGGCTTCCTAATGGCTTCACTGTTAAAATCCTACAAATGTTCACAGACTTATAAAATTATGGACAGGTTTTTCCAGTGATGTCCAAGCTCCTTGGCCTGCCTTGCCACCAGCCCAGAATAGGCACTTCTGGAAGAAAAATCCTTTAATCCATTGCCAGAAACACTCTGTTGTACATGAAAGTAGGAACTCTGACATCTCAAATGCAGTAGTGATGGAAGGAAGGTCTCCACTGTAAGTTTTTGGGTTTCATCCGAGGAGATGTTAAATGATCGTGACAGCTCTGCTTTCTTTGACCCTGACTCTGACCCTGAATTGGAAAGGGCCATCTCTGAGGCTGAGCACATTAAAAATCAGCCAAGATAGGGCTGAATGGAGGTTTATCTAGAACATACAAAAACTGTAAATTGTCAAGAATGTTAATGGACTTTTGTCAGCAAGGAATAAAATGAACATGGTACAGGTTTTAGCCAACATCTGTTTTTCTTTACCACATTAGCAGCACCTCTGACACCTGTAAAAGCATTTATTTCAGGGCAGAACCCATAAAGGGCCAATCATTACCTACAGGACTTTTTTCTGTCTTTTTTTCCTAGAATTTTTCTGTGCTTTTACAGGTACCTTTCTTACTTATGAGGGGTGGTGATGATTTTGGGAAACGCAGGGATCAGTGACACACTCTCTCAACCAGGTTGTTAATTGCCTGTCCATAGTAACAAAGCTAGCTGAAAAAAAAGAAGGAAAGAACTCTGTGCCTTCTGAGGTCTCACATTTTGCCCAGAGCTTAGGCATGCCAGATTACCTGAGGCAGCTTTTGGAGCTGGGCTGTCCCCAGCCTCCTGCCCTTGGTTACCCTCACTCAAATAACTCCTCTGTTCAAGATTGCTCAGTTCAAGGGCTACACCGCAATCCCAGGCTAAGTATTTTGAGGTCAGTTCAGATACAGCAAAGCATCACTAATTCCTGTACTAACAATAAGAACAATCACTGTAGCTTTGTTGACTTGCTGCCTATCTGCTGAAAGCACCTGTAAGATTGAAACTTTTGAGTCCATATATTAGACATAATTACAAAATAATTATAAAATTGATAAATATAATTAATATTTTCAAATAGTCTTCAACGTTTTTGACTGGAGTTTGACCTTGCTGAATTTTCTTCAGAAGTCAATATACAATTAAGATTGTATGAAGCTGATAGAGGTAACAATTGTAAATATACCCAGAGAGCATTTTACAGTTGCCTGATTAAATCAATCTGCTTAGGCCAATTTACATTGTCCTTGGTTGGTAGTTTATTTGAAAAAGGTTCCATTATTCTTCTACTAAAACAAAATTTAAAAAATACATAGAAATTTAAATAAAAAGGGAAAAAAAATGACTGTACAGATGAGGTTTCTAGAAACTATGGCTGTTCAAGAAAGTGTTGTTGTAAGCCAAGACAGTGAATTTAGAAAAAGTATCTACAACAAGTTTTGTTTTGATGTGGTAATGCAATGAAAGGAAAAACGCAAGATTAGATTTTCAAAGATTAGGAGGTGAAGAAACATTTAAATTGAATACTAATTTAATTTAAAAAGCCTTGAGGAAGCTGTGCCCTTCATGTAAAAATACTTTTTTTTGAATTAGCAAGGTGTTTCATCTGCCAGATGAGCATAATTGAAGTAAAGAGTTTATGCAGACAGAGAAGGAGTCAGCCTTGTTTTTATCCTCTGCACAGCAGAAGCATTCACAGCTGGAGGCTGGTGAGGAGGTCAGTGTTTGTGAGGAAACATGGAATGCTTTTAATCTGGCAAGTGGCTGAGGGGAAAGAAACTACTTGGAGCTGAGCCCACTTGTAAAAGTTGCTGGTAAGATTCAGAGCCTGTATCCTCTGAGCTTAGAGAACGGAGAAAGCTGCAGAAATGGAAGAGCCTGGCATGCAGACATGACACTCAAACACACCCTTTGTCAGCAAAAAGTCTCTTGGAGAAGAGCTCCCACTTGAACTTATTGAAACCATCACTGTTCTCCTCCAATAGTAGACATTTTTTAATGCATATTCTTGCATCTGTGGCTTCAACAGCACTCAAAATAGTGACACTTAGAAAAATAATTTTACCAAACTATGACATAGCAGAATTTGAGACAGCCTTATTTGCTGTTACTTGTCAAACTCCAGATATCTTTAGGATATTTTGGCCCAAAGATTTGATGGCTTTACTGTGGAAGATTGCTCCCTTCACAGTCAACCCTAAAGAGGGCCATGTCACTTTTGGCTGTGTGAGATGACAAACTGACAGCTCATTCACAAAACAAAGCAGCCAGAGTTTCAATCTGTGATTACTTGCAAATCAAATGTCCTTGATTTTATTCCTTTTCATTTAAACTGTGATGAGTGAGGTGAGGACCAGTTTCTATTAACTGAGTGATGAAAAGAAATGGGCACCCCAGAGACCCAGTTGCCCAAAATTACTGTTTCCTATTATCTGGCATGGCTGGATTAATTTGTCAATGACTGCATTCAAATATTGCGGCTAAATCACAGAGTTCCAACGTTTTTTGCATATTTAGAAAAACAAAACATGTCTTCATGACTTACTTAATAAACCACAGACAGATTTGACCTTTGTGAAGTAACAAGAAACTGAGCTCAGCCTCTATGAGGTGTCGTAAGGTACAGACCACAAAAGTGAGTGATCTGAAAACACTGAAAATGTGTCTCTTGTTTGGTGAAAGAAAGGTTTTTTAGAAGCATATTTAGGAATATTATTAAAGAACCCTTTGATTGAAAAATGCCCCCAGGAAATAACATTTAATTTATTGCAATTTTGATCATATTGATCACTAAATAATTAAACGGCAATCATTTAATCTTTACAGATAATCAGACAAAGCACCACACGGAAGGTAACGATTTATCTATTATTGTTCATAAAACACAAAATACCTTATTTCGTCTTCCAGTGTATTGTAATTCACCTGAAAAACCAGTGTTCCCTGTTGTTTCTCAGGACTCCCACTGATTACTACATTGAAATTAGCTCTGGAGGGAAGAAATGGCAGCACATATAAAACACTTTCAGTGCAAATAAAACATTTCAAGATTTTAATTTACACCTTTTCCAGAAGTTAAATGGGTTTATGAGATAATTAATGATCTGTTTTATTTTGCAGCTTTGTATTGTAATATGAATGCAATGCCATGGAAGTGGCCAGGTGGAGGGGAAGAAGTAATACAGCTGACATTAAGAACCCTTCATCTTGCTCTCCCTAAATAACCCACAGCAACAAGTATGGTCCTAAACTGGGTTCCCTGAATTCCAGAGCTGTGTTCTCCTCATTAGCAGTTTATGGAACTAGGTTCCTAATTTAAAAGCAGCAAAGAAGCCAGTTGAGGTCTTTGTTTCAGTAAGCAAACAAGGTTGGACTCAGTAATCTTAAAGGGCTTTTCCAACCTAAATTATTCTAGGACTCTGTGATTAATTAATCTGTACGGATTTAGCTGAAATTATAGAATCACAGAGTGATTTGGGTTGGAAGGGACCCTAAAGATCATATAGTTCCAACCTGCTTCAGCCTTCTCCTTATCCCCGGTGACCACGTTCTCTGGTTTGCTTCTGGACCGGGCCTACACTTTCCCTATTCTTCCCTTAATCACTGATGTATCTGTAGAATTTCTTTTTCCCTTGACATCTCTAGCCATAATTAAATCTATAAGAGCTGTAAGTTTCCTAACCTTATCCATGGATGCTTGGATAAATTTTCTGTATTCCTTCTGGGCTACTGAGCCTTGCTTCCACCCTCTGTAGGTCTTGCTTTATAATTTGGAAAATCTCAATATTTTTATCCCTGCTGTCACTATGTGGAATTCCCCTTTAGTACAAATACATCAAACAAAAGCTGGTAGGCAAGACATGAAAATCACCTTCTTAATACAAAGAAATATTTTCATGCCTATCAACAGCTACAATTTTTCTTTCAAATGATTCATGTCTGCACCGGAAAATATTTTTTGGCTACTGTAGAAGTTTAAAAGATGTGAAAATGATTCTGTTTATTGATTTCCCTTCATACTTAGCAGATAAATCATTAGGATGTGAAGATGAGGCTCCATTAAAATGATTTCTGGTGACATCACTTTTGCCTGAAAGTTTCCACAATAATGACCCTTGAGTTTGTCAGCAAGAAGTCATTCAAACAAAGGAACAAATAAAATCACAGGCCTCTTGTGGGTTTAGTCTGTAATTTCTTCTCTCAGGATAATTTTATGTCTTAGTTTATATTTCTGCAATAATGTTAGTATATATTTTTCCAATAAAAACAGAATGCAGAAGAAAGGAAAAAAAAAACCCCAAATTTTATAAATAACCCCAACAGACCTCACACCTACGACTGATAACAGTCTAATACAAGAAAGCCCATGACAGAAGTGCCTCTCAGAGAGCTGGATATACAGAGCAGTAAGAGATGCCAAAGATGCACCATCCCTTGTAAAACTGTTGTGGAAGATGCAAATGGCAAAAAATTTGCAAGCTTTGTTCCCCAAAAGATGGTCAGCTGAAAATTTCCCTCAAAAGGGTCTGGTCACCAGGCTGCACACAATGCATAATCTGAGGTTTTTTGGTTAACACCCTTTGCTTTTGTCCCAATTTCCAGAATAAGAACCTCCTTGGGTGTGAGGATCCCTTACTGCCAAGAAAGAGCAAAAGGACGGTCCATGCACAAAACCTTCTTCAACCTGTGTGTTCCAGAAGGAGCCTAGGTGACTACACATCCTTAAACCACAAAACTATCTGGTAGAAATCTTACTATTTAACAGAAGAGAGACAGATGGAATTGAGATGTAGATAATGTAATCATAGAGTAAAAAGATGGTTTCATTTGTGGAATTAAAAAGGGAATCCGGTGGAGAAAGAATGAGTGAATAAATAGCTTGGAGGAGAACTAGGAGAAAATTGAATCATCAGGGAAAGGCAATATTTCAAGAAAAAGAGAATGGTGGCAGTATTGAAGGCAGCTGTCAGGTCACAGAGATGAAGACAGAGTACAGGTTCCGGGCCTTGGCTGAGAATAGGCCATTAAAAATTTTGGCATGAGTGCTTTGAATTGATCGAGTGCAAAGGATACAAGGCAGATCTAACAGGTCTGAGCATGGAATTGAGGGAATTGAAAACAGTGTGGTAAATAAGAATAAAGACAAATGAGAATGGGAAGGTAAATTGGTCTCTATAGAAGCAAACTGGCTGAAGTGTGAGATTTTTAGTTTTCAGTAGAAAATCACAGAGCATGGTTGTATAATGAAGATAGGGAAAATAAAACTGTAGTAAAAGAGAAACTTAAAGCAGCAGTAACATGACAGTGAATGAAAGAATGGTCAGTAGGTGTGATGAAATGCAATAAAGTGCAGAGGTTGATGGTGTTTTTCAAACAGAGTCAAGGGGGAAGAAAGGAGAAATGAAAAATAGGCAAAAGCAGGGAATAAGGTCACATTACAGTTTGATAATTTTATCTTCAAGCCAGCTATTAAGAATGTGAAAAGACAGCAGACAGGATGCAGAAGAAGAATGGAGATTTAAGTATTCCTTCTGATGAAAACATGATAAAAATAATGTATGGGAGATGAAAACATAAAAATCAGCTATGAATAAATATCAGCTATGAGAGGGATGGGAACAATCTCGAATTTATGATGCTGGTAGACTACAGACATCAGAAAGCCCAAGTGACAGGGTCTGATTGACTAAAGAGTGGAAACAAAATGCTCTGGGAGAGTAGGACATGGTAAAGATCAATTCATTACATTCTCTCTGCAAGAAGAGAAAAACAGCATGAAAATCTAGTGAACACACTGTCCACTAGAAGGTTTGGGAGAAACTATCCCCCAGTTGCTTCCAGAATGTCCATGACCTGTATAAACCAGAAAGAATTTTGCGATCAGTGGTTTAGACAAGCTCAAAGGCCACAGCAAGTCCCCAGTGACCATGTTCAGATGTCTAGATGTCTGAATGCCTTTTTTTTTTGTGATGATCATCTCCTCATATGTGAATTTTACCCAGACAGAAATGATGCAGCTACTCTGGCTATTCTTATCTTTTTTCCTTTTTCTACTGGGAGAAATCATCATCTGACATTTGTACAGCACTGAGAAAAGGTAGGAACAAATGTAAACAAACTCAAAGCATCTGGGTCATCTCATGACTAGAACTTCATTTGGCCTCTGGGTTACAAGACACAAAAGTGCACTTTCTATCAATTATGAAGGACTACTTTAAATGGCAAGTTTGTTCTAATTTTCCAACCATGGAATTCATACTAAGTATTCAAGAAAGTTATAATTAAAATCACTGCATGTAGATTTGTGAATAGCAAAAGTAAAAACATTAAATGCAGAGATACACGCAACTAAAAGATTGCACAGTATCTGGTTCTGCTTTTATTCCATATTAAGTACCTTACAGAGAAAGTTTTAATAGGCAAATTCTTGAGAAAGTGTTATCGCAAGAAGGCTGGGCCTTATCCTTCAGGGAGAAAGATATTACAAAACCAATCAGTGGAAGACTTTTTAATATAATATTGAGCCTTCATGGTTTTCCCTGGAAGAAGAGCAATATTGCTTTGAAAGACGGGGACCACCACCTCCCAACAGGCACTCGAACCCGCAGCCAACTGCCCTCCCACAACACACTACTACACTTGGATTGCAGCTGTGCAGAACCTCCTGGACAGGAAGATTTTACCAGCTGGATACCAGAGCAGACATTCCTGTGTTGCCCATCACCATGTGATATCGTGTGGTTCTTCTGGAAAATCTGCCTTGTCAGTGCACAAGAAAATCAGATCCAAATGCTAATCAAGGAAGTTTTATTAATATAACCATCTTCACCTGTGGGGATCCTCCTCATGCACACCACTGTGAGATTCACTGGCTGGAGTAATAAAAAGATTTTTTTGCTCATTCTCTTTTTTATTTCTTCCTTCCCTCTGCAGAAGCTGCACTTGGCCAATTTAGCCTGGCAAATCCCATGCCCTTTATCTCATAAGAGATCTGAGCTTACTCTGGGATCACTCATTGTGTGAAAAGCTTATTTAAATATGTGTCATTGCCTCATACCCTTTGGTTATCCTGCTGCACCAGGGCTGAACCGGTGGCTCAGAGGATATTCATTATTTACATCCCTTCTGGATAATATGTAAAAACAGGCACTAGATGAAGGGGACACCCGTTGAATCTATATTTATTGAGAGGATATATACTACTAATTGAAGCAGAAAGGTACATCTTGCAATAGAAGTCTCTGTCCTATAAACCAGGCAAAAACTCTTCCTCTGTGTGCCAAACTCCTTGGCAACCATTAGGTTTTCAACGTCTCATCCAATATTTTGCTGATAACAGCTTTTGAGTGAAATCACTCCTCACTGGGTTGCATTTCTTCCTCTCCAGGCCCCTATGACAGTCCCCTATTCCTCTGCCTGTGCTCCTGAGTGCAGGCAATCCCAGCTAGGCTTCTCTGGAGTAGTTAAAACATGGTCAGATGGCCCTGGTCTGGAGGTTTGCTACATTCTGGGGAAAAAAGGCAACCCTAGAACAGCAAAACAGATGAATGGCCTCCTTAAATCCTCTCCTCACAAGCCATATTCTAGAGCAGAGTTGTGTGAAGGTATTATAGCCCCCCTCCTAAATTCCCCAGCTGCACAGTAGTCAGTGACTTGCTGCAGGATTTTCCTATTGCAGTGATGTTTTTAGGGTGCACAGCATTGAACAAAGCCTGAAGATCCCTTTGGGATCATGCCTTTAGTCTTTAGAGAGGTGCCTGCCCTGTTCTGGGTGCTCAGATAATGCTACACAATAGAGTAGAGTTAAAGATTTTTGAGGGGATGAGGCCATTAATCAGCATTTTGGCATCCTCTGCTGTCACTCAGGCTGCAAACGGTGTTGCCATCTGCTTTTCTCTGTGTTCTCATCCAGGCTATGAGATGTGCCCTTGAGAGATTAAAAAAAAAAACAAAACAGGAAAGAATAAAAAGGACCAGCTTGATTTCTGGCTGCAGCTTGAAGTTTGTGCCAGTCACTGGCAGAACGCTTTGTTTGTAGGCAGCCATGGGGTGTTAAGACAAATGGCTGTTCTGCTATGGAATCTATTTTCCAAGAAAAATATTGGGATTTAGCCACAAAACTCTCTGGAGGTTTTGAATCGTCTCCTTGCCTTCTTGGAAACACATTTTCTCCACTGGCAGAAATATATTTGTACTCTTTCCATTTGATTGAGGGAGCTCTGAGGCTGATTTTGGCACTCTTGTTTTTAGTGTTGAAACTTCCATTACCAGAGGTATGATTGTGTGGATCTACATTGTTTTCACCCTCAACAATGTTATAGCTTTTTGTGATTGTTTAATCATGCACTTAGGTAAGAGAGGAAGAGAAGTCTCTCGGGAAGAGCTGTTCGGAAACCAAGTTCTCCTTCTTTGTCTAAACTTTCATATGTGAAATGCATCAAGATTATTGGGGGAAAAAACAGCAATGAAAAACCTCACAAAACTTTTTAAACAAAGTTGAAATGGAGCATCTGAACCAAATAACCATCTGTAAACTAAGATAATTTTCAAGTTCAACTAATCCAACTAATAAAACTCCTGAGATTAGACCAGTCTTGGGAGTCTATGGTGAGCCAGTTGAGCCTACTGAGTAACCAAAATGCTGATCTCCCTGGGTAGTGATTTACCAGAATCCTTTCCCTGAGTTCTTTGAGCCAGGACCTTCAATGTCAGTCTCTTCATTCCAATGTGAGATACAATGAATGGCCATTTCCCAAATCTTAAATCACTCTAATTTTTCTATATAATAATTTCTAGAAGTAATTAGAAGTTAATTCACATCAGACTTTGGCTACACAAGATGGGAGCTCCCACATCACTTGACTTCATATCTCCTGCTTTTCCTTCTCTCATTTTGACTTTTAAACTTACCAAAGCCTTAAGTGTGGTATTTTCTGCACAGCACTGCAACAAGATGTCTCTGCACGGAAGGAAGATCTCAGAAAAAGTAAAAAAACCCCATCCATCCAACCAACTAACCAACCCACCAACCCCACTCCAACCCTAGTTCTTTTTATCCATTTTCATTTTTTCAAGGAAACATTAAAAATCAAATTTTCATATGGTGCACAGTTCTCTAGACTGTGAATGTATGATTGTTCCCCATTCCTGAATTAACTGGCTCAGCACTATCAAGGAATAAAATAGGGAGGAAGAAGTTTGAAGGTGACAGCTTGCCACATAATGTGCTGTAAACCTCACTTTTTGAAATAACTGAGCAATGGGCAGTGCAAACTTAAACTGAGGAGGAAATAAATTCTTCTTTAATGTGTACAAATTGAAGTACCACTGTTATAAGCACAATTTTAAGTACACAGCTGTTCTAAACTGACCCTTCAAACTAAATTACTGCTGATTATTGAATTCCAGGCAGCCACAAAGGCACATAGTGAATTCGTTTTCCATAATTGTACATGGATATGATAGTCATAAGCACTTAAAGTTTAAAATATTTTCATAATCTTGGGCTTAAAGTTCTTCCAAGAGGAAAGTGTTGGAGCTAAATCTTTGTAGCCTTCAGGTAGGCACTGTAATGACATTTTTAGGCATAAAGCAAATGCCCACTGCATTTCAGAAATCAGAGAAAGGGAAAAAAGAAGAAGGTCTAACTACACTTTGGGGAAGGGAGGTCATTGAAGTTGAGTAGTAGCTTTGAGAAAATCTAAGGTTCTCTTCAAAGGAGAAATACACAGACTACAGGTGTTGGGAAGCTGAATGCAAGAGACATGGAATGATAGACCAAAAAAAGCTTGTAATTGAAAAGTACTTGCCAGCAGTTTTTATACACTGAATACATTGTCCCTGAAACACATTAGGAGTTAAAAGCCTTCCACAAGGTCTCTGCAGTCAATAGATAATACAGGTACAAAAAGACCACTCAGAGAAAAAAGGGCAAACCAGAAAACAAAATTAATTTTCTGCCTTTATATTTGTTGTGGATGAGCTTGGGGAGGTTCCTGCACTGGAACCCTTCATTACTGGGCATTCACTGAAGATCTGATTCAAATTGAGGTGTCAATACATTTTACAGAGCAAACAACAAAATTGGACAGGGACAAATTGCATCAATAAGCACTTACCTAAGAATTCAAAAGGAGTTCAAGGTCCAAAGAATGAACACTGTTAGTGGTGTATAAAGTGTCCCTTAAAGTCATTTTCATATCTGAGAACAAGGAAGTGGCAGATACAGAAAGGGTGACAAATTTTCAAGAAATATACTACGAATGATCAAGGGAACTACAAGCCATTAAATGCAACATAAACCCATCAAATTAAGAGTTTAGCCGATTCTTTTTTTAAAGAAGTTCCTTAATATACATGACAAATTTTGGTGAAAATACAGTTCTGAGGTTCTGAGATCAAAAGATTGTGGCTGCAAAGGTTGGCCTAAGGATACTGCAAAACTGTATCTGGGAAAAAAAATGGACAAATATAATTCAGGCTGGGTAAATGCTGTGTAATGCACATGGGTGGAAAAAAAGGTTATTTTGCATATTAAAGGAAGGGGTCTATGTTCAGTAAAGTACCTGGGTAGTGAGACTGGGGCTGTGATGTGTAGTTCAGGTACTTTCCATAGCTCAGAAAGAGTGGAAAAAGAAAATAGCATGCTAAGAGTTATTAGAGAAAGAAGAGAGAACAAATAGAAAACATTTTTGCTCCTGCATAAATCCATGCCATGCAGCTCTCATCCTCCTCTACAAAAAGGCTCAAAGAAGGGCAACGAAGATGAAAAGGAATATTGAATACTGTTCTTACTTTGACTGAGTAGACAAGGGCTTGTCCTACTGAAGTAAAGACAGCTGAAGGAGGTTTTGATAGAGGTCTGGAAAATCAGGCTTGTCAAAGGCAAAAAGGAATTGATTATCTAACATCTCTTCCGGCGCAAGAACTAGGAGACACGAAGTGCAATTAGCTGTGAGCAGAATAAAATAAAAAAAAAAAAAAACACAGAAAAGCAGCTTTTCTTACCTCTCATGTTCGAGTTGCAGAGCTCCTGGCTGCAGTACATTATGGGTACTAAAACTTATAGAAACCAAAGGAAGCAAGTTCATGGGAAAAAATTCATCATGGTGTGTTAAATGGATACTATCACCTCCATCTCAGGAGGTACCTGATATGTAAGGTTTTGGAGGCTATGCTGGGAAAAAAGAATCCTTAAAAAAATCTTTCCTAAGTTTTAGACTTGTTGTGTTAGAGTAGAAAAAGTGCTTTGACATATCTTTGGTGTGACATAATATCACTTTATCTTACAGTTTGCATCCTCACTTGCAAATGTTTAAGACAATAACAAATAAATATTTTTATTTATTTCAGAGTCAGAGAATGAAAATTTTGGCTGCCTGCTTTACAAGGCAAGTTATTCAAATATGCTGATTGGGGGGAGTGAGAGAAAAGGGCAAGCAATATAATAAGTAATTTTGAAAATATAGTATTTTAGTTTCACAAAGATAGCAAGGCAAGCAATTATGTCATGGTTTAAAATAAAGTATTAATTAAAATAATGTTTTAAAATGAAGATATGGTTGAGCACTTTCACATAAAAATATTTTCAATGGAACTGAAATACCCCATGATGAGAATTTAACCAATTCTTTTTCATCAGTTGGAATCCAATTCAAAACTGACCCATTCTAATAAGTTTTTCAAGCTTCAGAACAGAGAAACTGTCTTCAAGCATTTCAAGAGCATCCAACATATTCCAGAGTCTGCTGCTTCTTTCACAATAGCTAAGTAATTGAATTTATCTTCTATTATTATCAGATTCTTTCCTTTGACTGAATTTCTTAGAGGGCTGCAAAGCTTTCATCAACCATTGCCATCCAGTAAAAGATGTTTCCTTTCACTGGCATAATTCAGAAGAAAGCATTAAGGTTCCTAGATACCTTAGGAACTTCATCCATCATCATTCCAGAAATCTGATCATTTAACATGAGGGATGGTGGGGATTGTTTCCAATTTGCCTCAAGCAATGAAACCCCTAAAGCCAGGACTATCATTTTCTATGTAAAACCCACAAAGCATCACTGAACAGGTTTGGTGCACAATGCACACAAAGAACGAGAGCCCTTCTCCAATTGTCATGAGCAAAGCACTCCAAATAGCTGAGAGTCCAAAGGCACCAATGTGCTGTTAGTCTCTGGAGCAGCTTCAATAACCTAAGAGTTCAGTAAATTATTTAATGTCTTCCTTTGCTAGCAAGGAAACACAATCGCAGCTCTGCTGGGTAACACACTGAACAGTCATGATCAAACCCTTTCTTTCTGCTTTGTCTACTGCACCATCTGCTCACTCCTTCCAGAACTTTGCACTGGTAAGTGACCCACTCATGGCAATACAGCTTGGCAGATGAGTGACATCGTAGCCCACTTTGTTTATGTGTGTCTCTATGTGCTTACATTTATAAATATTCATTGGGGTGCTCTTTAATGAAATTAAATAAAAAGCAACACAGCAATTACTTGTGTTTGCTGCAGTGAATCTGCAGTGAAACAGATTTCTTGTGTTTACTGCTAGGAAGAAACAACAGAAAACATAAATAACATTTTTAAGGTGGAGTTACAGACCAGGTTGTGGTAGATTTTCTAAGACTCCAGGGCTATGCTTGGGAAATTTTGGTTCCTAGTCTATCAAACAGCTAAAATTCATGGGTCAGGGAAACTAAAGGTGAGGAGCGAGCTACATTTGCTTCTAAGTTACCACAGTAATTGTAAGCTAGAGATAAATTCACTATACATAAAGCTACCTTGGAGAGCAAGGGCCTATTTGGAGGGTTGGCCACTGTGCATAAAGATCTGATGACTTTGTCAGTGGGGACCTGGGCAGATGATGACATCCTAGTTGCTAAATTATTCTAAATTCTTGACTACCATTGATTAATATCAACCTCATCAGATTATAATAGGTGGAAAAGAAATACAATTATTTAATAAATTGTATTTTCTACACAAGCTTCTTAAAATGCCAGACTCCTCAACCACCAGGAACTTGTTCACAGTTTTTTTCTTTATCAAATACTAAAGAAGGCTTTAATAAATTATCAACCTGTTGTCTCTCTAAAACCTCTAAAATCCTTTGCTGAATATCATGGGTCAGTATCCTTACAAACACGTAACACAAGGAGGGCTTCAGGGTTCTTTGATCATGCCGCAGCAAAATAGATGTGCTGCCTGCATTCTGAAAAGCAAGGTTTGCAATGTATACATGAATTTTGATCAGGTGTTTGGTTTCACCCTGATTTCTCCCCTTTTTATTCTCTATTCATTAACATTCTTATGAGTGTTTGTTTTTTGGGGGGCTTTGTTTACAGGAATATTTGAATAGCTGTGCAGCATAAACCTTTACAGGTAAAAAATAGTGTTTTGTCTTATGTTATTTTTCACTCTACTTTGTTTACTTCTGTTAGCTCTTGTTCATCTACTGGAGTTTCAATCATGCCAAGGCAAAAGCAGAACTTACTCCGTGTTATGGGTGTCACATTCATATGAATAATACCTTGTGAACATTCAAAGTAAAAAAGATTCAGGCAGATTTTTCACTAGAAATTTTGAGCTCCAAGTGTCTAACAAATGTTTGGAATTTGCATTGGGTCACTACAACAGGGTTAGTCCATCCACAGAAAGAAAATCCACATGCCACCCAACTTCCTTATGAAAGCCATAAATCTTGGTGGGTGTTTTATACATGGAATTGCCTTTCTGTGGGTGAGGGTCTGGGTGCCTCTTTGAACAAAGTGGGCTCTGGCAGGGCACTTGCTACGATGAAACTGTGAGAACGAAGAGCAAGGTTATCTTCACTAATTTAGAAAAAGAATATATTCCTCTGGGTGATGATGAAGGTACTTATGGCTATAATCCCTCTGAGTAACAACAGAATATGAAGACACAAATAATTTATATTCCCATTTGGGCAATAATTTAGGCAATATAACCAAAATACTAACACTGGAAACTCTGACTTGGGCAGAGAAATCCTTATGATTCATCATTTACATGACAACAGTAAGCTTATTCACTGACAATAAGGAAGGAAAATGAATAATATATTGCTTCTTCAGCAACAGATTGTCTTAACAGAAATTCAGAATATAAGTGAATATGGTCTGTTTGAAAAAAAATTCTGAAAGAGAGGTGATTTACTGTGGATTAAATGTCAGAATTGCTTTGTTTTCCTCTGATCTTCTTTTCTAATGTGTCTAAATATTTCACAGGGTAATGTAGTATCAGATATTCATAATCATACATAGGGATGCATTTAAGAGTCTGGGAGATTGGAATTGTTGTGAGCAGCTAATGTGTTACAGTAACTCATTCAGAAAATACTTGGCTTTGGCAAAATGCAGTATTTTTCATCATTTGAACATAATCTTCATCATCCAAATTATCTGATGGGATGTTAGTAAAATATTAGTGACAAGTGCCAAAAAGTGCATGGACTCTTTTATATGGGGCCTTAGTTTAGAACCACGACATAATTCCCTTAGTTCTATATTTTAAGAAAGTGAAAAATAACTGCGGTTTTTCAGATGTCTTGGCACCCAGCCAGCTGCTACTACTACTACTATTTATAATGTTTCTATTTTAGAAGTGAGATGGAATTAGTCACAAAAGCCTTAAGAACTTTCTTAGTGCAGCACACGATTAATTTGGATGATGCAAGAGAGAAAGCACTGAGAAACATTGCTAAGAAATGTGCTCCATTTCAAAGGTGGAGTCAGGTGCACTTGTTGAGAAATCATAAACCTATCTCCTTTTCCTGACATATTATGTTATTATGATTGGCTAAAACTACTCTGCTGCTTCTCAAGAAGAAATCCATCAGAGCTAACTAAAAGGGGGGACTCTTTCTCTTACTAATGCAAATGGTCATTCTAAGCCAGCTTCCACTCATATTTTTCATGTATTCAAATACCATTTTAAACATTCCATATGATTTTTTTTTCCTTTTAATGACTTGCTCGCTAAAAAACCTCAGATTTTGCTTTTAGAAGTATCTGAACAGCAGATGATGATGTGAATATTAATTAGTTTTATTGCAAAGAAAATTGCATTGCCAATCATTGTTACTGACTAATGGGTGATGACGTGCAATTATAGTAAGATAAATGATTATTCTTGCTAACCAGCATATATTCTGTTCCACAAGGCATAATTTCAAAAAATAAACAAAATGGGAGTGTGAAGATAAATGCTGAAATATCTGAAGAAATTAATTTCACAAATTGTCAAGAAAGATGAAGAAGAAAAACAACTAAAAGTGAATTTGTTAATTGGAGATAGTGCAGGAGAACACAATATAGTTATTTCTTGCTGCTTCTGGGTTTTATTTATTTTTTCCCTCCTTAGGATTTTTTCTGACTCAGGAGTGCAAATGTAGAAAACAAGTAAGTTCATGTCTGACCTGAAGCTTCTGAAGTCCTTTAAATAAAGAAGGCTAGGAGAGCAAAGGCATTTGAACATGGGCTGCAGCTGCCTCTCCAAAAAAAAAGCAGTAGGGAGAGAAGATGCAATACCAGCTTCAGGCTTAAACAAGGCCATAAAAAGCCTTAAGAATGTCAGCTGTAATTACTGTCAGTGGCTGCCTTAATAAGAACTTGAGTGTGACTGATTAGCACCACTCCCATCACACTCAGCAGAACCCTCTGTGTCAAAGCCCCTGCAAGACATCTCTGGTGTTATGGTTGAAACTGAGCAAACAAATAAATATATCTGTCACTTAGAGATATGAAGCCTGAAGATGCTTATCTGCCAGTGTTTAGGGGTGTTCTGAGGGTATGAAATAAAGCAATGAGCCAAAGCAAATGGGAGAGACATGAACAGAATGTAGTTACCAATAGATAATTAATTATGTAGGGTATAAAGATGTTTATCAAGATTTCTAAAGGAAAACTGTTGCTTGCCTTCATGGATTTGGGGTGATCCATGGTCAGGGCTGGATTCAGGGGCTGGTCTGTGGGTACCATGCTGGAAAATCATATCTGCCATGGCAGGAGTGACATGGAGCTCTATATCCTCTCTGAACAGCATGTGAAGGGCAGGCAGGATACCCTGTAAACCCACAAATGGCCTCTTTTCAAACACTAAACCTTGCCCTTCAACTCCACTGCATAATGTCCAAACTGCTAAGCTGGGCAGCAACCTGGTGCTCAGACTGTCCTGAGGAAAAGAAACCCACCTGCTAAATCTCACAGCAAATCCTCCTACATGGTGGGGCAAGGCTCAGCATGTCAGATCTGTGGACAAGATGGGATTTACAGAGAGGTTCTATTGCAAGAAATATTAATATCAGCCAGTGTAAAGGAATTTAAGGTATAATGTTCAATGTTAATGTTCCAACTGCTTTTATAGGACTCCCAGCACTGGAAGATAAATTCAGAATAAGTTGTGTAGGAAAACGATTTTTTTAAAAGGAGGTATTTTTACATGTGGGAGCCAAAAAGGCTCACAGTGGAAAACTTTGTAAGAGGATAGGATTTTTCTTTTTATGCTAATAGATACAGCATTATATAAAAAGTTTCTAAGGAGCATTTTACAAAGCAGCTGCCCCAAAGAAAAATTTTGAGCTGGTGAATAGATAGTCTTATCTGAAATGAGCTTGCATGCACCAAGGGAAACCTCCCACACTGTGAAGAGAAGAAATATTTTTAAGTGCTCATCTTTCAATCAAAATTACACAGATGCTTCATAGAGACAGCATGACACCTGCTCAGGAAGTGGGACAGACCTTCATATCTGACTTTCCTAGCTGAGGGAAGAATCCTCTTCAGTGAAAGATGTCTCTGCTCCCCACTCATCCTCCTCAGAGGCAGCATGGTCATGTTTGTCCCACTTGGCACCTTTTGCTTTTGCTCAGCACTTGCTGTGTCTGTGGGAAGAGCAGTGTCCTCCAAGGATGCCAAGTTCTATGCACTTGACTCTCAGCATGATTTATGAGGAATTTTGGTCTGTAGTATAGCTGTCAACCACAGTCAATAGGAAATTTCCCCAGGGCAAAGGAGAAAATAAAGCCTAAACCTACAGTTCTCCTTCGAGACCTGTAAAGGCTATATCCTTTTTGTAGAAGTCTTCAAAAAATAAGGAATTTTGCAAGCAGGGCATAATTTCAGCAGTGTATGACATTTTCCTAATGCCATTTCCATAGACCTGAGACTGCAATTATCATCCCTGTGTTTCCAGTCCCACTGTGTCAGCAGAGGTTGATCTAGATAGTGTACACAATATTTGCCATTTCAGTCCTTCTCACAGGGCAGCCTTATCCAGGTCCAGATTGTATCCACCCTTTTCAAGTTCACTCACACAACACAATCTCCTCAATCCTCTTTCTGCAGTCCTTCTTTCCTTTGTTGTCATGGTTTTTTTTTTCTAAGCTCCCATTGTGTTTCAGGTCTGACAATTATCTTGGGCTGCCAGCAAAGAATAATAAATGAAAAAAACAAGACCTGACCCTTTTCCTAACACTCTGCAAAACATCAGCAGGAGAGGAGCTGAAAAGGATGTGTTTCTTTTTCCATAGGCACACTTTTTCATCCACGCCCTGTGTGCCATACTCTACTGAGACTTTAATAATTGTTGGAGATGTCAGATCATAATTATGTTCAAATTGAGAAACGCAACCTGTAGAATTATTTTTTTCACATAAAATCTTGCTTTCTTTTGTGACTGTTTGCTCCTCTGCCCCTCTAAATACAAGGAAAAAGCACAACAGAAAAAGCATAATGAAGATGAACCAATTCCCTGAGAAAGAGTTGAGCCTTGAGTTTCTGGAGATTCTGGGGCTCTGAGAAACCTGGTCTAGTTAAAGACATCCCTGCTCATTGCAGGGGGTTTGGACCAGATGACCTTTAAAAGTTCCTTCCAACCCCATTTATCCTATAATTCTATGATTTATGTAAACCAACACAACCCTGTGGTGGGGGAACCTTACAGGTCCCAGGAAATACAGAGCTGCAACAGCTGGCTGTGGATTCTGTATGTGTGGAAAAGAAATACACGTCAATGCATTGGAATGACATTTAAATACAGCTTTCTAATAAAAAGCTTTTCTTAGTGCTGTTCCTTGATTAAACCAGCGCAGTCCAGGATGTGAGCACACAGCACATTCCATAGGAGCCACTTCAAGCCAGAGTCCCCAAAAGGCAGCGGGGCTCACATTCCAGCTCTGTGGTTTAAAACAACAAAACTGAAAGCACAAAAGACACAAGCAAATACAGAAGTGCCATCTGTGTTTCAAGGAAATCTGCTTTCCCCTGGTCAGTTTTCTTCTCACTGTTTTTCTTTGCTTTTTACGTCAAAGTTGTAGGTAGATTTTGCAGTGTTTTTGACAGACCTCCTAAAACAACTGATGCTGACTATAAAGGGTTAGATAAGCTATCTTCTTCACTACATTAACAAATGCAAAATAGCATCTGTCTACACGACTGACTGAGCCTCATCCCATTTCTGAAATAATTTTCTGAGATATAACAGGGGACCTAATTGTTTGCACTGGATTTTACAATACTGTGCTTATGATATTGCAGATGCATAATTATTAGCTATTATAGAGCAATTAAAGCACCATGAAAGTATAGTAATTCTCCATTCTCAGAATAAACCACGGAAGATTTCATTGCATTTACAAATCTGAACTAAAGGGAGGAGGAGATGTATAGTTATGCCAACATTTAGAAGATGATTGGAACTTCTCAGTGAAGCCAGACTGCAGACAAATTCCCTGGTCTAGCTTCAGTTCTGTACTTCTAAGGAGCTGTTTAATGTAAAAGAATTCCTCACATTTGTCAACACTCATGCCATTTGACTTTACTGTGAGTTTAGAGTGGCCATCCTATACAAATGTGACAAGATGTGCTCTAAATGACAGTATTAGACTGCTGAGAAATTAAATTACAGTGCAAGATTATTGGTGGGGAAAAAAAAGCAATAAATCCTAACCCAGCTGAAATCACGGGTAGAAGTCTCATTAATTTCATTTTGGGCTGGGATTTTTCCTGATGTCTCTTGTGACATTCTGCATGGCTCAGAACCAAGATGCTGTTCCTCAGCTTCACCATCACTGATTAAACTCACAAATACCTACCTATTGCTTATTCTGCATACTAAATAATACTACTTATTTATTCAGCATTCAGAACGGTAATGATTCAGAATGGTAACGATTCAGACCTTTAATAGCTGTCACTTCCTGGTTTTGTTTATTGCTTGTTTTCTTAGTTAAGTGACTGTATTGCCTCCCCTGAAAAACGGATCTCTGCCTTTGCTCATGTATGCCTATAGGTCCCTTCTTCCCTCTCCATAAATTCTTGTGACTTCAGCATCCCTGGACTAGACTATGATGGATAAAGTCTGCAGTCACTTCTGTTAAGGAGTAATGCACATTCCAACCTCTTTCTGACAGGTTTCTGAACACAGCATAAATTATTTGCTTTGGACTCTTTTCAGGGAAATATTCATTCTGATCTAAATTGGCAATGTTAATTCTGTCATTATCACAGTTTTGATATTTATTAATCCAAGACATGACACAATCAAGTTTAAGAAGATGAAATTATATTTCCAGGGGAACTCATTATCATTAGTATGTACTCAAGTTCCAGTGTGAAAAAATATCTAGACACCTGATCCAACAGATAAGGTCTTATTAAAGGACTCTCTTCTTTTGCCACCACTCACCCACTCCCAAGACAAGACTCCAGGGAGAACTTATTGCAGCCTTTCAGTGCTTAAAGGGGGCTTATAAGTAAAATCAGTACAAACCTTTTAGTAGGGTTTGTGACAGGCCAAGAGATAGTGGTTTTAAATTAAAAGGGACTAGACGAAATATAAGGATGACATTTTGTACAATGAAGATGGTGAAACACTGGCACAGGTTGTCCAGAGAGGTGATAGATCCCACATGCCTGCAACCATTTAAGGTCAGGTTGGATGGGGCTCTGAGCAACCTGCTGTAGTAGATGTCCCTGTTCATTGTAGAGGGGCTGGAGTAGACGATCTGTAAAGATTCTTCCAGCCCAAACTGTTCTGTTATTCTATGCCAATCCAAGCTTGAACAAACCGGTGAGGCAGATTCTGTCTCACACCCGGGACAGGAACATCCCCAGGATAGCTTGAGACTATAATATTGATATTTTCACTGCTTTGAGGAGCTGTCTGGGATTTTTACTCAGTGGGATGTAGAATCAGCCAGCTGGGGAACGGAAGGGGATCAAATTGCTCCCAATGTTTTCTGATGATATCTAAATCCATGTAGATTTCATCCTGACCTCAGTCAGGTTTGCTATACTGAGATACTGTCATATAGACTCTCAAAGTCTTAAATACTTAGAAAAACATCACCCTTAACACAAAGTCTGTCACAGAATATGTTTCTATCCTCACTTGCCCCTGCATTTGGAAAACAGCCTTAAAAAGCTACTGGCTGCCTTTCCTATCTGTTTTTCCTATGCTGCCTGGTGCTTGTAACTGATAAGAACATGCTCTAAGCTCTGGGATTCATCCCCTTCCACTACAGCTTTCATTGAGATGTTATGTCTCCATGTTTGCAGTAGCAATCTGATAGATTTTAAATTAACAGTATCAGAAAGAACATTAATTTGTCTGTGGATCATTAGGAATAATGGTGTAATATTATCAGATGCTCTGTTTTAGTGCTCATGTTTGTGAGCTGAGCAATTGTGAAAATATTTAAATAACGAATGTAATTGCCTATTAAAATGATTCTTGTGCATAAATATTTATATTCCTAATCAATGATTCCTCAAAGGTATAGCTGTAAATATAAAGAAAACCACATGTGTATCGTACATGCAAAATCCTGTGTGCAGTTCCTCAGCTGGTATTAATCATCCTCGTGGAAGAGCTCTCACAGGGACACCATTCTGCACCAGCTTTTTCAGTCTGCACTGCTTATTTCAGTGTCTTGCTTTTTGGCTGGCCAATGTTAGATACCAGAGACTTCCCTGATTTTCAGGCAGCAGATGCCCAGTCCTCTCTGGCAATCAGGCACCTCTGTAGGTGGCATTCTGGCCTCCTGCAAGTCAAGGCACTTTTCCCCTCTTACTTCAGTAGGTCTGGATTCTGCGTTAAGACAGAACTCAGCACTTAATACTTGCAGTTATTTTCAAAAGAACAGCCAGACTCCATTCTTGCTTTGGGTTTATGACCACTTTGGAGAAATGCAAAGTATAAAGAGGGGTGAAACTCTAAGGGGAGATAATTCTGTATGCCTGTTTTCATAAACATCGACAAAAGCTCTAAATGAATAATTTTTTATGTCTACAATCTTTGAGTTCCTCCAGATCCAGCCTGATTGTACCTTGTTCTCCAAAAAAAAAAAAAGAACCAAGGTGACATTGGAATTGTGCAAGAAGCATAAAGTTGAAAAGCTAAATGTAGCACACTTCACTTGGAAAATCAGTGAAGAGATGGTGTCTAATTTCTTTTTCGCTCTGAAATGCTGCAAACTGTTTCATTAATTCCCTGCTATACACTGTATTACCATATGTAAATAATTGCATTAACCCCTGTGCTCTCCCACCTTGTATCATATCACAGGGAAGAGCAGACCGACAGAAAAGTCACAGCAGGACATAACAGAGCAGGGTGAAGAACAGCAGATGATTTCTAATTAAGAGTCAGGAGTCTTAGATGACACATTATTACTGAAGCTGAACAAGGATAGGAGATGAATGTCTAACAAAATGGTGTGGTAGCTAACAATGAGGGACAACAGCAATGCCCTGCTAAGGTCCCCTTTCCATTCCAAGGATTTCTATTAATTTCTGTGGGTCTGGAGGACACTGAGTATGTGTATGTGCAGATAGTCATGCATATTTGAGGGATGACTGACATATATTTTGAAGTTACCTGGTATTAGCAGCACCTGAAGAGAAGCCCTGCAACTGAAAGCAACCCCCATGGTCTGATTTCAATCTCAGGAGCAGAATTTGCTTATGGGTCTTGAAGGCTGGCTTGTTATTCATTAGACAGGTCCCCATGTTTTGGTTTTGGCGTGGTCTGTGTAAATGGTTCTCATTCTCTCCCTTAAGGATTCAAATGTGCCTGTGTGTGCCTGAATTAACCTGTTGGTGACCCACTATATGGCTAATAATAGTCTTCAAGGGAAAATGTCACCTATTTATCTATGTAGTCACAAGTTCTTTTCAACAGATACTCAAGCACTTTGTATATCATCCTTTGAACACTCCAGTGAACTCCTATTTGCCATTTGCAAATAGAACACTGAGGAAGAGGCTGTTAGCTGATTTATCAACCTAAAATTTAGTAGTAAAAAACTATCTGCAAATGAGGACTGTGAAGTGAATCTTTGCAGATATTATATAATAAATGATGATACTGTCTCGCAAGTTTACAGAAAGATCTGACATAACTTGATAACGATCTGGAGCTGTTCTTTAGTTTGCAGTACAGTCCCTCCCAGGGAACAGCTTTCAAATTCCAGATGTAGCTTGTGATAAAGACTATCTCCTACTACTGAAATCATGTTGTCATCTGTTTTTATGGCAAGAATAAAAATAGGACAGTCAAATCCAGTATTCACAAAACATCCAAATCCTAAGGTGCTAGGGAAGAGTACAACTGTGGGTTTTTTTCCAGTGAATTCAAAGTAAAAAATTCCCATTGTTTTTAATGGCAAATCCAAACATGAGAGAAAATATAAGCCTTATGTTTGACCTCCTGTGCTTACTGTCTCTGCTGCAGAATTTTATAGTACATCATTTAGGGAACATTTACATTTCATAACATACTTGCAGTTGGAAGTTTATTTTCAGGCTTTACCTTATTAAGAAGTGGAAAAGGCATGGATTAATATTCACTTATCCAGAGGACAGAATTAACTCCATACCACATTTTCTAATGCTCTGCAGGCCATGCTTAAAAGCAGTGGTGGGAAGTAAGTCTTTCTTCAGATCTTCAACAGGACCATAGGACACAGTATTCTTGAACCTGACTAAAATTCCTTAAATATAAGACTTTAAATTTCAGTTTTAGCCTTTTGGCCCTTTTGTTACGTTTGAGAGCTGAGTTGGACTGGCAGCTGTGCTGTGTGTTTTGACCCAGCTACACCACACCATCTGCTGGGGTGTGCATTCCTCACACAGAGCTGAAAAACACATCCTGGGAGGCCAGGTACCCAAAGAGTTTTGATGGTAGGGAGCTTAACTTCCAACCATGGCAGGTGTTCTCTGTTATTGTGTAGAGCTAGACCTTTAAATTATTGGTTCACTTCATGAACACAGAACAAATGCTGATTCTGACCTAAAGAAATTGTACTTAAGTTTGAAGAATAAAGGTGAGGATAGATATGAGGAAACAATGGAAAAACAGCATTGGGAATACAGGATACAGCATTGCAACAGCTGATGGTACTTGTGCAAATTGCATCCTTGGAACGTATTTTTTAATTCCTCCTTACAAAATATGATTATGTAAATATTTATAAAAAGTGAGAAAAGATACCACAGAGAAAAAATTTTAGCCCTATTTTAGTGTCAAGTAGAGACATTTCAAAGAACAGACAAGAAAGCAAGAAAAAACCCCAAAGACTAAACCATCAACTGAGCTCTGCAGGAGAGTTAAGATCTGTTACCACAGACACAGAAATTTGGTTTGTAGATTACTTTCAGTGTGTAAAAAAACCCCTTTAAAGTTCATTAGGCTTTAGATATATTTAGTGCTTTTCAGTTTTTTCTAAGCTGATTGGGAATTACTTTAATACTGACCTAAAATGATAAAGAAAAACATAGTTGGTAATCAGTTTCAGATTTACTTGCCTTGTTAGTCATAGATTTAATACTGAAGGACAGTGAATGAAATCTATTCTTTTCAAGCAAATAGATTGTTTTTATCCATTTCAAATGGTATCAGCCTACTGTGTCTCACTTTGAAAACAACAGTAAATATTCCCACAAAATGAGTGTTATGTACACATCCATTGCTGCTATTATTGAGCTATCTAATTTGGATGTATATGTGGATCCCCAAATTCATTTTTATGTGACATTTGTTTCTGTTCCTAGGTAAAGCCACGCTTCTTGGTGCACGGTGCACTGTTATTATAACAGATGGCTTATTTCAATTCATAATGACTGGGAAAAATAACAATGAATCATGTAAGCAAGAACAAGCACTTCAATTTCTCTACAAGTTACCCAGTGCCTGCCAATTTGAAAAACAGCTGAGCGCTCTGGCTCCTCATCAGAAATGCAAGGCTGCTCTCAGATTGGACTACAATAGTACATCAAATAGGGGAAGAGCAAAATCAGCAAGATGCAGAGCCTAAAAAGCTTTCCATTTGGACATTCTGGGTTTTCCTTCCTAACAATGGAAGGGGAAAATAATATAAATCCCTGGCATTGCCAGGTAAATAAAGGAAAAGCAAACCCTGGTGTTATTTCAGGATCCAGCTGTACCCAGGCCTGTCACTGCATCCACCTAACTCAAATGACTTTTACCTGTCTCAAAAAGGAGGGTCTGAGTTACAGCCCTACTCACTTCTGGGTTCAATTCTGAGTGATTTGGCCTCTTTCTCAAGAGGCATAGGTGTGCAGAACCTCCAGCTCATTGAAAATGAGCAATTAGTTTGGAGAACTTTATCCTAAAAATTAGGAATTTGATCAGATTTCCTACAGTTAGTATTCTGCATCTATCAGCTCTCTCAACATGTAAGTAAGTGTATAAAACTTTGTTTACTTTGACATGTCTCCTATCTATTCAAAACCTCCAGATTTATCTCCATTTCTTCTTTCTCTAGTCTTTGCATCCTTCTCTCTGAATCCTGCAAGTGCATATTGTGAACAGGAGACCCAGAATTTAAGCAGATGATGGTTTCCAAATTACTGTATAAACACAATGTGACCCAATTCAGAGTTCTCCTCTATTACTAAGTAGGACTAGAGGGATTTTGATATTTAATGGCTTGAGAAAAGAGTAGATAAATCAATAAATAGACTTTTAGAAACAGACCTCTGTTGATCAATTCTCTTTGCACTTCTCAAAGTTGGCTGAGTCAGTGGAATAACACAGGCCTTCTCTTAGGTACACATATTTTTGTGCAGTTCTTGTTTCTTACTTCTTTCTTCCTAGTTTTGATTCCTTCCTAAGGCACAAATGTTGCTGTGGGACATTTTACCTACATAATTCACAAATATCTTTCAGAGCACAGGAGGTAACACCCAACATTAAAGCAGGAACCGCCCTGTCATTGGCTTTTCTCTTCCCAGTGTAGATAACAATAATTTTGATTTATCTGTTTTAGTGGAAGGTGTCCTGCCCATGGCAGGGGTGTTGGAACAAGATGACCTTTGAGGTCCTTCCAACACAACTGTCCTATGATTCTGTAAGGTAAAAGGAACAGAGGGTATAGGCAAAGATGATCAGAATAAGCAGGAAACTTTTTTTTTTTTTTCCCCTCAATAGCATTTCAAAGAAAAGCTAAAATTGAATCAGCACCCTCTCAGATGTCATGGAAGTCTTTGCAAAAAACAATTATTTTGACCTGACTCAGACAGAAGAAAAAAGCTGCCCAAAAATAAACTGCTAATGCCATTTTTTGCTGCATCTGGATATGTGTCTGTAGTAGCTGAGCCAGTATGGAAGCCTTGTCTATAAGGCTGAACTACTTCAACAGAAAATGAGGACTTTTATCCCCAAAATTAGAGGGTCCTTGTGATGATTATTCAAATTGTTCCCAGATTGGCAGTCTGGCTGAAAAAACAGAGACAGAAAGAATAAGGACACAAAAATTGGATCAAAATACTAGTAATTAATATTTTCCTAGTTAAAGTATGTTTCATTTCCAAATGAAACTGTATTTCAGTTTTGAAAAGGGGAAGGAAGGAGGGAAGGAAGGGAAAGGAAGGGAAAGGAAGGGAAAGGAAGGGAAAGGAAG